>NC_066511.1:15390944-15430944 GCF_024679095.1 Eriocheir sinensis
ATAACTAAATCAAGCACTGCCAAGGGAGGAGAGAGAAGCAGTGAGTGACGTTGGGGAAGGAGACGGCCGGGTAAGGGAGGGAGGGACGGTGATGGTGGTGTATGGCGGTTCTGTAATGACTTTGGCGTGAGTGATGATACGGGTGCCGGGAACTGAGGCTGCGGGAGGGGCAAAGGGAGGAGAGAGGATGAGGAGAGGAGTGTTGGGTCCAGGGGAGGCAGATGGTGAAGGGAACGTGAAGGGAGAGAGGAGAGGAAGGGAAATGACGGGGAGAAGGAGGGAGGACTATAGAAGATTGAACAAATGCAGCTCACTTTTTACTCTTTACTTTCTTTAGCTTTATTTCATTTATTTATTGAACTTTGACTTTATTTTAACATGTTGTCATCGTTGTCCGTCTGTCTGTGTTTTATTTAGCAGTTTCTTTACTTTGAGGATTTACATATTAATCAATTACCTTATATGTGTGTTTATTTGTATATTTGCCAACTCCACTATTTTTTTCAGCGCTAAATATTAATTATCTTCACGTCACTTTATGTTCGCTTGAAGTAGAGGAAATTAAACTTGTCTTGATAGCTGTACCTCATTAGAAGCAGAGAGAGAGAGAGAGAGAGAGAGAGAGAGAGAGAGAGAGAGAGAGAGTTGAGCGCCCCTTCTTCACTGCTGTTCCCTGACGCTTGACCACGACACACACACACACACACACACACACACAAGGCTTATGAAGGGCGGCCGATGAACCACTATCACCCAGCCCGTGTTTCCCTCTTTCCTTTCTCCCATTTTTCCTCAAGTTTTCCTCCCATTTCCTCCTCGTCTCTCATCCCTTTCTCTCCTCCTCCTCCATCTCATCCTCATTCTCCCTTATATTTATTTTCTCTAAGTCGTTCTTTTTCCTCTTTCTCTTCTCCTTACGCAAGTCTCTCCACTTCTGTTCCTAGTAAATCGTCTTCCATTCCTTTCCTTCCTCGTCTTCTTCCTCCTCCTCCTCCTCTTTCCTCTCCATCTTTCTTTTCTCAGATTTCTTCCTCTCTTGTTCCTATTCAGTCAAGTCTCCCATCCTTTTATCCTCGTTTTCCTCTTTCTTATCCCCATTTCCCTACCCTCCTTTCCCTCCTCGTCTTCCTCTTCTTACTCCTCATTCTTCTATATCTTTCTTTTCTCATATTTCTTCCTCTCCTATTCCTATTCACTTCAGTCTCCCATCCTCTATTCCTCGTTTTCCTCCTTCGTATCCCCCTCCTCTTCCTTTTTATTTCCTCCTTCTCTTCCTCTTTCACCACCACCACCACCACCTCCTACCCATTCACTCCCCCCTTTTGTCTCCATTTATCAGCCCTCACGTGTTTCTTCTCCCCTTCAAACACGCCCTATCTCCCCTCTTCCTCCCCTCTCTGATATCCTCTTCCCTGCCTGTCACATATCCTTCGCCCCTCCCCCTTCCCCGCTGCCTATAGTTGGGTCCTGCTCCCCTACCTCCCTCTCCTTCGAATCCTGTCTCTATATCACTTCCTCCCTGGCTGCCTGTCCCCTTCCTGCTACCTCCTCTGTGTCCTGTTTCCTTCCCTCTTCTCCCCTACGATTCCTGTGTCGGTATTCTTTGACTCTTCCACCTCTCACATCAACTATTTCCAAAGGCCAAAACGGAGATCAATCGGGTTCTCATGAGTGTTTCCTTTAGGCTCAGGGTACAGAAGAAGGGTCAAACTACTACTCTCAGGGTCACTAAACTACCTCTGGAAATCCCCCGAACCCCTATGAAAGCCCTGTCAAATGTGAGTGAGTGAGCGGTACCGAGGTGTTTGAGAATATGGTCCCTGCCCTTATATCGCCTCCTCCCTCCCTCCCTGCCTGCCTGCCTGTCTCTTTATCCCGCTGTTTGTTGGGCTGTTCGTTCCCCCCGTACTCTACGTTCTCCCGTGTTGGCTGATCATTTGGGATTTGGAAAAGTTTAAGGAAAATCATTTAATGGAATATATAATGTGAAGGCTATGTTCCTCCCTTGATAGTGATGGATTGTTTGGATTATTTATGTGTGAATGTGATATTTGAAAAGGGAAGAAAACGTAGCTAATTGGTGGCCGGATCGTTTTTTTTTTTTCTAGTTATATTTTTTTGTAAGACGTGTTTAAGACGTGTTAGGTGAACTTTTTTTTTTCGGAAGACTACTTGATTAAGGTATTCCAACAGCAACATCGGTATCCCTTCCAGACTCAGTTTCAAAGTATCATAGAATATATCGTTTTCTTCTGCTCCCTTTTTCTTTTCTTTTTTTCTCCGTTGTTGTTTCGTCTTGTTGTTCTCATCCTTTTTTTGTTGTTGTCATCTGTTTCTGTTACTTCTTTTTATTCATCATTATTTTCTTCCTCTTTTTGCTCTGTTTTTGTGTCTTGTTTTTATTCTTTTATTCGTCGTCATCTGCTTGTTACTTGTTTCCTTTATCAATTTTTCTTTCCTCTCTTGCTCTGTCTTGTTTTGCTTGTTTTGCTTTGTTTCCTTCCGTTGCTCTATTTTCTTCATAATTTTTCTCCTTTTCTTGTTCAGATTTTCAGATTGTTTATTTTATATCCTTTTCTTTCATCCTTTTTCTCCTTCTGTTACTTGTTTTCTTTTCCATTTTTCTCCTCTTCATCCTCTTGTTTTCGGATTGTTTGTTTTTTTATCCTTGTTTTCGTCCTCATACGCGGCTCCACCCACACCATTGTCCTCCTCCTTGTCCTCCTCTTCCTTCTTCGCTCGCACGACTCTCTCTTCCACTCCCTTTTCATTCTCAACGCGAGGTACGAAAAGGAAAAGTCGTGTTGGAAGAAAAGTAGAAAAAAGTTTTGAGGGGGGGGCACGAGGGGGGGGGGAAGGTGCGGGGGGGGTAGTAGTGAACGAAGAAGAAGAGGAGGAGGAGGAGGAGGAGGAGGAGGAGGAGGAAGAAGAGGAGGAGGATCAGGGACGTATGGAAGAGGGGAGTAGCAGGAATATTAATCAAAGCATGATGACTTTGAACTATGTAGATAAGCTGAGAAGAAAAAAAAACGAGGGTTGCTTTTCCATGTTTCCACGTTTCAAGTCTCCTTTTCCTCCTCCTCCTCATCTTCTTCCTCCTCTTCTTCCTCCTCCTGTTCCTCTTCCTCATCCCTGTCCCTATCTCCGTTCTATCCTTCTCCCTCTCTTTCCCTCTCCACATTCCTCCCATCTTCTGTCCCTCTCTCCTTTCCTTCTCCTCTGCCTATTCCTATACGTCATCCCTGTCCGTATCTCTTTCCTAACCCCCTTCTCCTTCCCTCCTCTCATCCTCTCTCCCTCCTCTCTCTCCTCATCGCTTCCTCTTCCTGTCCCTATCCCTCTCCTTTCCTCTCCCTCTCCCTCTCCTTCCCTCCTCCCATCCTTCCTCACTCACCCCCTTATTTCCTTCTTGCTTCCTCTTCCTATCCCTCTCCCTCCCTCCCTCCCTTCTTCTCGTTTCCTCAGTCTCTCCTTCTCCCTCTCCTTCCTCCTACCCTACTTTCCTTGTCGCCTCTTCTTCCTCTTCCTGTAGGCTTTTCCTGCTCATCCCCCAGTCCGTAGTTTTATATTCAGGATCCATCGTTTGCTCGAAATATCTTCTCTCTTAATCTAAATCTCAGGTCCTGCTCCAGCCGTCTCCTTCGCGACCTTTTTTTCATTCCCTCCACATAAATTTCCTCCCATCCTTCCGAACCCTCCTTCCTGCTTTCTTCCTCTCCGCTTCCCGCCTCCCTTTTTTTCTCTCTTCTTGTCGAGATTCAAATTCTTCTTGTATACTCAGGACTTGCAGACAAACACCGTGCGAGGTTGGTTGGTTGGTTAGTGATGTATTGTTTTCATAGTGGTTTGTTTAGGCTTAGATTTAGTATGTCCCTGCTGTGGTTTATGCGAGTCAAGGGTTTTGTTATACTTTTGTTATCGTTCATCCACTCCTACGCTTGACAGCAAAAGATAGATGAATAACGTATAACTTAACTGTTTTGTCATCGCGCTGTTTATTCCATCTCATCACGTCTTTGAAATCATCCTTTGGCCCTTTTACAATTTGTTATATATTTTTTTTACAGTAACGGAAGCAGTTAAAGGGCAAACAACAATAAATAACGTAACTGTATTTTCGTTTACGGCATTACGATGGTTACTTTTATCTTATCACGTCTTTCAAAACATCTTTTCCGCCTGTTACACTTCTATATTTTTCTACACCAACGGAAACAGCTCAAGGGCAAAACAGCAATAAGTAACGTAACTGCTTTATTACACATTGTCTCATTCATCTCGTGCGCTGTTTAGTCTACCTCATCATGTCACTCAAATCCTCACTCTTTTCTCCTCTTAAACATCTAGATTTTTTACAGTAACGGAATGGAATAAAAAAAATATACATAACGTAGCTGTTTTTTTTTATCATACGTGGCCTCAAATTACCTCACGCTGGTTAGTCTATCTCATCACGTCGCCCAAATCATCATCTCCGCCCTTTACATATATAATTGCGAGATGTGGACGCGTGGCTTGCCAAACTTTCGCATCGGAGTCCCGCGCTCAGCTGGGCCGCGCGATTTATATTCAACGAGGGCCACGTCTGACTGCTATTTAATTACGTGTAAGAGGCAGATTTAGCGCCGTCTTTTTCTCGCGTCTTGTAGGTCGATGCCGAGGCGCGGACTGCTGCACCTGAGACGACCTGGAGAGTAGGAGTGATCGAGCGTGATGGAGTAGCGCCGTGACCTGTTTATACCTGTTATCTATTACCTGTTTTTACACTTACAGAGCTACCCTTTGAAACTTGCTCCTGTTACTTGTGGGACTGTTGCAGCTGAGACGACGTGGAGGGTAAGTAATTAGCACTGCCGTTACCTCTTTGTGTACCTGTTGTTTGTTACCTGTTTTTATGTTTACAAGAACAGCGCTAACCTTCGAAGCTTCTGTTGTCAGCTCACCCGATTATTATTATTGTTATTAGTGTTATTATTACTTATGCGTGTTACCTGTGGGGCACCTTATCTATGAAGCCTCGGATGTAACAGGCGGGAAACTAAAACGTTCTTTCTCTTTTTCTGTTGTTAATATATATTGTCTACTGCTTTATATTAATATGAGAACAGGGAGGTGGGGGAGAACAGGAGGGGGGGAGAGAGAGAGAGAGAGAGAGAGAGAGAGAGAGAAGGGTAGTTAGGAGAGAAAATGAGAGAATGGGTGGAGGCTGTTCAGGGAGGGAAAGGATTAGCAGAGATAGGCGAAGTGAAAGGGACAGCAAAGGGAAAGACTGAAGGCGTAATAGAGGTGGAGAGGTAAAAAAAAAAGTAAAGAGAGAAGGAGAGAGAGAAAAGGAGGGGTATCACTATCTCCATTATTACCATTATCATCATCACCATCATTACCATTATCATCATTACCACTATTACCACCAATACGACCACCATCACCACCACCATTGACACTGACGGATAGGTAATTTCAAACGAATGTTGAGTCTCTCTCTCTCTCTCTCTCTCTCTCTCTCTCTCTCTCTCTCTCTCTCTCTCTCTCTCTCTCCTACCACCTAGTTCAGTGTTTCGTTGTTTCGGTCTCGGGGTTCGCGTGTTGTCTCGACTGCTCGGAACGGTATAAATCGAAGCCCTGGTCCCCCTTCCCCTCTTTCCCCTCCCACGTGATAACCAGCTGACGGTATTCATCCTCGGATAAAAGTGTCGGCAAACTTTGTGAGGCCGCTGCTAATGAGGGAGTGAAGGATCGCGCGGCGCCCACTCGTTCGCGGCGGGGAAGGAAGAAAACGGGGAAAAAATAAGACCGGGCGTTGTAACGGAGCACAATAAGGGTGTATGGATATCAAGTAACCGGATAACCTACTCATGGGCAGTAAATAATGGGTAAAAGAACAGATAGATGAATAGATAGGTAGATAAATGAATGAATGTGTGTGTATGTATTTATATGCGAGTTTTCTTTTTAGACGCAATCGGTAATATTGTAGATTTGTCAATTTGCGAGGAAACCAAAAATCCAGTTACTTTTACAAAATCGCCTGAACCACCTGGATACTTTAAGTGCCCAAAATACGGGAGAAATGCAAAACATCATTACAACTATTTGCGGCTAATTTGTAAGTGAATAGATAGCAGTCGAGACAACACGCGAACCCCGAGACCGAAACAACGAAACACTGAACTAGGTGGTAGGAGAGAGAGAGAGAGAGAGAGAGAGAGAGAGAGAGAGAGAGAGAGAGACAATGGAATAATGGGCAATGGATAAATGAGACAGATGGTTACTCCTTACTAATGAGCTAAGTTATGATACTTTTTATTCGCGATGCACATTTATCTGCCTCTCCACGCACAAAGCCATACTTAGACGGTTGCATCACACTGCCTTATTCATGTAGTACTTGCAGCATTTAGAACACCTAGACCTGATAAAATATTCCCTTACACACACACACACACACACACACACACACACATCGAGTCGGGCTTAGTGTTATGGCTCGAGGAAGACGCCTATTGTTTCACTTTTACGGAGGAACATTAAGTTTCAAACAAAAGTTCCATTAAGTTTTTAAGCAGACTTCTAAAATGAGGCGAGTCGTTGATGGGAGGAGAACCGGAAAAGCAATCTTATTTTACAACAAGGAAGGAAGGGAGTAACGGTGCTTCTACGGACTCGCACTGAAACGTTAGCAACAAGTCAGAAACAAACCCTATAGGCCAATTTTACAGTCCAATGAAGCAAGTTTGTAAGCTCCCCAACCAAACACAACATACGACGAAAATTCCTTGTATAGTGTTTGGCGTTGATATAAAAAGTAGGAAATTTTAGGAATCCACACAGATCTCTTTAATATCTGGTACCGAGTAGAAATAGCGGATCATTGTGGAGAATATAGTTTGGTTTGGGCGCTTATACTGACTGTGCTGGACTGTCAAACTGGCCCTATTAGGAGGGATGAAATTCAGAACAGGGCAGAAGATCACAAGACGCTGATATCGCTTCGCAGGAGTAAGATTCTTGATTCCTTTGCACTGCTATATTTGGTCGGCACATATTCACGAGTAAATTCTTCAATTCTAGTGGTTGGATACACTATAGTCTGTTCACCTAAGTCTGACCCAAGCTGACAACATAAACCTAAGCGTGTTCTTAAGCATAGTGCAGATTAGCAGAAAGTGCTGCGTGAGATAAAGACAAACACAGGTTAAAGAAAACTTGGAAGCCATAGCAGTAGTCAATCAGCACTCAGCTTGCAAACTCGCTTAGGTTTATGTTGTCAGCTTGGGTCGGACTTAAGTGAACAGACTATAGAAAGCCCTAATGAGGTAGTTCTGGACATTGTGCTTTTATGTGATTCAATGATTAGTATGATTTGAGCTGAAAGTAAGTTCTGATTTCACACTTTTCACATTGCACTAGAAAGTAGGAAGACTATGGTTAAGGTTGCCATATAATCGTCTCGTCAAAAAGAGAAAAAAAATACACGAAATTCAAATCTGACCGTCACATTACACATTCGATAGCACTGTTTATCATTACACTCTTTAGACCAAGCTTAAGATGCATCGTATAAATAACATGATCATTACATTACTCAGTCGTGGACAAAATAGTACTGTGTGAAACAATGCCATCTATCTGTCCTGCCAAAAAATATAAGAGACTGCAACCTTGGCCTGATTTAAAGAGAGAGAGAGAGAGAGAGAGAGAGAGAGAGAGAGAGAGAGAGAGAGAGAGAGAGAGCAACCATCTTTTTCGAGTTTGCAGACCTGTGATTTAGGAATGTTGGTAATCAGTAAGGTAAGATGAAAGTCTCTCTCTCTCTCTCTCTCTCTCTCTCTCTCTCTCTCTCTCTCTCTCTCTCTCTCTCTCTCAATATCCTTTCATTTGTTCCTTTTTTTCGTTTGTTATACACATTCCCTTTACTATCGGTCCTTCATGTTTTCTCTCCATCCGTTTACAAAGGGAATAGAATACCGAGAGAGAGAGAGAGAGAGAGAGAGAGAGAGAGAGAGAGAGAGAGAGAGAGAGAGAGATTATGACCCTAATCTGGCGCGAATCCTCCACTCGTGTCTCCGCCTGATATATATACAACGTGGAGGCGTTTTATTACGACGAATGGCTTAAAAATAATAACGAACATTGTCCTAAAACTGCCCCGGAATGAGACAGGACGGCCGAGGAACATTAGCGAGATTTATACCTGGACTGTAAATGCGTGTTTGTGTGTGTGTGTGTGTGTGTGTGTGTGTGTGTGTGTGTGTGTGTGTGTGTGTGTGTGTGTGTGTGTGTGTTACCTGTAATATACTTGTACTCGTCCTTCTATATACAGCAACTACAACTCCTTCCGCAGTGTCGTAACTCTCTCCTTTTTATTTACTCTTCATTATTATCTAATTTCATTATTATTTATTTTCATTATTATTTGCTTCGCCATTTTACTCTCCCTTTCTTCCTTCCTTCCTTCCAATTCCGTTTTCTTGTTCATTTTCTTTCGTTCCGTCCTTCGCTTTTATTTTCATTCCTTCTCTTACCGTTTGTTTCTCCTCCACCTTACATTTGCTATCTCTCCTCTCCTCCGCTTCTTTTTCCTTCCCATTTAGTCTTCCTTTTGATTCCTTCCTTCCTTCCTTCCTTCCTTTTTTCCTCCGCTTTACCCCTTTTAACTTTCTTTCATTTCCACTCCTTCATTTTCTCTATTCTTTTCTTTCTCCACCTTATTCCTCTTCCTCCTCCTTCTTCTCTTTCTCCTCTTTTCTTCCTTTCTTCAATTTAGTTTTCCTTCTTTAATTCCCTCCTTCCTCCGGCTTATCCTTTAATCCATTTCATTTTCACTTCTTCGTCGTTTTTTTTTTGCTCTTTTTTTCATTTCATTCCATACTCTCTTTCCACTCCTCTGCCTCTTTTTCCTCTTCTTTCCTTTCTTCAGTTTGTCTTCTTTCATTGATTCCTTCACTTTCAACCTCTTTTTCACTCCTCCACCACTTTTTAATTTTCTTTTCTTCCTTCAAACTGATTCTTCCTACATTCCTTTTTTTCCCATTCCACTCATTTGCCACTTTTTCTTTCTTCCACTATAATCTTCTTTCTCTAATTCAGTCCTTCACTTCACTTCTTGACTCACTCACTTTCCACTAACTACTCCGTCACTATCTCTTGTTTCTCTGTCTTTCATTTTAGACTTCCTTCACTAACTTCTTCCTCGTTCTTCACTCACTCTCATCTCCTTCCTCACTTTTTTATTATTTTCTTCCTTTCAGTGCAGTCTTCCTTCATTGATTTCAACCTCCACTTTCCTCTTTAACTTCTTCCTTTCCACATCTTCGCCATGCTCTCTCAACTTCACTTCCTTCCCTTCCTTCCTCACTCCTTCCATCCACTTTATCCCGCTTCAATCCTTCCTTTCCTTCTTTCCTTTACCGCTCTTTCCTTTTTTTCTCTTTTAAACTGCATGAAGGAAAAAAGAGAAAGCGTATCATTGGCTTTATCTCTCAAAACTTTTTATCAGACTCTCACGAAACTTTCCCTCCTCTCTCTCTCTCTCTCTCTCTCTCTCTCTCTCTCTCTCTCTCTCTCTCTCTCTCTCTCTCTCTCTCTCTCTCTCTCTCTCTCTCTCTCTCTCTCTCTCTCTCTCTCTCTCTCTCTCTCTCTCTCTCTCTCTCTCTCTATCTCTCTCTCTCTCTCTCTCTCTCTCTCTCTCTCTCTCTCTCTCTCTCTCTCTCTCTCTCTCTCTCTCTCCATCTATCTATTTATCTATTCCTATCTCCGTAATACCTTATCAATGCGTTCAAAAGCCTGTATCGAAAAAAAATTAGGCCTTGAAAGTAAAGAAAATTAATTAGCAAATGTAACTGGTAATCTTCCTAACTCAATAAGCTCTTTTTTATTCACTTACCACAAAGCATAAAGTCAAAATACTAACCGGGGTTCCAGAAAAAGAATAAAAAGTCCTTGAGTTTCGAAAATGTCACCAACAGCTACAGGAACCCAATGGAACAACAAGATATTAAGCGTCGTAAATACTGAATAATACCCCGTGCAGGTGACACCGTTGGCGGCATAAGCGGGAGGGTGAGTGGGTAGCGTTTTCAGAGGCGGCGGAGGCAGTAACAAACAGTCAAATCTGCGGAGGTAGCGGTAGGAGTCACCCGAGCGAGAGCCGTAACCGGGGAGTGAGGGCACCGGCGGATGGGTTACCGATACACAGTTAATCGAACGTTCGTACACAAAACTAGAACACCACCAGAAATAGAGTGCCGCCGCCGCGAGTGCCAAAAAGGACGCAGAAGGTAAAGTGGGTGTGCTCAGGTTGCAGCTTTGTCTCGGCTGCCCACAAAAGAGGAAAATGAAGGGGTGTGTGAGGGGGATGAGGGTGAGGTTTGGAGGAGTAAGACTGACGTAGGAAGAGATAATGGGAGGGAAAAAAGGGTCTTCAACTTCGCTTATCTCGCTTACCAACAAGAGAGGGAAAACAAATGGGTGAATGAGTGAGACGAGGATGAAGTTTGAAGGAGTGAAACTGACGCAGGAGGAGAGGAACATGTTACCGGCAATAGTTAACGCTAATCTCGCTAAGGAAAGTAACGCGTAGTATTCTCCATCCGTTCGACACTTAGACATTCGCGTAACCTAATACCCACTTAAGAACACAACGCAAACACTCGGTCATCCAAAGAGCGACATCGTAGTATAAAAAAAGAACCTACTGACGAGACGGTAAACAGCATCACTGGTTTGCTTAACGGACCCTAACGACAAACTAATGAATCGCAGATGACCCAAGACCAAGACCTTCTTTCTTACGTTTCCTCAGTAGACAAAGATTAGGTTTCAAGTTGCGGTCGTCTCCGTTAGAGGCGCGGCTGTTGTTCTTCCCCAAGACACCCACGCTCAGGTTTCCACTTCGTCTCTCTCGCTGACAAGAGGGGAAAACAAATTGGGTGTGAGACTGAACATAGGCGAGGTTAACAGGAACAAGACTGGCGAAGGGAAAAAGAGAAAGGGAGAGAAGTAAGGAAATGGCTGGCAGGACAAATAGGAAGAATTGATAGATGAAGAAAATGTATGGAAAGGAAGAGAAGGAGAGTGAAAGGCGATGGAAGGAAGTGAACAAAGGTGAGGTTTGGAGGAACAAGATGAAACAAGGAAGAGAGATAATGGGAGAGGAATAGGGAACTGGTTGGTAGGATGAAGAGAAACACTTGACAGACGTAGATAGAGGATGGAAAGGAAAACTAGGAAAGTGAAAGACGCTGAAAAAGAAGTGAACAAAGGTGAGGTTTGGAGGAACAAGATGGACCAAGGAAGAGAGAGAAAGGGAAAGAAGTAAGGAAATGGTTGGTAGGATGAAGAGAATGACTTGACAGACGAAGAAAGAAGATTGAAATGAAAACTAGGAAAGAGAAAGCGGATGGAAGGAAAAGATGAAGAAAGGTAGATGGCGGAAATAACTGAGACACTGATCTAGGGACGAATGACAGAATAGAAAGAAAAAAAACTTTGTGAACGAATAGAGGAAATAGAACAGACAGTAAAGGAAGTGTGAATGAGAGACGAAAGAAGGAAAAGTAGAAAGGATAAATGATGAGAAGGGAAATGAAATACGTGGAGAGAGAGAGAGAGAGAGAGAGAGAGAGAGACTGACTTTCCACTTACCTTATGAAGTACCAACCTCCCTAAATCTCAAATATACACACACTAAGGAAAAATATATATTATAAAGATGGCTACTCTCTCTCTCTCTCTCTCTCTCTCTCTCTCTCTCTCTCTCTCTCTCTCTCTCTCTCCCTCCCCAAAGTGTTAGCGCATGAGATAAATTAATTTCCAAGACTTTAAATCCGAACACCACTCCCTCCTCCTCCTCCTCCTCTCCTCCTCCTCCTCCTCCTCCTACACCTCCTCCTCAAGATCAAGGGCAAACTCAAGTCCATTGGAGGCTCATTTTGGAGGCAGAAACTTTGGCGACTAACTTGCAACAGCGGAAAGTATAAGTGAGGGAGGAAAGGATCTGGGGGTGGAAATTGCTTGCCCATAACCCGAAAGTGTGTGTGGTTGGAGGGGAAGTGAGGGAAGACGGGGGAAGAGGGAGAGCGTGGGAGGGAAAGAGAGGGAGAGGGGAAGAGGAGGAGGGGGAAGGTGTGTGGCGGGGGGAGAGAAAGGGGCAGGTGTGTGGGGGAGGGGAGGAGAGGGGAAGAGCAGGAGGAGGGGGGGGGTTGATGTGGGTGTCAGATGGATAGACAGATTGATAGGCTACATGCATAGATAGATATATAGATTGATAGATAGATAGATAGATAATTCTCGTTTAGTCTCTTGTTTGTTTGGCTTTATGCAATTATATCGTGTTTTCCTTTACGTTTTATTATTATTTCGACATATTAGTTTTCTCTTTTTTACATTCATTCATAAACTCAAGTCATATTAGATCCCCGTGTCCCAATCCTATCTATCTCTCTCTGTCTCTCTTTTTCCCTCACACACACACACACACACACACACACACACACACACACACACACACTACCTCGTCACTTTGATCCTCTCTCCTCTTCAAAAGCTCAACTATTATTGCTTTGGTTCCAATCCCCCGCCGGCAACCCCCAAAACAACAACAACAACGAGAGAGAGAGAGAGAGAGAGAGAGAGAGAGAGAGAGAGAGAGAGAGAGAGAGAGAAAGGGGGGGTAAGGGAGTAAACAAGCTTTTCTCTTTCCCCTCGTTTCAAGGCCTCGGAAAATAGTCGTTGTTTGTACTTTGTCCCATTGGTTCTGTCCCTTGTAACTCTCGCTCTCACACAGACACAGGAAGGCTTCACAATGTGTCTGTACTTCCGATCAATTTGCTATACCTTCAGCCCATCACCGCGGCTTTGCCTCCCTCATTCCTTGTGTTGTCAGGCGAATGGCTCTCACACAACAATAAAATGATCTTCTCCTTCAGTGTCATCAGGCGCAAGAGTATCATAGATTTCAATGTTTTTAGACTTACTTAATAGCGAGGTGTCAGTCTTTCTCATAATCGATAACTTCATCCTAACAGCTCGGCATGCATACAACATCATGAAGCTTCCCCGTAACGGAGAGTCTATACGAATGCTTTGTCTGATCTTGTGATGTGTTAATAGGATGCACATCACTGAGACGTTGCTGAATGTCTTAAAATGTTCACTATAGTAGGATATATCATTGACTTTCAGTATTAACAAAGATTTTAATGTTTTCACTGCACGATGTCGGCAACAAAAGTTAACGGCAGTCAAACTAACACACTAAAGTTGAGTGGGGGGTGTTTCACTGTCTTTGGTGCCAATTCATGTGACTCTACAAACCAACGACAACAACAGCTACGTCGTTCAAGGCACATACAGAAAAAAATAGCTAAGTCGATGGGTCACGAGGGTCATTTCTGTAATTGCTTCAGGGGCCCCACATTTGGCATTACGGCCAAAACGAGATGACTAACCCTAGAATTCGGCTATTAAGTATGGTCACTCGCCCTGCTAAACCTCCTTGACGACGCCCATATAAAGCCCTTCCTAAGAGAGCCACCGCCACTTCGTACCGACCCGCCCTCTGTCCTCCAAAAAAGCATCACCCCCTCGACAACGCAAACAGGCCGGAGAGTTACGAGTTAGAGTGACGAGCCGCTCTGAGTTTTGATCCCCGGAGTGACCTCGAGATCCCACCTCATATTAGACCCTCAACGCAGCCTTCATAACGGGGAATGAAAGCCCCCTCTCGGTCTGTTCCCTTGGCTGGGGTTTCAAATTGGCCACGAGAGCTCAGGAGGAGATTATGAGCCGAGATGATGATGGAGGGGCGGAGGGAAGGGCGACGGACAGACAAGAGAGAGGGTGGATGATGGCTGTCGTTCTGTCAATGGAGGGTCGCCAGGGCTTTAGCTGGAGTGTGATTCCTCCCTTTTTCTTTATCATACACGCACATACACACACATGCACATACACAAGACCGCATACATATACATACAAACACAGAGAGGCGATGAAGTGGTGAAAGAGTGCAGGAAACGAATAAATGTGTCAGTGTCAGCGGATTCGTGTTTTTATCAAGCGACCCTCACGCCAGGGATTACTCCACCCACGCAGCACACGTGTCCGCTGATCCAACACTCTCATGAGCCTTGTTGCAGCTCTTTTTTTTTCGCTTCCACACACACTCACACACATACACGCTCAAACACACACACACACACACACACACACACACACACACACACACACACACACACACACACACACACACACACACACACACACACACACACACACACACACACACACACACACACACACACACACACACACACACACACACACACGCATCAGACCTCTCCCTCTCTCTCTTTCTCTCTTTCCCTCATGTTTTCGTTGTAAGATCTGCTTATTACGAGTATTTTTTCTCTTTTTTTGTTGTTGTTGCTTTGCCCTTGAACTGACTCGTCTAACAGTAAAGACAGACACACACACACACACACACACACACACACACACACACGCGCGCGCAGCATCAATCGGTGGTCGCAAGCAGTGTAGAGAGGCTGAGCACTGCCCTGTAGAGAAGGGGGTGGGGGGAGGGAGGGGGGTGTATAGGGTGGGGAGGAAGAAGAGGAATGAAAGGCCACAGTGGTAACAAACCTGGCCGACAAAAATTGCCCTGTAAAAAATAGAAGGTGAGGGAGGAAGTGTCTGTCTGTCTGTCTGTCTGTCTGCCCCTTTCCTCCTCTCGCTCCATCCTCCTTTTTTTTCCTCTTTATTTCCTCACCCTCTTCCTCTTCCTCCTCGTGTCTGATTTCATGCGTCCGGTTAGGCATCATGTGTGTGTGTGTGTGTGTGTGTGTGTGTGTGTGTATTGCGACGTGGGTAGATGTCCGAGAGTATGTATCGATGGTGTTTGTTTGTATGTCCCAGAGAGAGAGAGAGAGAGAGAGAGAGAGAGAGAGAGAGAGAGAGAGAGAGAGAGAGAGAGAGAGAGAGAGAGAGAGAGAGAGAGAGACAGAAAGAGAGAGAGAGGGTCACACACAATCGTACGAGGGAAACCCGATAGGAAGCCAATAAAGGTCACCTCAATGGATAGCTGAAGCGGGGCCTTTCAGAGGTGGCGAGTGTGTGTGTGTGTGTGTGTGTGTGTGTGTGTGTGTGTGTGTGTGTGTGTGTGTGTGTGTGTGTGTGTGCATGAGAGCGAGAGAGAGAGAGAGAGACACCGACATCAACACACATTCTGGCATCGAACCTTTGCGTGGGAGTGTCTTTCTGTCTGTCTGTCCGTCTGTGGATCTTTGTGAGTCTCCCCTACATGTGTTATTCTTCCCCGCCCTCGCCCCCCTCTCTTTCCTTTGCCTTCTCCGTGTCCTCGAGGTTTGTATGAGCGAACATGGGCGGCGGCCGTGCTGTGTGTGGGCGGGGCTAGGACACGCGTATACTGTAGAGTGGAGGAGACGTGACGGAGGCGGGGACCAGGAGAATATCTACGGCCGGGGCTGAAAGAAAAATAAGGAGAGGCAAGAAAAATAAGGGAATGTGGGAAGTGAAGTGGGTTGGCTGTGTTAACGAGGAGTCCATTGAAGGTTGGTTTGGTTCTTGTTGTTCCTTTTGTTGTTGTTGTTGTTGTTCTTCTTGTTTCTCTTCTTCTTTCTCTTCTTCTTTCTCTTCTTCTTTCTTTTATTTCTTTCTCTTCTTCTTTCTCTTCTTCTTTCTCTTCTTCTTCTTCTTCTTCTTCTCCTCCTTCTTCTTCTTCTTCTTCTTCTTCTTCTTCTTCTTCTTCTTCTTCTTCTTCTTCTTCTATCTCTTCTTCTCCTTCTTTTCCTCCTTCTTCTTCTTTTTATCTAGTAAGAATGGTTTCCAAAGTTTAAAAAGGGCATATATGTAAATGATCAGGACAGTATTATGAAGTATGCGAGCGGTCTAAAATTCTGCCCAGGTTGTATGTAATCTGACTCTAGCGAGGAAGAACTGTAGAAGGGAACACGCATCGGCAGCAAGAGAGTCGGTGTTTTTGTGGAAGGATCTCATTGAAAAACGATAAAAGTAATTAGTAGGTCGAGGTCTTAAGCACTTTGCAGAATTTGGTGATAGAAAATGAAGCCAACATTTTATTCCTTGTTTTCTTAATAATCGAGTAAACCCAATTTTTTTTTTTCATTTCTTCGTTAAAATGGGATAGGAATTTGTAGTTTAGAGGTAGATTAGTTTATATTGACATCATTTTTAGTTTTCAGATTTAAAGAAACAACTAGTTTACCTTTACATGACTTTTTCAATGCTTAGGTGTTTAGATATTCAACTAAAGAGTATGGAAATTGATTATTGATACCATAGTTAGTGTTCAGATTTAAGAAACCAACTATTTTTATTTTTTACATGGCTTCTTGATATTCATGTGTTCATACAACCATCTAAAGTGTAAGAGGAATGTATCAAGACAACTATACATTCGAAATTGACCTCTTCCCCGGCATCTCATTCTTTTCTTTTTTTCTGGAGCATCTGGGCTTTTGTGTTTACTTGTCTTTTGTCCTCTTTTGTCCTTGAGCTGCCTCCCTTGCTATAAAAAAAAGTGTTCAGTTATCTGCTACTACGGCTACTACTACTGTTCGTCTGCTGGCTATTTTGCTACTAAGGCTCCTCGCGTGCAGTAGAAGTACAAATATAGACGTGAAAGCTTCTGGTGGTATGCGTGTCCCTTACCATAGTCACGCATCGCACCGCCCTTCCAT
The DNA here is from genome assembly GCF_024679095.1 of Eriocheir sinensis. Lineage (NCBI taxonomy): Eukaryota > Metazoa > Arthropoda > Malacostraca > Decapoda > Varunidae > Eriocheir > Eriocheir sinensis. Next base: position 15,407,666 of record NC_066511.1, read on the forward strand.
TACCTCTCACAAACCCTGATGGAAAAACATGAATTAGCAAGTGAGACCTCCAGCGAGACCCCTTAAGCCCTCCTTCTGTACTACGTGTCCAGCAACAGCGGCACCAAAGCGGGGTGAGAGCCTCTACTACAGCTTTTTCCCGGCAATGAGTTAGCGGGCGAGAAACGAGAAAAGGCCTCCTACTTTCGCCCCTTATTTCGTGCACGTCTCCCGGAAGATGGATCGTCCTCCCTTCCCTTCTTTCTTGCCGTCCTCTTTAGCCTGACTTGATATCTCGCGCCTCCTACACAGCGTCCCTTCTCTTAGCATGCGTCGTCCCCCCGAGGCTCTCATTCTCAGACATTTCCGGGTCCTACACGCCAACATTTGTTAAGGCTTTCGTAGAGGTTGTTGTCAGTAATTCCATGGGTAATTTGCTGAGCTTAGTGATAGGTTGATAAGGCTTTCGTATAGAGGTTGTTGTGTTAATAATTCCATGGGTAATTTGCTGAGCTTAGTGATAGGTTGATAAGGCTTTCGTATAGAGGTTGTTGTGTTAGTAATTCCATGGGTAATTTGCTGAGCTTAGTGATAGGTTGATAGGGTTTCGTAGAGGTTGTTGTTGTCAGTAATTCCATGGGTAATTTGCTAAGCTTAGTGATAGGTTGTTAAGGCTTTCGTATAGAGGTTGTTGTTGTCAGTAATTCCATGGGTAATTTGCTGAGCTTAGTGATAGGTTGATAAGGCTTTCGTATAGAGGTTGTTGTTGTCAGTAATCCCATGGGTAGTTTGCTGAGCTTAGTGATAGGTTGATAAGGCTTTCGTATAGAGGTTGTTGTTGTCAGTAATTCCGTGGGTAATTTGCTGAGCTTAGTGAATGTAAAAGAACACTCATGAGATCCGGACTTATCTCCTTTGTGAGCTTTTGAAATATTTGTTGTGAGAGCCGAAAGGATCTGAGAATACTGGTTAATTAGTCTCCCTCTTTCCCTGTGGTGTAACTTTGACGTGTTTGCCGCGATACTTCAGCCCGGAGGTGCGAGGGAGGCGCTTCAATTTAGATCGACATTACCAAAAGGAAAAAATGTAAGCAGTAAGACGACGACATATGACCGCTGTTGTTGCGGCGCCGTGATCGCAAACCCCAACCAATCAATCAATCAATCAGTCAGTAAGTAAGAAAGAAAGTAAAGTAAGTAAGAAAGTCTGTAGGCGTTAAAACATTGCAGAGAACGATACTGCAAAGGAGGATGAATGTGTCCCAAATATTTCGAGGTAAAGAGACGGAACGTGCCCGCGCAGAGATCCCGAAGACCAGAGAAATAAGATTGAAAAGAAAAAAAAGGAATGAATATAAAAAGAGGTAAATATGAATAAAGAGAATAGGTGCGGGAGCGGCGGCTGCAAGGGTGCGACCGGTAGCTCAATCGGTTAGAGCACCGCGCTACAAGGCTTCACGGCCAAACAGGCGGCGGTTCCAGCCCCGCTCAGGCCGGATTCTTTCCGTTGACTAGGAGTGGTTACTGTCCCCCCTTGAGCAAGGGGGATGAGGTGTGTGGTGTGTGAAGTCCTGGCAGTACCCAGAGATCGACAATAATGAGTACTTGCTTACGTCGTGAGGGTACCTGCTGGCGAAAGCGAGTCCAACTCATGATCAGGCCGTGGTGAATTAAAAACACACACACACACACACACACACACACACACACACACACACACACACACACACACACACACACACACACACACATACACACACATACACACACACACACACAAAACAACAACAACAACAACAACAACTTTTCGCTTCAATAAATTAGTATCCCTTCTGACAATAATATTTTTCCTAGTTTCTTCGTCTACATTGGCAATGTTTATTTATAGTATCCTGTCCTGCCAGGTACGTAATATTCATAAATGTAACCTTGTTTTTTTGTGTTTACGCTCAAGTTGCGAAATTTGGTTTGTAATATTAGACTGAAAAAGTTTGCCTCGTGCTGTCGCAAAATAAAATTGTGAAAGCCGAAAGGAGTCTCAGGTTTGTCTGGGGTTGGGCAAAGTGAGTGAGTGATAGTTTGTCGGTCGCAAGGAGAGGCAAGGGAAGGGAGTGAGGACGTGGGAGGATTAAGGGAGGCGAGACGCTGCATGTCTGGTGCGGCGGGGGCGGCAGCGGCGAGGGGGCGACCGAGGGCTTCCAGGCACACTAAAAATAGCCGGCCATGAACAATATAAGATGGGACTCACTGTTTTTCTTCTCTCTCTCCCTCACAGATGTCTCCCGGCGCCCAGAATTTCCTCTCTACGTAGACGGACTCGAACTGAGGTAAGGATACATTTCCCACTCTCTCTCCCTGGAAGTTTGTAATGGTTTAGGTTTTGAATGCCATTTGTACGTTGCTATTATTTTTTGTTTTTGTTTTTTTTACCTTTTGAGTACAGCTGACCCTCCCATCCCCCTTAAAAATCTCTGCTGCCTTGTGACCGAAGGAATAGAGAATCAAATCATGTTCGTTTGAAGTTTAATTGGTTTTAGTTTTCCGGTCAAAGTTCCTGACTCTTCTTTTCCTCTTTGAGTAGAGTTGGGTAAATAATATACCGCCGGCTTTTGAGCGACGAACTCGAGTATGAAGGAGAACAAGATGAAGGCAGCTGATCGTACATCTATATTTCAGTTTGCTTATACATTTTCAGGTCAATTGTATGTTAGTTATTTTGTCTTTTGAATAAAGTTGGGCCCCCAAAAAAGAATCTTGCCGGCTTTTGAGCGACAAACGCGAGAATGAACGAATACTAAAGGGAGAAGAAGGACGCAGATAACCGTACATGCATATTTCAGTTTGTCTTCACGTTTTCAGGTCAAATATATGCTCGTTGTTTTGTCTTCTGAACACAGTTAGTCCCCGCAAATAAATATCCTCACCCCTTTTGAATGACGGACTCAAAAATAAACGAAAATAAGAGGAAAGGAGGACGCAGTTAACCGTATTTGCATATTTCAGTTTGTTTTCACGTTTTTAGGTCAATATTGTGTTCCTTGTTTTGTCTTCTGAAAATAGTTGGTCCCAAAAAATATTCTGCAGCCTTTTAAGCGACGTACTCGAAAATGAACGAAAATTAGAGGAAAGAAGAACGCAGTTAACGGTACATGCATATTTTAGTTTGCTTTCACATTTTCAGGTCAATTGTACGTTCGTTATTTTGTCTTCTGAATACAGTTGGCCAAGAAAAAAACCGCAACGAACTCGAGAATGAACGAAAATTAGAAGAAAGGAGGTCACACTTAATCCTTACATGCAAATTTCGGTTTACCTTTCACATTTTTAATCGTCTGGAGTATTGCATTAGCTTTCCTGACTCTCTCTGTACGTACGTTGCTGCCTCGGGAAGGGGGAAAAGGGAAGGGGAAGATGGGAAGGGGATAAAAAAAATCAATCCCTGCCGGTCTTCGTTCCACCTCGTCTTGCCGTGAATCGCCTTTAACTCCCTCGCTGTGTCTTCTCTGACTTCATATTATTTTCTTTATTTCCTCCTTGTCTTGTCCTTCAATCCGGCTGGCGTCTTTATCACGTCGTTACCACCGCCTGTCCCTCGCTCCCCACCCCCCACACCAGCCCCCCTTTAGTCCTCTCCTCTGTACCCCACCAAGCCCCACCAGCAGCCCCATTCCTTTAGTCCCTGTACCAGTCCCCATTCTCAAGTCCCCCCTCTGGTCCTCGCCCCTTCCACCACTCTCCGTCAGAAGCTCTTCCTCCTCTTCGTCGCTGTGTACGTCAGGGAGGGTCCAGCTGCCCCAGAGGCCTGCCAGGAAAGTGGGTGTTTGTTGTGTTGTTGTCGTACAGCCACCGCCCACGCACGCAAAGACGCCCCCGCACGTTGCAAACCCTCGCAAGACACCCACGCCCTCATGTTCCTGAATTGTAACGAGTTTCAGGACCCGGCCCAGTTCAGGTTAGGTTAGATTAGGTTACGTTAGGTTAGATAAGGTTAGGCTAAAGTTAGGTCAGGTTAGGTTAGATTAGGAGGTGAGGTTAGGATAATTTTTCAGCAATTCTTTATGCCAGGACATACAGTGAGAATAATAGAAGAGGATTACGTGGTTAGTTTGTGAGCTACGACCCGCGCGTCACCCACGGCTCAGAGGCTCGGGGAGGTGCCGAACATTTAACCTCGTATTTTTAAACATGTCGGCGCCTCAGTTCGCCTGTTTGATAAGCCTTTCATAGACTGTTTTGTGATCCTGGTGATAGTTTTACACGACTTCTGCACCATGAAAGGGAAAGTAACCCATGAAAACCTGGTTAATCATCTCTGTGGCCTTGAAAAATAGTCGTAATGTGAGCCCGAGGCGTTTAATATGTGGACCTTACCTTACCCTGGCCCTCCTACCCTCGCCCTCCTACCCTCGCCCTCCTACCCTCGCCCTCCTACCCTGGCCCTCCTACCCTGGCCCTCCTACCCTCGCCCTCCTACCCTCGCCCGCCTCCTTCCCTCATGCACGCTCTTATCCTAGTTTTCCGTTCTCCGTTTTCTTTCATTCTCTTCGATCGGCTCGATGTTTGAGTCTTAATTAAGTGGAGGGCGGGTAATATTGCTGTAAGTTGGCACTGACGTTTATTTTATCCCATTAAGCAAAGCGAGACGAATAAAAAAAAGTTGAATTAATATTTTAAGCATGTTGTTGCAGTTTAATGAATTTCTCCACGGCGATGTAGTTTTAAAAATTTGTCTTTGATCTTAAATGAAATACGTCGTGTTTCAAATTATGTATACACTTTACAGCATGAAAAGATTGAAATTTTCGTCATCGATCGCTTACCTTCTCGCTCACAGCACCGGGCAAATGGAAGGTGCGAGCGAAGAATAAAACTGAGATCGCGGCAAACCTTTCGGAGCCCCAGTACACATATTTGACACGGTGTTCGTATGAGTTTGGGGGCACTTTTATGACCCTGGTTGTAGTTGGATCATTCTTCTGTACCATGAACCTAAAAGAACACGCATTAGAACCAAAGCAGTCTTCTTTTTGGCCTTTGGAAGTAGTTGATGTGAGGCAAGAACGTCTGAAAATACCGACCTATGCAGATGTATAGTGGACGTAGGAACCGAAACCTCACAATTCCTATACTATTGAACAGACTGGTATCGGTGAGGAAGTTTCAGTAGTAGAAGCTGCGTGGTGTAAACTCTGAACAACCTTCCTTTGTCATTATTTCCTGATGTATAGTAAACGTAGGAACCGAAACTTCACAATTCCTATACTATTGAAGGTGAGGAAGTTTCAATAGTAGAAGCTGCGTGCTGTAAACTCTGAACAACCTTCCTTTGTCATTATTTCCTGATGTATAGTGGACGTAGGATTTGAAACTTCTCTATTCCTATACCATTGAACAGACTGGTAACGGTGAGGAAGTTTCAGTAGTAGAAGCTGCGTGCTGTAAACTCTGAACATCCTTCCCTTGTCATTATTTCCTGATGTATAGTGGACGTAGGATTCAAAACTTCTCTATTCCTATACCATTGAACAGACTGGTAACGGTGAGGAAGTTTCAGTAGTAGAAGCTGCGTGCTGTAAACTCTGAACAACCTTCCTTTGTCATTATTTCCTGATGTATAGTGGACGTAGGAATCGAAACTTCTCTATTCCTATACCATTGAACAGACTGGTAACGGTTAGGAAGCTTTCAGTAGTAGAAGTTGCGTGCTGTAAAATCTGACCAACCTTCCTTTGTTAGCATTTCCAGATGTATTGTGGACGTAGGAACCGAAACTTCACAATTCCTATACTAATGAACAGACTGGTAACGGTTAGGAAGCTTTCAGTACTAGAAGTTGCGTGCTGTAAAATCTGACCAACCATCCTTTGTTAGCATTTCCAGATGTATAATTCACGTAAGAACTGAAGCCTCGCGATTCCTATATTATTTACATGCTGCTGAGGGGGAGGATGCTTTCAACAGTAGAATTTACGCGGTGTAATATCTAAACAGCCGTCCTTTGTCTGTATTTCCTCTTGCCTGCGACTTAAACGCTATCAAAAGGGGAGCATCAGGACACCTCTCCCATCCGATTTTGACGTTCTATCGGCTGCTCTTTCAGACATTTACAGGAGCAGTGCCAGTGGTTATTCTTGTTTTCTCCTTTTTTTGCCTTTAAGCTCTCTCCTCTCCTCTAGAAAAAAATTATCAGGCAAAGCTACACATCACAAAGCCAACGTGTCTGCCGCTGGTCAAAGGTACATGTTCCGACTGACTTTTTTGTTTGCTCTATTTTTCTTTCTGTCCTTGAGCTGCCTCCTTCCCTGTATAAAAAAAAACCTTCTGCCGTGGCCGAGGATTGGTGGCGTGGGTGATGGCTCGTTGGCGGAGAGCGCTGTGCTTCGAATATACAAAATTATTCATATCTGTTAAACTGGACGTCAATTTTTTTAGTGTTAATTCCTGGCCACTAAATGTTGAGCTTCAAATGTTAAGCTTCAAATGTCTCTGAATATTAATACTGGGAAAAGAGGATTTGATGGAAATATATGTTCATCTTCACGTCTTTGAAATTAATACCGAGAAAAAGGGATTTGATATGACTGAATTGGAAGATGAGGTAATAGAAGAAGCAAAGACGTCCTGTTCTTTTGAGACTTTCCCCCAAAATTGCCTGAAACATTCGGTCTTCACTTGTTTTTCAGTTTCCCAGCACCGTCCACTTTCCCATTCTCTTTCCCCCAGATTATCGTACTCAGAGCGTAGTATTTACCGTTTTTTGACGCCTACCTATTGCCAAGAAACATCAGGAATTAACTATTTTAACGATATATATAAATGAATCTAGTTATTGAGGCCCAGGAGACAGATTTTGGGTCGGAAGTTGGTAAATTTAAGAGGCTGAGTACGACAATCTGGCATCGTTGCCCCATACACACATTTCCGCTCCCCGAATGGTACCGTCAGCTTCATTTCCTGTGGCTATATTTCTCCGCCCCTTTCCATTATTAGGAGGGAAATTTCCACGGAGCAGCACCAGCACAAACATACGAATATATACACAAACAAAATTCTGCATCACGTTTTCACTCCAGCATCGAGGGATTGGAAAGAGATGATGTCGATTAGTTCAGCCATAAAAGTGTCCTCGTAAAAATTGCGAATCCACACTCACGTACACACAATCATGTTTCATTACACTAAAACATGAAAACTTACACAAGACAAAATTCTGAATCAAGTCTTCACTCCAGCATCGAGAGATTATTATAGAAAGAGATGATTATGTCTATTATTTCAGCCTTCACTAAAACATGCAAATTTACACAAGACAAAATTCTGAATCAAGTCTTCACTCCAGCATCGAGAGATTATTATAGAAAGAGATGATTATGTCTATTATTTCAGCCTTCGAAGTGCCCTCAGAACACTGCAAATCTACGCTGACCCACTACCGATCCCTTTTTTATTCCATTATTAAATATCTAGAATGAAAGTAGAGGTTTGGATCTTTTTCCTTACTTTTAGAAATCACAAGCGTAAAGAGTTATGTCTATTATTTCAGCCTTGAAGTGCCCTCAGTAAATTCAAAACCCACACTAACGTACCTACACATGAGCCCTGTTTTCACTCCACGATTGAATGATTAAGAGAGGTATTACTTTTTCCTGAGCCTCAGAAACAATCATTATTATTTTATTCTATCACTATACCATTCTGTTCCTTCCTTCCTTCCTTCCTTCGTATTGTGGTCTAACGTGCGTAAGGTGGCGGTGAAGGTCATGAGAGTTATCTATTTCTTTCACTCCTTTTTTGTGTTTTTAGAAAAGTCCCGTTGCTCTTTACGATTCTTCAGGTTCTAGTGTTTGTCTTGATTGTTCTGGCGTGTTTTCTAAGGGTGGAATTTGAAGTGTACTCAGGAAATTGCTAATTCACTCTAACCTACACACGTTCCTATTTTCTTGCTACAACTGAAATACTAGGAGAGGAGAGGTGTTACTTTTTCTCAGCCTCGGAACCCACAAGCGTGTAGTTATGTCTATTGTTTCACCCTTAAAAGTGCCCTCAGTATATCACAAACCCACACTAACCTACACACGATAACCTCCATTCACGCGATCATGTTACACCCCACCATCGAATATCTGTAAGGAGAGGCATTACTATTTCCTCAGCCTCGGAACCCACAAGCGTGTAGTTATGTCTGTTATTTCACCCTTAAAAGAGTCCTCAGTATATCACAAACCCACACTAACCTACACACGATAACCTCCATGCACGCGATCATGTTTCACCCCACCATCGAATATCTGTAAGGAGAGGCATTACTTTTTCCTCAGCCTCGGAGCCCACAAACGTGACGAGAAAGAGTGTTTGCCGTTCCCTTGATGTCGTAGCCGTCGCGTCGGAAGGGGTGGGAGAGGAAACACAGCCCCTCACAGTAATGCCGCTCGTTGAGGCTGAGATATTGGCCTCCTTAACACTGGTGACGGTGGCTGACTTCGCTCCCTTCGCCGAGGTGGTCATAGCGGGGGTGGTGGTGACTTTTCACGTGTTGTTTACCACGGTGGTTGTGTGTTTTGCTTCGATTCTCCGGCGGTGATGTATGTGAGGCGTCCTTCCTTCCTTCCTTCCTTCCTTTCTTTCTTTCTTTCTTTCTTTCTTTTTTTCTTTCTTCTTTCTTTCTTTCTTTCTTTCTCCCTTCCTCCCTCCCTCCCTCCCTTTCTTTCTTTCTTTCTTTCTTTCTTCCTGTCGTGGTCTAACGTGCGTAAGGTGGCGGTGAAGGTCATGAGGGTTATCTATTTCTTTCACTCCTTTTTTTGTGGTTTTAGAGAAGTCCGGTTGCTCTTTAAGATTCTTCAGGGTCTAGTGTTCGTCTTGATTGTTCTGTCTCTTATAGATTGGCGTGTTTTCTAAGGGTGGCTTGCTTGAGATAGTGAGGAGTTGATGACGATCTGGACGTGGGAAAGACCTATGAAGACTTGAGGTTTGTGGTGTCGACATCGTGAAATAAAATTCGATAGGAGATGCTTCGTGGGAGGTGTGTGTGTGTGTGTGTGTGTGTGTGTGTGTGTGTGTGTGTGTGCGTGTGTGTGTGTTTGTATCGATCTATCTGTATCCATCCATTTAAATACCCACCGCCACCCTCATCTCTACGCATCCCTTCTATCCCTCAATCCCATGCACACAACGCCCTCATCCCTCACAATCCTTCTATGCATCGCTCCCCCCCATATCAGCATTTCCCAACCTGGGGGAAATTTCAGGATTCCAGGGGGTATATTTTTTCTTGAGGATAATATAAATTACAAGCAATTAGTCGACTGAAAAAAAATCTAGTAATATGTGGCAATTGAGAGGAACACCCCCAGTGAATTGGAAGGACAGAGCTGAGAAATATGTAAAAGAGAGGGGTGAAAGAGGGATGCAAGGACTTAGATGTGCGAGAAATGTATATGTATGGAGAAGGAAAACTGGAGACTCTTTTCTTCAGGATGCCTTTGGAGGGAGTTACCGGCGTCAGCGAGGCGTCAGCGCAATACTTGATTGATTGACTTGTGTTATTAACCAAGTAAATTTTGTGTTTGGCTAATATTTGTTGATTATGTTATTTGTGTAAGTTTTGTGCTTCTGCTACTTTTTTCCTTGTCCACTTGAAGGGGGAAATCCGGATGGTTGAACTGGTTGAAGGGGAAACTATAGAAAAAGGGTCAGGAACTACCGCCGCATATCCTCTCCCTTAATTCTCACCCTCCCTTCTCACTTTCTCGTCCCGTTACCCCTACACACAACATCGGTTTTCCCCTCTCGTCTCCACCCCTTACCTCTTCCATCCTCCCCTCCCCACACACACACAACATCGGTCATCCCCTATCACCCTTCTCTTTCCCATCTTTCCTCCCCATCTCCCCTCCCCCCCAAACCTCTCACCAAACCTTCCCTCCCCTCTTCTCTCACAAACAACATCAGTCACCCCCTTTCATTCCCCCCTTCCCCACCCTCCCCTTCACACACACACACACACACACACACACACACACACACACAACATCGGTCGTCCCTTCTTAACCCCTCGTTTTCCAACCATCCCCCAACACACACACACACACACACACACACAACATCGGTCATCCCCCCTTACCCTCCCCTCTCCCATTCTCCCATCCTCCCCTCTCCCACTTCTCCATCCTCTCCCCTCTCCCACTTCTCCATCCTCTCCCCTCCTCCCCTCCTCCTTTCCCATCCTTCCCCCAACAAACACCCACACAGCATCCGCCCTCCCTTCCCACCTTCCCCTCTCCCTCTCCTCCCCTTCCTTTCCCTTCCCATCCTCCCCCCCCACCCCCCACCCCTCCCGGATCTGTTGGCTGTGCGGTGTTATAATTGCCGGATTTAGCGGGAGAAGGCAATTTCCTCAGCTGTTTTCATTTCGTGCTGCTCCGGCAAGACGTGAAGTGGCGTGAGGAGGGACTGTACATAGAGGGTGGCCAGGTATAAGGGATCGTAAATCATTGTGGCTGCCCGAGGATGCTGATGTAGTATTATCGATGCGTGACTTTGATGTGGGCGCTATTTTGTCGTTGATTTCTCGTTGTTTGTGGTCTTTATTTATTTTTGCTTTGCGTCATATTATAATCGATTCGTGACTTTGATTGGCGCATTTTTTGTTTGTGTTCTTTTTTTGTGTGTGTGATCTTTTATTGTTTTTTTGGGGGGTTGTTTTTGTCACGTTTTACATTGTTTTTTTGTTTGTTTGTGGTGTTTTGTTTGCGGAGTTTTGTTTGTGTCTCTTTCATCGAGGTCTTAATCATCTTTTTTCGTGCGGTTTATTTACTCAGATTTTTTTTTTTAATCGTGGTCTTCATCATCCATGCATCGAGATATTGATTAAAGGGGATATTGATGAAAAGAGATGCAGAAGGGTAGGTACATAGGGTGGCATATTAATAAGAAGATATATAAAGAAAAAATGGATTGATTGATAGATAGATAGACAGATAGATAGACTTACAGATGAATATATTTAACTTCTCTCAGCACTCCTACCACCATCACCACTTCCATCTTCCCTACCCACACATTTCCCCCTCGCCTCCTTCCCCCCCCCCACCCCCCTAACACACACACGCACAGGATGGCAGCCTCTTAGACACTCACTGCAACCAGCTGTTTCGCCTTCCTCGCTACTGCCTCCTCCCGTGCCAAGCTGTCGGAGTCGATTACTATTATTATTATTATTATTATTATTATTATTATTATTATTATTATTATTATTATTATTATTATTATTATTATTATTATTATTATTATTATTACATGGAAGGTGTGTACATATGGAGGTTTGTTTTGTTCATTTATAATAGAAACGGAGGAAAAGGGTAGACGAACACACACACACACACACACACACACACACACACACACACACACACACACACACACACACACACACACACACATACCCCCTCCCCACCTCACCCACACACATTCTTTCAATAAGGTTCAAGTTACGTAGATATGTCCTCCCTTTTCCACAAGAGTCTTCACCTTCCTGAATAATCGTAAGGCGTCGTTCACTGAAAGGCCTGACCACCTCGAAAGCTCTTTAGGCCATGAGGGTAGTGGGCAGGTGTGTTGGGTAGGAGAGGAGGGGCGAATCAGAGGGCGACGGGGGTAGGCAGGAACGGAAGTGATGAACATAAGAACATAAGAACGTTGGAGTCTGCAAGAGGCCGGTAGGCCTATACAAGGCTGCTCCTTTGACCCTAAGCTCCCGTGTATCTAACCCCACCTAATATCGCTGTCCATGAATTTATCTAATCTATTTTTGAATGTGACAACTGTATTGGCACTCACCACATGACTGCTAAGCCTATTCCACTCATCCACAACCCTGTTAGTATACCAATTTTTGCCTATGTCCCTGTTGAATCTGAATTTATCCAGTTTAAACCCATTACTTCGTGTCCTATCCAGTTCTCTTACCAACAAAACCTTATGAATATCTCCCTTATTAAACCCCTTCATCCATTTATAAACCTCGATCATGTCTCCACGCACCCTTCGCCTTTCTAGAGAATGCAAGTTTAACTGTTTGAGTCTTTCCTCGTATGGCAAGTTTCTCAACCCCTGAATCATCTTAGTCATCCTCCTCTGCACTGATTCTAACATTTTGATATCCATTCTATAGTAAGGTGACCAGAACTGAACCGCATAGTCAAGATGAGGTCTAACTAATGCTAAATATAGTCTGAGGAAGACTTCGGCGCTTCTGTTGCTTACGCTCCTTGAAATAAATCCCAGTACCCTATTTGCTCGATTTCTAGTTTGAATACATTGTGCCCATGGACGGAGATCAAAGCTCACTAAGACCCCTAAATCTCTCTCGCACCCAGACCTGGTTATGAGAGTGCCATTTAAGCAATAGTTGTGAGAGGGGTTGTTCCTACCTACACTCAGAATACTGCACTTCCCTACATTGAACTCCATCTGCCATTTATCCGCCCAGTGAAGAGAAGAGTATGCATAGGTGGGAAAGGTATAGGTCGTGAAGGATGGGAAGGAAGAAGGGAGACAGAAGGATGGACTCAGGAAACGAGGAAGAGGGAGGATAAGGAAAGTAAGGAGGGAAATTGTATGTGCTGTTTGTTTGTTTGTTTGTTTGTGTGTCTGTCTGTCTGGAATAAAAGGAAGGTTCATTGTGCTTTCTTTCTCTCTCTCTCTCTCTCTCTCTCTCTCTCTCTCTCTCTCTCTCTCTCTCTCTCTCTCTCTCTCTCTCTCTCTCTCTCTCTCTCTCTCTCTCTCTCTCTCTCTCTCTCTCTCTCTCTCTCTCTCTCTCTCTCTCTCTCTCCTTTCATCTCATCCCCCCCCCCTCTTCCCCCTTGTGGTGTTGACGCAGAAGTATCTCTTTCTCACCAACGGGATCACAATTGACGACTATTCTCACCCAGGAGTCTGGTTAGCTGGAAATACTGAGGCAGGCTCGACGCTGCTTCGTCTTGGCCGCGAAAAGAAAAGGTCAAGGCGAGGGTGCGAGAGGGAGGCGGCAGCAAAGAAGGGAAAGGGAGGAAGGAAGGATATGCCCGCCTCAATTGGTCACTAATGTTTGCTCGTTCCCTAGGATTTTTTACACTAAAGGAATCAGTTCAAGGCCCCCCCCAAAATAAATAAACGATAAAGCCAGCTAATCACAGCTCCTATAAAAAAAAAGTATAGAAGCTGCCAAAAGAGAGGTCAATTTCGAGAGGAGAGATGATATGATACTCCACTCTTGAAGGAGGTCAGGTCGTAATGAAGAAGATCAAGTCTGCTTTGGTTGATCTGTCTTCTTGTTTTTGTGTCGGTTTGTGTCGCTTTTGGTTTTGATGTGTCTAAACGTTTTTGGATTTGTTTTCGTGTGTAGACTGTGTGTGGGGGAGGGATTGAGTGGAGTGGGATTGGTTGTAGGGCGTTTGTGTGTGTGTTTGTGTGTGTGTGTGTGCGTAGGGGGGGGGGAGGGAGTGAGTAACAATAGTCTTCGCCATCACCTTAGCGCTGTTTCGTCGTCTAGAGGTTGTCATCGCCATCAAGGTCACAGAGAGATATCAAGACAACGTTTCCCTACAAGCTGTTTGATCCTCCTTCTCTTCCTCTGCTCTCCCTCCCTTCCTCCCTCCTCCCTACACACGACTCCTTTCCTCCTACTTACCAGCATCCTTCCCTCCATTAGCTTCCTCCAGAGACTTCCTCCTGCTCTCTCCCTCCACTGCCTCCATGCTTTCGCTTAATTTTGGCCCTCTCCCTGCTCCAGATTGCTTTCTCTGTCTTTCTCTGGCTTCTCTCTCTCTCTCTCTCTCTCTCTCTCTCTCTCTCTCTCTCTCTCTCTCTCTCTCTCTCTCTCTCTCTCTCTCTCTCTCTCTCTCTCTCTCTCTCTCTCTCTCTCTCTCTCTCTCTCTCTCTCTCTCTCTCTCTCTCTCTCTCTCTCTCTCTCTCTCTCTCTCTCTCTCTCTCTCTCTCTCTCTCTCTCTCTCTCTCTCTCTCTCTCTCTCTCTCTCTCTCTCTCTCTCTCTCTCTCTCTCTCTCTCTCCTCTCTCCTCCTCCTCTCTCTCTCTCTCCTCATCCTCCTCCTCCTCCCCATCCTCCTCCTCATTCTCCTTCTCCTCCTCATTCTCCTTCTCCTCCTCCCCATCCTCCTCCTCCTCCTCCTCCTCCTCTTCCTCTGATTGGATTAACCTACTTCCGTTTCCTGTGCCGTGTTTAACTCCTGCTGTTTGTGTTGCTTTCAGTTTCTGTTGTGCTGAAATAATTATGATCTCTCGCCAGTAGCAAATCATCGACTCTTTTCTTTATTTTTCATTTGTTGTAAAATTTAACTTACATGTTCTCATACTTTGCCTAAATAAAAAAAAAAGCTTACAGACTTTTATAATGAAGGACACATACCACTTAAAAACAAAACACAGTGATAAATGTGACTAATAATTGTGGGTTTTTTTTTATGGATATATTTTATTGTAATTGTATTTTTTTTTATCTAACCCAACGTATTAGTCTTATAACAATCCTGTAGTAGTAGTTAGTGCGATGGCGATCAAGATAAACAAAATCCTCTTGGTCTTTACTTTATCGCAACAATAATGAACTCAGTGCCCCTTTTTAGGTAGAACGTACAGATTTAAAGTTTAGGGCATACGCTATAGCTGCGCGTGGCCTCAGTGCTCATCTGAGTAACATTGGCCCTGTACACATAGCAATTGTTGTAATCTGTTATGTAGGTCATGGATTTCCAAAGAGATCTAATACGCGAATCATGCGTCTTTGTTATAGGCCAATGGAGTTTCTTGTCTGCTTTTCCGTGTTTCCATGTTTCCTTTACTGTCCAAACTGTCACCTCCGATCAGTCCATTAACTGCTTCATGCTCTCTCTTTCTCCTTATTCCCGCCTTCCGTTTCGCTTCCTCTCCTCTTCTCTGCTTCGGTCCCTTCTTCCTTCGTTCCTCTCCTGCCGTTCACTCTTCCTTCCTGCTCTTCCTTCGTCCTCAGTGTTATAGGCGCCTCATACTTCCTTTTTTCCATATATTTCCATCCCTTTCGCTCGCTCTCTCTCCTCTCCTCTTCTATCTGCTTCAACCCCTTCTTCCTTCGTGCCTCTCCTGCCGCTCACCCTTCCTTCCTTCTCTTCCTTCCCTCTCTTCCTTCATTGTTTCTTTTTCTGTTTATTCCCGTCTTTCTTTTCACTCCCTTTCCTCTCCCCTCTGCTTTGTCCCCTTCCTCCTTCGTGCCTCTCCTCCTGTCCTCGTATGGCTCCTTTTCCTTCTTCTTCCTACTTCTCCCCCTTCTTCTTTCGTTTCTTTCCTGTTTTCGTATGCCATCTTGTCTTCTCTCTGCTTCGTCCCCTTCCGCCTTCGTTCTTCTCCTCCTGTCCTCGCATGGCTCCTTTTTCTTCTTCCTACTTCTCCCCTTCCTCTTCCGTTTCTTTCCTGTTCTCGTATGCCACCTTCTCTTCTCTCTGCTTCTGTCCTTTCCTCCTTTGTGCCTCTTCTTCCATCCTTGTCGTCGTATGGCTCTTTTCCTTCTTCTTCCTACTTTTCCCTCCTTCCTCCTTCGTTTCTTTCCTGTTCGCGTATATCACCTTCTCTCTGCTTCGGCCCCTTCCTCCTTTGTGCCTCTTCTTCCATCCTCGTCTGGCTCCTTTTTTTCCTTCCTTGAGCCTCAGAACAAAGACTCCACCAAGCTTTACGTCTTCCTTCACCTTCCCTCCCCAACGGCTTTCTGGTCTTTAAAGATATTGATGTGTTGCACTGCCTTGTTCTCCGGTAAATATGTGACGCAATGTGTTCAGGTTATTGTGTCTAGCGCATGAGGATTAGTTTGACTGTTCGGTATAATGATTTACGGGTACATTACTCACTGGTGGTTTTTTATGTGTGCTTGGTTAGTCTCAGTTCAGTTCCGTTGAGGGTCTGGGAGAGAGACTTTGCAACGGCCCCTCCTTTGCGGTTCCCTTCTTGTCTGTTCTTGGGTGTATGTTGTCCGATGTTTCTCTCTTCCAAAGCTTGAATAGAAAACATTTAACTTCTTCCCCCGTCAGTTAGTTAGTCAGGTAGTAAGTTAGATAAATAAATAGGTATACTGATTGCTTGATGAATATAAACGGCGTGTACTTAATAGGGTGTGTATATGTTCCAGAGACGAGGTACAATAGCTCGTCTTTCTAAGCATATATGTAGCTCAGTTCACCTGTTTGAAAAGCCTCTCGTAAAATCTACTGAATTTTTCATGAACTGTTTTGTGATCGTGGGGATAGTTTTACCCGCCTTCCGCATCTTGAACGGAAAAAATCACCCATGAAAACCCGACTAACCTTCTTTGTGGTGTTGGAAAAGAGTCGTAATGGGAGCCCGATACATAAGAACATAAGAACGTAAGGAGTCTGCAAGAGGCCGGTGTTCAAGAATATGGATGGGTGTGTTGCCTCGGACAGAGATGCGACGTGAGAGGTGTGCGTGCCACCAGGGAAGGCGTGTCTATTTTTAAGGTACAAATGAAAGGCGTGTAGCAGAGGGTATTCTAAAGGGACTGACGGTTGAAAGGCTGCGGAAAAAACCGGCCGTTGCCAAAAAAGTCCGTAAACAATAGCGGAAAGAGGAAAGAGAGACTAAAAATGTGAGGAAGTTGACGTGGAAATTAATTACATGGGGAAAGTTTCAAATGTTTTACGGCAAGGGATGCTATTGAAGAACGTACGTAGGAGTATCTTAAATCGAAAGAAAAAGATGGGAAAGCTATGATCATGTGGAGAGAGAGGGGAGTGTGGGAGGGGGGAAGAAGTGACGGGAATGGGACGCGTTTATTTTTTTAAGATGAGAGACAATTACACAGCAAAAAGAGAAAAAATGGTGAGTGAAAGAAAGAAAAACTATTCCCGGAAGATGTTGGAAAAGGAATAAAGAAGTCGGGGAAGTATTTTTTTCGAAGTGGGATGGATTGAAAGCTGTTTTGCAGATTGGTGCGATAATAAAATTATATAAAAAAGAAAATGAGTGTATGTATGTATGTATGTATGCATGTATGTGGGTTTTGTGGGATTTTGATATACATATAAATATAGAGATGATGATTGAGGAATGGATAGGTAACTGAATAGGTAAATAGATGGAATAATAGACACACAAATACACAAACCCCCACAGCCTCCCCCCCCCCCCCACCCACCCCCACACACACACAAACAATCTAGTGGGCTTTTTTATTGCCCTTGAGCTGTCTCCTTGCTGTAAAAAAACACTCACACACCCTCCCCCACACACACCCCCCCTCCCACACACACAAACAATCTAGTGGGCTTTTTTATTGCCCTTGAGCTGTCTCCCTTGCTGTAAAAAAAAAAAAAACACACACACACACAACCTCCCCCACACACATACAACCCCCCCACACACACACACATACAACCCCCTACATACAACCCCCACACACAAATACCTCACACCAAGAAACAGACAGCCTTCCCCGACCGACCGCCTGAGCCCCGTTACACAAGTCCCTCCGTTGCTTCTTCGGGGTGAGTGGTGCACAGTTATCTTAGTGACATCAAAAGAGGAGAGTATTGACGCCGACTCATCCCACCAGTATACTAATGAGGTCACGTCGATACTCTGCACTGCACTGAGAGAGAGAGAGAGAGAGAGAGAGAGAGAGAGAGAGAGAGAGAGAGAGAGAGAGAGAGAGAGAGAGAGAGAGAGAGAGAGAGAGAGAGAGAGAGAGAGAGAGAGTTAAGTTATGCAAGCTCAAGTAGAACAAGTAACTCGCCACATAAATTCTGAACTCTTCATTCCAAGCAAGTAAAAAAAAAAAACTCAATTCGGTGATGCATTTAATTTTTCTTCCCACATCAGAGAAAGCAGTCAAGGGCAAACAAACAAACAAAAAACAGCGCAAATAAACCCCCAAAACTACTACAGCTCTTCCCAAAACGATAATCAACAATCATAAACAGCATTCCAACCACTCCTTAAGAAAAGTCAACTCAATCAGTATACGTCAGATAACTAATACTGTAAATAACAAACGCGAAAAACATGAATCTAGCATAACACTTGTTTGGATGGAGGGTGGCCAAAGATAGAAGCTTGCGCCTTCCTTTCAAAATGCTGTAGATAAAAATAGCTATTGTGAGGCCTGCCTTGATATATGACGTATTGAATAAGTTTTGGGGGGAGGGATAGAGGAGTGTGTGTGGGAGGCGAAGGAGGAGTAGGAGGAAGAGAAGGAAAAGTAAAGATATTGATGTGGAAGGTGAAGGAGTAGGAGGGAGAGGAAGAGGAGGAGTAACGATAGGGATGTGGGAGGTGAAGGAGGAGTGGGAGGAAGAGGAAGGAAAAGTTACGATATTGATGTGGAAGGTGAAGGAGTAGGAGGGAGAGGAAGAGGAGTAACGATAGGGATGTGGGAGGTGGAAGAGGAGGAGGAAGAGGAAGGAAAAGTTACGATAATGATGTGGGAGGAGGAGGAGGAGTAGGAAGAAGAGGGAGAGGAGGGGAGGGGGTGTGACGATACGGATGTGGGGTCGGTGTGGGTGTATTGAAGATGTGTGGCAATGTTTTCTTTGGTTCGTGTGGGCGGAGACAGAAGATGCGCTGTACGAGGGCAGAATAAGGTGAAAGAGAGGGCGTGGGAGGCGTGGAAGAATGAAGTTTACGTTCATTCTTCTTGGGGAGCAGAAGGAGGAAGAGGAGCCGCGGGGGGTCGTGAAGAAGATTGTTTCCTTTTTTTTTATTTGAAGTATGTTTGTCTATATGTTGTTTTGCCCATGTATTTATTTATTTTTTGCCCATTTATTTAGTTATTTATTTATATTTCTTCCCCATCAAAAAAAAGTTTCTACCAATATATCAAGAACGAAATGGAAGTTAAAAAAAAACGTGTTGCAAGTAGCTGTATTTAGGTTATGAAGTTATTACGGTTTTTTCTGATTTTTTTATGTGGTTTAACAAATACTCGCTCATTTCAGTGTCTATATTCATCATCATCTTTATTCCTTTTACCCATTCTTTGTACATTCTTTTTTTATGTTAAGTTTGATTTTTTTTGTCCTTTCTTGTTTTCTTTTCTTATTGTTTTTTTCAACTCTCAGCCATTTTTTCTTCATTGTTTTTATCTCTTAGCTTAAAATTTTCTACTTTGTTCTTATTTCTAACCTTAAAACTTTCTCCATATTTTTATCTCAGCCTTAGAATGTCTTCCTTCCCATATTTTTTTTCTTCCATAATTCTTTTTTATCTCTTCGCTTATTTTTTTCATCCCTCCCAATTTTTCCTTTTATTTCTTTTGTCTTAGCGGAATTTTTTTATCTCCATTGTTTTTCATCCCTCACCTTGAAAATTTCCTCCCACTCACATTGTTTTTTCATCCCTCACCTTGAAAATTTCCTCCCACTCACATTGTTTTTTCATCCCTCACCTTGAAAATTTCCTCCCACTCACATTGTTTTATCCCTCTCCTTGAAAATTTCCTCCTACTCACATTGTTTTTTCATCCCTCACCTTGAAAATTTCCTCCTACTCACATTGTTTTCTCATCCCTCACCTTGAAAATTTCCTCCTACTCACATTGTTTTCTCATCCCTCACCTTGAAAATTTCCTCCTACTCACATTGTTTTCTCATCCCTCACCTTGAAAATTTCCTCCCACTCATTGTTTTACTCACATTGTTTTATATCCCTCACCTTGAAAATTTCCTCCCACTCTCATTGTTTTCTTCTATTAATGTTTTTATCCCTCACCTTGAAAATCTCCTCCCTCCCATATTTTTCTCCCCGCCTCCTCCTTGCGTCGCGCGGCCCAACAAAATCTTTTCGTCCCGCGTCGCCGGCGGGTCAGAGGGGAACAAAGACGCCAATGAATGTGCAAATGACTGTGATCGAGCGGGATGCTGCAGGCGAGAGAGAGAGAGAGAGAGAGAGAGAGAGAGAGAGAGTTTTCATAGTTTTTTGCTTTTCTTTCCATTTGTTGTCCTCTCTCCTACATATGCGACCTGTCCGTAACCATTTCTTGATTGTTATTGCCTCTGTTATAATTATGTCATCTGCTTTCGTCTGTTTTCTTGGCTGTAATTACTCAGTTTTTCCCTCATTTTGTTCATCTGCTCTCCTCTCTCCTATTTGTGTATCTTAATCGTCATCATTTCTTTACTCTAATTGCTTCTCTTATGTCCGCTACTCTGTATGTTTTCTTATCTACCTGCAATTTGTTTTATCTTGTTCATTAGAGTGATTCCTCTTCTTGATCTCTCTATCCCTCTTCGGGCACTTCTTACTCTCCTTTCCAGAGACTTATCCACGTCTCTGATCCATTATGTCCTGACAGGGATATCACTTAGAGTAAAAGCCCTTCGCTAAAAACACTCTATTATGCTCTACGTAGTTATAACTCTAACCAGTTCCAAACCCATTCATCATGAACTATCAGAACCTTTCAACTAGAGTGATCAAAGAAAATATGGAATCACTCTCATTTGCAACCTACAAAACATATTGAGTTACAACGTTATAGAGAATCAGACGCCAGCATTAGACCTGCACCCGTTTTCCGGTGTCACACCGCTCCTCACCTACTGCCCTTGATAAGCTTGTCATCTTGTCGCAAACGTGATTACCCAGGTCAGTTAAGTCCTTGTGAGCAGGTAGCTTTCCGGGTAATTTCATTGTCTCCCCAAAGAGTTGATTTCCGTGTGCCACTTCGCAGGCTCTCCACGATTATCTTTTTTCGACACCAAAAATTTTCCACTAATTCTGCCGCTGCACTTCGCCGGCTGCCCGCCCGAGGCCTCGCAGAGTGGGGCAGCTCAAGGAGGTTCGGGGCCGCGGAATGTTGTAAGGCGAGTATTTACGAGTCGGCGTGCCGTCTGCCCGCCGCCCCGACAGTGTTAAATGCTCACTCGACGCCCCAGTTTTGCCGACCCCTTTACTTGTGTTTTCTGCTCCATTTTGCGCATCAAAAAACCTCTCCACCTTATTGTAAGACACCTAAATACCGCACCACCCTTGTCTTTGCCACCATTAGCAGAAAGGATGCATATTAGACGGATCTAAGTAAATCCATAGAGGCAATTACCATGAATGTACGTGGCTGAAGGTCTCATTGCTGCGTGAAGGCCGCGGAGGAGGCCAACCCGCCTGACCCACTTCTGATAATCCTGGTCTTGGGGCGCCGCTGCTTGCTGCCACCAAGCACGGCCCGCACGACCATTGCCTTCACGCCTCTGTTCCTATACACAGTTAATTACAGCGGCCCGCCTGTTTAGTGATAGATAATATAGACTGATAGATGGAAAGATAGGTAGATAGATAGTTCATTGTAGGCAGCTTTTATTTCCACACTGCCAAAATTTCAGACCTACTTATCTACATGTTCCCCGTTGGTAATTGCTTTCATTGTGGCTTCAGAAAACAGATGGCTGGAAGGGATCGCAAAGCTGTGCACGATAAAAATGTATACGCGGCAGAAAAACCTAAACACACCTTTGAGGGCTTCTACGGTGAACAATACAACAGAGAAACCGACAGACAGCGCAGGCCTTGGCGTGGTGGGCAGGCACGGAAGGTCAACAATCCGTCATTATTTCCGTGTACTTATAAAACACTTAATTGCTCGGAACTGCCAACTGAAAGCATTGTACGAAAAAGTTCTGATTCATTAAGAACATAAATATCAGGGCGTGCATAATGGCGTCCTGAATCATAGTCGGCGCTCCACTTGTTTCCTTCTTGCGCCGCCCTGATTTGTTTCGCTTTGTTTTTTTGCTCTGTTTTGACTTCTCGGTTTCTCTGACAATTGCGCCGTATCTTGGGTTGGGTGCCCGACTGTAATGTCCAACTTTTTTTTTTACAACAAAGGAGACAGCTCATGGGCACAAAAAAAGGAAACAATAATAAAAAGAAAGCCCGCTACTCGCTGCTCCTACGAAAAATAACCAAAAGAGGTGGCCGAAAGAGAGGTCAGTTTCGGGACTAATGACTACAACCAAGAGTATGTTCAAAACTTCCCTCGCGGTCTTATATTTTGTACTCATCATAAGAATTTCGCTCATACATAAAAACTGAAGCCAAAATTAACTTATACAATCAATTTTAACTTCTGCAATATTTTTTTGTTGAGAATATGAAAATACAACCGCCTCCCCTTTGATCTATCGCTATCTATCTATCTAAACCTATCTCTTCGCCATTGCTGGAAAGAGTATGCTATCTAAGGTGAATTTGTTATGTGATATACTTCAACATTTTTTTTTAATTATCTTTCTTCGTCTTTTTTAATTGTTTCTTTTTCAGTCGATTGTGTTTACTGTTAGACTCCCTATAAGTGTAATCCCCCCCCACCCCCACCCCCCTTACTTACCTATCCTCCTCCTACTCCTCTTCCTCCCACTTCCCCTCCCTCCGGCTTCTCCTGCTGCTCCTCCTCCTCCTCCTCCTTCCCTCACTCCCCCTTGCCCGCCCTCTGACCTACTTTCCACCAACACAATAGCCCTTTATAATTCCACCCAAAAGACGTCGCACGGCGCTCCATGAAATACAAAAAAGAGTCGTAAGGGTTCAGCCAAAAAGAGATAAGAAAGTTACTTCATATGCCACTCTTTTTTTTTACGCCGGAATAACAGACTTTAACGAGGGTGAGTTTGTCGTTATATTTTCACGCGTGGAAGCGACTTGTTAAGAAGATGTTGTTGTTGTTGTGTTGCTTCTCTCTTTTTGTTGTTGTTTTTGACTGTGTAATGAGGAAGACTGAAACATATTGCCGCTGTATATACGGAGGGTGTGTAGAAATGTGACCCCGTTAGAAATGCGAGTAGACAGGAAAAACAGAATGATGGAAGACAGTTAGAAATTGGTTTGTAAAGGAGAACCAAATGATGCAGAACTTTTTGACTGTGTAATAAGGAGGACTGAAACATATTGCGCTCTATATATAAGGAGGGTGTGTAGAAATGTGACCCCGTTAGAAATGCGAGTAGACAGGAAAACAGAATGATGTGAAACAGTCAGAAAGAAATAGGTTTGTAAAGGAGAACCAAATGATGGAGAACTTAGAAATTCGTTCATACGGAAGGAAATGATGTGAAAGTTAGAAATAAATACGTTTAGAAGACAGAATGGTGTGAAACGGTTAGAAATAAGTCTATAAAGGAAAACCGAGTGTTGGAAACCTTAAAAAATACGTTGATACAAAATAGAATGATGAGAAAGAAATTATTAGGCATATAATGAAATAAGAGGATGATGTGAAACTTGAATACATGAGAACAGAAAGATGCAAAACAGAAAAATAAGAAAATGTGTTTAT
>NC_066511.1:15435944-15613444 GCF_024679095.1 Eriocheir sinensis
TGTGTGTTACCTCTGCGGAATGACGCATGCTGTGTTCATGACAAAAGAAGTATGTGATTTTTTTTTTCTCATTCTTCTTCTCATGATTGTGTAAGAGTTGGACGTGTGAGTGTTTCAGACACTTTGTGAGGATGAAAGAAGTGTGCGTGATTTTTTTCTTATTTTTCTTTCCTCCTTTTTACGGATTATTTTTTTACCCTCCCGGTTATTTATATCCAGAAACAAACTCAACAGGACCGTGCAATACACTCCATCAAATGTTTCCCTTTTGTGCTACTAATAGTGTTTACGTGAGTTTTGTATAGTGTTTAAACCCATATATCTGTGTTCGTATGAGCTCCTGTCCATGAACGTCAAATATTCTTAAACATTTCGGCGTCCAAGCACACACATTTGATAAGCCTTTCGAAGGAGTTGTGGTAATTTCCACGAGTAGTTTTATAACCGTGGTGGTAGATTGGCAAAGCTTCTGTACCGTGAAAGTGAAAAGGCGCTCATGACAACCCGATTGATCTCCTTTTCGGCCTGTAATAGAAGCTGAGGTGAGTGGGGGAAGCGTCTGAAAATACCGACGCAAAGCACTTCGTGACGCCTAACTTTTCAGCATTTCTGTGTGTGTTCTAGTCTCTAGCGGAACACCGAAAGGGAAGATTAAGTTGAGGAATTCATTACCTAAATAACTGGATCTATACGTCGTCTCTGAAACTCATGGATATAGTATACAGCACATGTAAGAAAGCTACATTCTGCCTGGATAGAAGATGAAAATGTCTGTTGTTCAGTGTAAGCTATTAAAGTATCTCCGCCTCGGCGCCAGTATTTGGTTACTCTTCGCACTTGTTATGCAAAACACATTGACGTAAGACTGAATACCATTATTTAAGTTTGGTGTCGGCCCAGACGTGAAAAGTCGCAGCCGTAAGATGAAAGAGCGCGTTGAGCCTTTGATAAAACTCTCACAAAAACTGTAAATTTGTCGCCGAAGAAAAACATATCCGCTGTCAACAAAGACGGATGACTTAACATGCAAAACTACTCTATTGAACTGATTGCGGGAAGAGGTGGAGGAAGATGGCGTCAAAGGGTTATAAAGTGGCCGCTACCCGTATTTGATTCCATTATATTGATCCTCTCTCTCTCTCTCTCTCTCTCTCTCTCGCTGTTGTTGTTGTTGTTGTTGTTGTTGTTGTTGTTGCATGTTAAGTCATCCGTCTTTGTTGACAGCGGATATGTTTTTCTTCGGCGACAAATTTACAGTTTTTGTGAGTTTAATCAAAGGCTCAACGTGCTCTTTCATCTTACGGCTGCGACTTTTCACGTCTGGGCCGACACCAAACTTAAATAATGGTATTCAGTCTTACGTCAATGTCTTTTGCATAACAAGTGCGAAGAGTAACCAAATACTGGCTTCACGGCCTGACAGGGCGGCGGTTCGAGCCCGCTCAGGCCGGATTCTTTCCGCTGACTAGAAGTGGTTACTGCCTCCCCTTGAGCAAGGGGGATGGGGTGTGTGGTGTGTGAGGTTCTGGCAGTACCCAGAGAGCGACGATAAAGAGCAGTTGCTCATGTCGGGAGGGTACCTGCTGGCGATTACGAGTCCACCATGTGATCAGGCCGTGGTGGTGAATTACACACACATCTGGTATGCGTCAAGGGCCGCCATACCCCGAGACCTTTGTTCCCGCGGCAGCCAGGCGTCGCCGGGACCCTTCGTGGAGGCCACCCAAGTTTGAGGATCTTGCGTCCCGTTGAATCCCAAGTCGATGCTCCGTGGCGCCCCTGACCCCCATGACCCGACCCACATGACCCTCCTAACCCGACTTGCCTGACCCCCTGACCCGTTAGACTTGCCTGACCTGCCTGTTTCCCCGCTGACCAACCCTAGAAGTCTTTTTTTTTTTTTTACTCGAGTGGGTGATTGAACCTTTCTGGCCTCTTGACCTTGATCTTTAGTGCTTCGTTTGTTCAATTCGATGATTCCCACAGAAGTGTTTTTTTTTTTCTTTTTACGTCAATGGAAACAGCTGAAGGGTATGACAAACGAGAATAAATGCCCGGCAACCGCATGTATACCAAGCGTTGTCAGCGATGCCCCCCCCCCCCCCCTTATTTTCTCTCTCTTTTGTCGGAGCAGCAAATAGCGGGTTTTATTGTTGTTGTATTTTTGTTTTGTTTTTGCCCGTGAGTTGCCTCCTCTGCTAAAATTAAATAAAATCGAGTCAAGCTTTGCAGGTCATTTGCGATTGTTACATCCGCCATTGAAAGAGTAGCTGCCTTCACAATGTTATGCGCTGTTATTTGCTCGATGATGTCAGCTAAAAAGAAAATATGTCGGGATAAGCACATTTTCTTCAGATTCAACTTGCATATGCATCCCCGGGTTTGATTCACGAATGCAGTGGAGACGGATGGGCAGTCTCCCTTAATCCATGACCTCCCTGTCCACCTAGCATTGAACGGGTACCGGGTGTCAGGGGGAAGATGTGTCCCGTCTCCGTGTGTGTGGGTTTGAGGTTCTAGCCGTACCCAAAGATCCCACAGCAGACCGCCAAAGCTCATTCGAGAATCACGAGTTCAGAGCACACACTCAGCACACACTCGAAAACCCCAACATCTGCCTGTCTAGACATCCTTCGAGTCTGAAACCTTCGGAAAAGAACGACGGGAGGAAGGGAGTCTCATATTTACCTCCAATATTTGAGCGTCATGAGGAATAGAGGCGAACTTGTGTGGGATGGTAGACGTAGTAGTAGTAGTAGTAATAGTAGTAGAGGCTGGATGATGATAATAATAACGATAACAGTAATAACAACAATAATAGTGAAGATTAGCATTCCACGTGCACATCATTCTCGAGTTGGTTCATCCCTGCGCTTGATAAAAACGTGATTACGGCAAAGAATCCTAAGACAATACAGGAGGCAGCGGCTTTGTCTACCACGGCGAGAGGGACGAGCACGCCTTTGTCGAACACTTGTCCCCCGTCTCGAGCACGCGATCAATGACGTCCACTTCCCACTCAGGAGATTAGCGTCTTCAGCCTCACAAAAACCCACTCTTGCTACTTTTTCCATCTTTTATCTCCCCGAAACAGGACGTCGAGTATTGTGATTGTATCTGTTTTCCTCTCAGTCACTTGGCTTCTCCGGCGCAGTACAAGTTATTGGTTTATGGGAAATTTTGGGTAGTCGTGTGTCAAGGTTGTATAGCTACTCGTTATGGTGGTGGTGGTAGTAGTAGTAGTAGTAGTAGTAGTAGTAGTAGTAGGAGTAGGAGTAGTAGTAGTATTGTAGTAGGAGTAGTTGTGGTTGTCTTTGTTGTTGTTGCTGTGATGGTGGAAATAGAAGGAAGGATAGCAATAGTAGTAATAGTTGTTTTTGTTGTTGTTGCTTTTGTTGTTGCTGATACAGTGTTGCGTATAGTGCTTAACTATTCACAGTCTACTAAACGTTGCAGGTGTTCGACTGTCTGCTTTAAGGAATGAATTAATGCATACACGTCTAAGTCCAATGTGCCTCTACTTGAAAATGAGAAACAGGTCAAGCTCATGAACGTTATGAGGTTGATACTTAGATGCTGCTTCACATTTTAGATTTTTCAAAAGATACATCTATAAAAACGTTTGCGTCTTCACTTCGTCCTGTTCCTCATGAAGAATTCTCCGTCTTAGCTGTTGGAATATTAAACGGGAGGTCTTACTACGCGTTTCTGTGAGGGTGTTGAAGGAGGTACAACATATCGATTTTGCAATGGCAGCGCACTCGTCATCATATATCAACGTCAGCGAAAAATATTTGACACTGGTTTTGCGTTTGTATCCTTTTATGCGTTTGAGGGACATGGGTAATGCAAAGATATAGTTTTGTGGCACAATGGCCTACACACACACACACACACACACACACACACACACCTTCCACCAGTCTTAGCTGTAACGGCTGGGTCATTATAACGTAATGGCCGATGCCTATGCTGTGCTACACCAACATGTGTGTGAATATCCGGGAATGCAGTGATGAGGTAGTGGAGGGAGGGGGAAGGGTGAATCAACGGGGTGGATTGTCCTATAGGGGTGAGAGGTAAGAGAGGTGAGGGAGCGTGAGTAAGGATAAGAGAGGTAATTTAAGAGGGTGAGAGGGGTAAGAGAGCGGGATGTCACTGATGTGTGTTGAAGCAAGAAGTGAAGGGGAGACTTAACACAACGCGGTAAGAATGAAAATCAAGAGGTACAACACTAATAGTTTCAGCTCGAATGAGAAATATCATTGGTCAAACTTCACCCGTTTTCTACTACATGCAACTCGAACAGAAAACGTGAGCGAGATTACAGGCTAACTAAAGAAAAATAAATCAACGAGTTCCACTTACCCTTAATTCAACCCCTCAGGTGATTCCTTCAACCCGAGACATATGTGAAGAAGGACAATGATACAATGTTTAATTTGTTACTGTAATAGATGCTGGACAGTATGGCATCCTTAATCAGAGGCAGCCGCGTTCACTGAGGCTACGCGGCTTCACCTCACTCTGGCTCTTGTGCGTGGCCGAGGGGACGTGGCCAGCCAACCCCACCCTTGCGTTTGTGCGTTGGTGCTCCCGTGGCGGCGTGGCTGCAGCAGACACCACGAGGACACGGGGAACACGGAGAACATTAACATACAGCCGGGTAGTCACATGAAATTATCCGTATACCATGTTCTGCTCTTGCTCTATACTATTCGCTGATAATACTTACAGAGGTTTATCTTGGTGTAGTACATTTTATGCGTTGGACGGGAGATTATCACATATACAGTCACATTTACAGTATTATATCATGCAATCACGGCTACAGTGTGGACCAGAGCACGAGTCTCAAGCCTGAAACAAGCATTCCGCCAAATGTCTGTGTGTGTGGCTGGTTACGTTCATCAACTCGTTTCATGTAGATTTTGTTTTTCATCTGCGATCTTCCCTATAACTTCCATAGACATTCGGACTCATGAATTTCGTAAAAAAGATCAGTTACTTTTTGGCAGTCCACCTTTCCTGTGTCCTTTGTAGCAGTCATGCTCTTCCTTCCCTCGCAGGAAGAGAGAGATAAAAAGCCTTATTACAATGAGCCACTCACAGTCACCTTATCACTAATGTATACCTGAATATTTTTTGTTGCACTTTGAATATCGAAATTATACTTTTCATAAAATTATAGAGAAACTGTTGGAATGAAAAAATATCGTACACTTTTGTAAAAATAATGATTAAGTTTTAAGTTTCTGGCACAGATAAGCCTCCCAAAACGTTACGTGTACGAATACCTCTTTGCGATGGTTATGGCACAATGTTTATGAAGGCATGTTATTGCAAATTTGTTTTCCCTCATTTATAAAACAATCACACTATTCACAGTGGACGCGCCATTGTGCAGTCCAGGCGGCACCAAATTTTCCGCCGCCACTCCTGGATATATTTCATTACGCGGCATTAGATTTATCATAGTTTGGAGACTTTTCTAAAACATTCAAAACAAGTCTTCACTTAAGCGAGATTCCCTCGGGCACTCTATTGGCTGTTGTGTTCACGAAGGCAAAACCCTCGACACTTGTACATTGGTGAGTATGGTGACGCGCGTCGGGCTCGCGTTATCTTCTCACCATCATTGCCATCCTCTTTTTGGTCTTTCCCTTCTTGGCGGGGGTCCTTGCTTCGTTGCTATGACTTCGCAGACTCATCTTGCACTCGATGAGGTAGGAAGCCAAGAGGGGAAGGCTCCAGCGCCCCCGCACCTTGAGAAAGCAGCACAGGAGACACATTAAACTCGGACTGTGGGGAGTCTGACACAAGGACTGAGGGCGTGTGTGTGTGTGTGTGTGTGTGTGTGTGTGTGTGTGTGTGTGTGTGTGTGTGTGTGTGTGTGTGTGTAATAATAATAATAATAATCGATTTATTTCGGAAATTGCAGCCGTTAGGCTGAAAATGTACATAATATGATAAAGTGTAACTATAAAAAAAGTACATTATGAAAGGGGTGTGGGGGTAGGTAATTTACATTAACGGAGGGAAAGTTGTGATGATGCTTGAGGGGTGAGGAGGTGGAGGAGTGCGGTGTGGTAGAGCGATGAGGCTGGAAGGTGATCCTCTTCTGGAAGGCGAGTAGGTGTTAATCCGAGGCCATCCCCAGGTCAAAAATGCTGGGTCAGGTAGCAGCAGGTGGCGGGGAGGCAGGTATACGTATAGGCGGTATCAGCGGTCACTCAGAAAAGGGCTTAGCGGTGAAGTGCTAATCCGTGCAGCTGGTGAGACAGATGCGAGGACTCGTTGCTGTTCGTGGGAACAAACTGCACAGCCTCGATGGTGAGCAGCCTGCACATTGCCCCCACCTGAGTGACGAAGCCTCATCTGCAATGCACCTGACCAGACTTCAACAGCAGGATGGGCGGGCTGGCGAGCCTGGGGAGACCTCGGGGCGTCGGCAGGGGCCTGATGGAAGGCCGCAGCGGCGACACACTCGGCGATCTGTGTCCTCCCGGTATACCACACACGCACTCCACTCACTGTCTGTCTGACTGTCACCATGATTTCACTTAATGTCACAAAAATTTGTCTTGCTGTGTTGTGTTTCTGGAAGTTGGTTTCTTGATGAAAGGGAGAGGGGGAGGGAAGGGAAGGGAAGGGGAGAGGCCAACAGGCAGGCCCCGGGCTACTCCATTCGCAGCGCCATGACCCACGTCTGACCTCGGTCAGGTCTGGGCCACAAGTGTGTGTGTGTGTGTGTGTGTGTGTGTGTGTGTGTGTGTGTGTGTGTGTGTGTGTGTGTGTGTGTGTGTGTGTGTGTGTGTGTGTGTGCTGATGTGTCGTGTGTGCAGGGTAAAAGAAAGGTGATGGTGCTAAAGGGAAGTCTTGCAGCTTCATGTCACAATGAGGATGAGGGAAAAGAAATCCTGAAATCCCATAATCTAACAGTTTAGCATTTTATAGTTATTGGAATTGTTCAAATGAATATTATCAAATTATATCAATATATTTGTTGCAAGAAATTTTCAGTGGTTGCCAAAATTATATTGGTCATTCAGTGGCGTAGTTAGGAACAATGGTATTGTATTGCAATAGGACTACATATGTTTGATTTGAAAGCATCTGAAATTAAAAACACGTACAGGCTAACAACGGCTCAGACACATTCATCAGTACAGGAGTTAGTCGCTAAAAAAAAGTTTCACCGAAGAGGCAAAAATTGATCCCCGGCGCGCCCCAGCTTGCAACGCGGCACTAGTCAGCTACGGGTGCGCGGGCTTGGGTGTGCATGAGTGCGGCAACAAACCTTGGACGGGACACATACCACAGCCGAACCCACCTGGGGTCGCGGGATGCCGTACACCAGCAGCTTGAAGTAGCCGATGCCCGGCGGCATGATAACCAGCCGCAGCTGCTCCTCCGTCTCCTCCCGCCCCAGGATTCCCTGATGCAAAGACGGAATGGTTTGTTGATGAGGTACCTCATTATAAAGTATGGAAATTAACTATTTGTTTTGCATTTAGATGTGTATGTGCTGTAAATTCACAAAGCAATGAACCGTGAAGTAAGTGCGAGTATTACGAAATAAGTTCGAATTAACACTGGACGATAGGCGCGAAGGGTGTTAATATAGACTTGTCAGGACTCACCTTGAGCTCGAGCTGTTTGCCTTCCGCGTCAAACACCTGGAACATCAACATCACGTCGATCGCCTTTTCAAAGTAAACGACTTTCTTGCCGCCCCACGTGACGATGACGGGGCCCGCCTGGTTTATGGGGTCCAGGCCGCACTGGTAGAGGCGCGGACTGGGGCCCCACGCCACGTCATGCAGCGGCCACGGCACCGGGTACCGCCTGGCCTGCGGGGTTATGGTTTCTTCAGTCAAATTTTTTTCTGACCATTAAGTGCTTCCTGGAAACTGCGTGCTGCCTCATGTCACTGCTTGTTCAGCGCTCAAAAGCTTCAAATACTTAGATACTCTCGATTGCTTATTTTTTTTATTAGTTATGAGGCATAGCATACTATGGTTCCAAATTAGGAACAAGGCTTTCAAATGAAAATATGATACTAGGGAATTCAGAAAATTAATATGTTTTCACTTTTTTCGAGAAAATGGAAACTTTCTAAAGCTGACAGTTTTGCTCATGCTTAAAACAACTGGGAAGTGGATACAGAATTCCTGGCATATCGGATTCAGAGTGAAACCAAATCGAAAGACTTCTTAGGAACTGGTAATCATTCCAGTCAATATAGGAAAAACAGTACCCTCTTTTCCTCTTCCGTCTCAATCAGGAGAGTTGCTACCAAGGCTATTATAGTACTAGACGGTGACAAGCTTGTTCCTCACCTTCTCACACACCAGTAAAAAAGAGACCACGTGGTCCAGCGTGCTCTCTGTGTCCTCCAGCATCTGCTCCGGCCCCGCGTAGATCTTGAGAATGTAGGTGGCGCTCTCGGGCGGCAGCACCATGAAGGAACCCACGCCGCCGCCCTCCTTCAGCGTGCAGAACACCCATTGGTTTATGCAAGACTCTGCGTCCTGAAATAGTGAAAGTTATTCATAGTTATTTACAGTTCCCAGTGGCCTGAATTAAATAACGGGGTCAAAATTTAGAGTTAAGAGAAAAATTTATGTGATGCTGAGGCATGAGTTTAAATAAGTGTATGATTGATTTTCATTACTTCAGATACTTTACTACACACACACACACACACACACACACACACGCGCGCGCGCACGCAAGCACGCACGCACGCACGCACGCACGCGCACACACACACAGAGAGAGAGAGAGAGAGAGAGAGAGAGAGAGAGAGAGAGAGAGAGAGAGAGAGAGAGAGAGAGAGAGAGAGAGAGAGAGAGAGAGAGAGAGAGAGAGAGAGAGAGAGAGAGAGAGAGAGAGAGAGAGAGCAGGAAAGAAGAAACAGAAACAGAGAGAAGAAGGGGAAGGAGAGAAAGGGTAACATAAAACTCTTAGTTGCCTTAATTAAAAGTACACCTGTGACCCTTGACCTGAGCCTCCTCGCCTCGCCTCACTCACCTGGTCGGCCGGGAAAAACTTGTACTTGTATCGGATGAGCGACGACGCGGCGAGAGTCACCTCCGTCTGGTTCCTGAAGACGACGGGGTTGTGGCGGGGTCGATGAAGCCTCAGCCCGCACGACCAGAACTCGGGCAGCACCTTCGGCAGGACATTGAACTCGTCCAGGCTCAGAGGGTCGTCCAGGAGCTGCCACCTGTCAAAACGTCGGCGTCATCATTTCCATTCTTTGCATCGTCAAGTATGTCCCGTTAATGAAGCATAAATATTCGCTTTAGTAAAGTCCCAAACGACTTCCCGTGTCAGTAAAGCCATTGTGAAGGTAGACGGGGAGCTTAAGAGGCTACTCGACTAGACAAAGAGCTCCAGCATTCACCATGACGCTGTAATCGATCTGAGGTTGTAAATATGAACAGGCAGCCATCCATCAACACTAAGGATGAGGGAAAACTCGGATAAGGGAAAATTGACTGAACACGCAGCTCTGGCCTTCACTATGACACAAAAATCGATCTTGAAGCTGTAAATTTGAACAGGCAGTCATCCGTCAGCACCGAGGACTGAGGTGGTAAAGGGAAAACTAGGAAAAGGGTAAATCGACTGAACAAGCAGCTCCAGTCCTCACTACGACACGCGAATCGATCTTGAAGCCGTAAATTTCAAGAGACAACCATCCATCAGCATCGAAGACTGAGGTGATGGTAAAGGAAAACTCGGAAAGAGGCAAACTGATCGGACATGTGGCTCCACCCTTCAGTATGCGAGGCACGTGGATCGATCTGGGGCTATAAATATTGTAGAGGCATCCACAAACAATATTGGGGTCGTGGAGTGTGGTAAGTTGTATGAATCGTCATCGAGGGAAGAGTCATTCAACCCTCCATTCAGGCAAGCAAAGCCTAGACGAATCTTGCCTTTATTGATTCATGGACTTTGTTTTACTTGGTATTTAATTGCTTCACGCGTTCGTCTGATAACAAAATGAGGTGAATGCAATCTCTTAAATCAAATTGATGGAAACGTACATAATTTGCTAGGAGTTCTCAGTACGTTCGACTGAATCATATCAATTGGAACGTGCTAGTATTGTTAGGCGTTTACTTGCTCCATACGTTCGTCTTGATTAGTGGCAAAAATATATGATATCCCTAAATCTTATAAATAAAAACCTATGTAGTTTGCAAGGCGTTTTTTTCTGCTACATGCCTTCGCGAAGTTCTCAAACCCTATAGATGGGAACGCGCTTGTTTTGTTAGGGGATTACTTGTTTCTTGCATTCGTAATAGCAAAAATAGGTAAAATCTCTGAATCCTATAACTGTTAACCCACGTAACTAATTTGCTTGATGTTTCTCTGCTACATGCGTTCGTAAAATGATATATGAATAAGAGCCAGCTTAATTTGCTATAGAGGCGTTTCCCTGATTCATGCATCCGCTTTAATAACGTAAAAAAGGTGAAATCCCTGAATCTTATA
The DNA here is from genome assembly GCF_024679095.1 of Eriocheir sinensis. Taxonomy (NCBI): domain Eukaryota; kingdom Metazoa; phylum Arthropoda; class Malacostraca; order Decapoda; family Varunidae; genus Eriocheir; species Eriocheir sinensis. The sequence continues at coordinate 15,446,457 of NC_066511.1, forward strand.
AATGAGTACCTACATAATTTGCTGGACGGATCTCTGCTTCAGGCTACAAATGGAAACAAGCAAGTATACCCACACCATGACAGACCAAGGTGAAATATTAAAAGCAGACATATGGGAACCGATATAAATACTGTCTTACTAACCAATAGCTGAAGTGCCCGATTCTAAACACAGATGCGTATGCGTGTACCTACCTGTCGTAATCCTGTTCCTGTGTATCGTAGGGCAGGTGCGTGAAGGCCATCTGCTTGGGGTCGGTGAGGAAGTAGTGGTCATGAGGGTGGGGGATGAACTTGCCGTGGGCGCTCGTGTAGCCTGCAGGGGGAAAGGATGACACTTGTAGACACGTTTTGTTTTTGATTCTCGATTAAAAAATGGGAAAACAGTGAGATAGGAAATGGAAATGGGAGGACAGAGAGACGAGGAGAAAATGTAAGGACCGGAAGACAGGAAGAAGAAATGGGACCCAGAGAAAGGAAGAGCAAATGAAAAGGGCGAACGAGAGGAGGAAGAAATGAAGAGACCAAGAGAGCGAGAGAGAAAATGGGAAAGCCCGAGAGATTAGTAGAGCAAGAGAGATTACAATGATAACTGGAGATAAATGACCAGGAAAAAGTATGGAAAATAAGAGAGGATATATTAAGGTAATACGTATATAAGAAGAATTGGAGTACATCAATAAGGCAATGAGACATAATTTAGTTTCAGTTGGTGTCGCGAGAGAAGCAACAAATGGGAACAAGCAAGTATAATACATCATGAGCGACACTATGACCGTCTAAGTTGAAATAATGAGAACAGATAATAGGGAGCTGTTGTAAAGGTTATCTTCTGGATTGGACTTGACGATAACACATTCTTAGGACACGACTTTCAAGAATACATCCGACTTTTTTTTTCTACGAGTTCTCTTATTGACGATTTACCTATTTTTGCCTCACCGTCCTTTGCTTCAGTATGCCATTCAGCTACTACAAAAGTTTGTTTATATTTGCATTGATCTGGCCTTGTCTACATTGCTATTCAATAAACTGTTGGAAAAAAAAAATAGCTGGAATGCGAATCAGTTATGTATCCCATCCGAGGCAGGTTCGATGTATTGATGACAAATACAGAATGTGATGTTTTCTTTATCATGGTGTTGTCTTTTTGCACATCGAGGCCAGCAGAGGCGCCTCCTGTCACGTGCAGCTTGACGATTATTATTTGATGTGGTAAATTTAATGGCGCTGCGGTTTAGTACATCATGGTGGCGCCAAATATATACTAGAGACCTACCTACAACGAGAGAGAGAGAGAGAGAGAGAGAGAGAGAGAGAGAGAGAGAGAATAAGAAATCAATTATACGTTATCCCTTTTATACTGTACTGCTGTCACCTGCTTCATTAGAATACCAGCGTTTACGTATGATTTTTTTTTAGTTTACCGATAAATGAATAAACAGATACAGTGGAAAATAAGTATGTAATATAACTTTCGGATTTTAAAGTCCGTCACAACATCTCTTCTCTCGATGTCTTCCATTAGCTTTGCCAAGAAAGGACATTGTATTCGGATGCTTGCCACCGGTAGAGATGTAAATATGTGTGTGTGTGTGTGTGTGTGTGTGTGTGTGTGTGTGTGTGTGTGTGTGTGTGTGTGTGTGTGTGTGTGTGTAGAAAGATATGAAGTAGCTGAAAAAGGAGAACGAAAAAAAGTATTCAGTGGTAATGTAAAGGATTATAAAGCAGTTTGTTACCGGTGAAAAAAAAAACATTACCCAGATTTAGTAAGATCTAAAAAAACGTGTCCGGCAAACTCTTCCTTCTCATGAGCGTCACATCAGTCGCATTAACCTCCACAAACTCCACTTAGGGACACTTACCACGTTTTGAATAAGTAAATATGAAACTGAAGGGCCGGGTTTTTTGTGTTCACCAGTGTTAGGGGGGGAATAAAGGAAAGAGCACATAGTTACAAGCAAAATATGATGATCGCGTGCAGAGGGAAAGTGAAGAAGCACATTATTTTTTTTTTACATCATAGGAAGCAGTCAATGGCAAACAAAAGAACACCGTGGAAGAAAAGCCCGCGAAGTTACTGCCCCACACAATAAAAGAAGAGAGAGAGAATTCCTAAAGATTATTCGGAACAGCTTTCACAGTCTCTTCTAAATGGCACTTCACACGTTTTGAAGAAGCAAATGTAAAACTGAAGGGTAGGATCTTTTTGTCGGTTCTATGTACTACCTTGCACCTTTGCCCTCATATGAAACTGAAGCGCTGGATTTTTTTTGTTAACTCTCATCAATCCCTTCTAAATTGTACTGCACACGTTTCGAATAAGCTAATAAGAATCTAAAAGGCAGGAGTCTGTTTTTTTATTCATGTCACCTCGGATCTTGACCCTCATACTGGCGATGGCCTTGAACACCTGGCTGCAGCGTCACCTGAATCACTTAAGTCCTCTTGTTAATAAAAAAAAATGCTTCTTATTTCTTTACTATCCTTCATGTTCCTTTACTTCACAGCCCTAAAGTTGTGTGTAAATGGTAAACAATTTGGAACAGAGGAGCATACGTTGTCAGCGCGGGGTAGAGACTCGTCGTTGATTTTTTTTTTTTTTTCTGTTTACCTGGACACCACGCAGCGCGCCTTGAGAGAGCTCATTGATAATTTAGCAAGGTGGCGGCCCTGCCCTGGAGGGACCCCGTGCGGCTCAGACACGCGACACTCAAGTGGATCAATCTATGTGTGTGTGTGTGTGTGTGTGTGTGTGTGTGTGTGTGCGTGCGCGTAGTTACATATATTAGCACAGCGTCCCATACACGCAACCTTGACTACACACATATTATGATCCCACTTCAAACAACAGTCTTTGATTGTATGCTATAAAGGAAAACAAAAGAAATGCAATTACTTTAATCCTGAGGGCGAAACTGTGAGCTTCTGAGTAATGAGTGAGCCATATGATGGGTGATTGACGTTAATGGTTGTGTGGGAGAAGCATGGGGTAGTTTCTCTTTTGTGCGATAGGGGCGCCACACGTCAAGGCAGAAGGAGGAGGAGGAGAAGCAGGAGGAGGAGGAGAAGGAAGAAGAGTAGGAGGAGGAGGAGGTTCAATGGAGAAGGCAACTGACTGAATCGGACTGTACGATAAAAAAAATATAGCTCGGCACGTGCGCTCCAGAAATAAACCCGATAATAAAGGGTGATTGTAATGCAGTCTGCAATTATGCACAACTCTTACATTGTCTCTCGCACCGCAGAAGCCTGGCACTTTTTTGTAAGGGTTTTATGCAGCGTTTACACCTATAGTTAGTCCAAGGCGATAAGGTTCGAATCTCAGTGCTTTCACGTAACGTCAAGAATGGCATGTGGTCTTAAAACCCCGAAACATTAAAATAGCGACCCCATTTACATAAACATTAGTAAAAGCTGTTAAGAGAAAGAATATTTCAATTAGTACTTGTATCAAGGGAAAAAAAATACCCTTGAAGACTGGATTGAGCAGGTCTATGAAAATTAACTTAAGACAAAATAAGGAATGCTTTCATCCTTAATTTTGGCATGGGTACTTTTTTAATCACCTCAGTCAAATTCAGAAGGGTATGGTATTTTATTCTTGACTTAAATAAAGCAAAGTTGGGGGCATATGCTAAACCAACGCGTTTCCTAGGTGCTCATCTCTAACCCATTTGCCCATAAAAATTAATTGGAATAGTGCGTAGAAATTAACAAACATCTTTTACGTGAGCGGTATAATGCATGTCTGTTATGGTGTGTGTGTGCCTGTTACGGTAAGAGTGTGTCTGGTATGGTGAGAGTGTGCGTTGTGGTGAGAGTGTGTGTCTGTTCTGTTGAGTGTGTTCCTGTTCCAGTGACTCACCGGCACTCAGGGTGGGGTCCAGAAAGCGCCACGAACCGTACAGGAAGACGGCCATCCAGGCGTGGCGAGGGTCCCGATCGGGCTCGAAGAGACGGCCGGGTCTGAGGAAACGAGGGGAAGGAACACATTCCTTATACACACACTGCTAGAGAGGGAATGTGTGATAAAAACATACGAGTTAATTTTATATCAGTGAAAGGAATCAAAGAAAACAAAAGAACAACGTGAAAAGTCCGAACAACCACTGCTCCCCCCAAAAAAAGACTGATAGAGAATGTCAAAAGATTATTCAGAAACGGTTGGAGTAGTGTGTTCGTGTGTTCCAATGTGACAGAGAGAAGTGGGAGAGAAAACGCACACAACACACACAAAGAAAGGCGTACACACTGATGTTACAAAGGGAAGTGGAGAAGGTACATGTGAATACATACACAAAGAAAGTCGTGTGTTCGTGTGCCCCGGTTACAAAGTGAAGTGAGGAAGGTATTCACGATCTCCCACACAAAGGAAGATGTTTATGTGCGCCAATGTTACAGGAGGACGTGGGGAAGAGGAAACACATGATAACCCACATAAAAAGTCGTGTGTTCGTGTGTTAGTAGGGGAAGGAAGGGCAAAGTTACACACGATTTCCCACACAAAGGAGGATGTTTATGTTCGCCAATGTTACAGGAGGACGTGGGGAAAAGGAAACACATGATAACCCACACAAATAAGTCGTGTGTTTGTGTGTTAGTAGGGGAAGGAAGGGCAAAGTTACACACGATTTCCCACACAAAGGAGGATGTTTATGTTCGCCAATGTTACAGGAGGACGTGGCGAAAAGGAAACACATGATAACCCACACAAAGTGTGTGTGTTGTAGTAGGAAGGAAGGGCAGGTTACACACACGATTTCCACAAGGAGGATGTTTATGTGCGCCAATGTTACAGGAGGGAAACACATGATAACCCACACAAAAAAGTTGTGTGTTCGTGTGTTAGTAGGGGAAGGAAGGGCAAAGTTACACACGATTTCCCACACAAAGGAGGATATTCGAGTCACCAATGTTAGGGAAGGAATCGGGAAAAGGACACATGATTACCCACACACAAAAAAAAATCGTGTGTTCATGTACGTATACCAGTGTTAGGGAAAGGGAAGGGGAAGGAAAAACATGAATACACACACTCAAGGGGAAAGGCGGATGAGGAAGTGAGGGAAAGGAAATCTGATTACACACACACTAAGAAAGTCAAGTCATCATGTATCCCAGCGTTAGTTCAGTCCATACACCCCGCTGAGTAGGGCGAGTGTTGGGTGTTCAGACCTGATGGCTATTGATTGCCGACCCGTAACTGAAGTGATTTGCCTTCGACCACCGTGACGAACAATGGAAGCCTGATGCAGTGTGGCCAAGAAAGGGTAAGGGAAGAAAAAAGAAAGGAGCGTATGTACCCTTTTTTTTTTTTTACGACGAACCAAATATTGCGTTGCATTTTTACGTAGAATGCCCCTCCTTATGATTGTTGTAGTAGAAGCAACAATAGTATCAACAACAACAACAAGAGCACCATTGCCAACTTCACCAACACCAATAACAAACACAAGGACAACAACAACCCCTGTCACAAATAAATCAACAACAGCAGTCATATCAACAACAACAACAACAACAACAACCATCACCACCGCCACCACCAAGAACAATAACAATAACAACAAAGCATAATAACACCAGCGATAAGAACATCAAATAACAAGCACAGCAACAAAATACAGCAACAAAAGCAACAATACATAGCCCTTGAGAAACGCCACCACCATCATCACCACGACCACCACCAACAACGACTACAACAACAACAGCAACGTCATCACCACCTCCATCAACAACATATCAAGAGCATCACGTACTTGTAGTCCCGCCCTCGCACGTAGCCGTGGATCCGCTTCACCCTCAGGCCCGCCACGTGACACAGCGCCATCAGCAGAGTCACGTAGTCGCGACTCACGCCCGCGCGAGAGCCCAGCACCTCCTCCGCCGTCTGGTTCTTCTCCGTGTACTTCCAGTCGTACCTGCGGGAGGAGAGTCGGTCAGGGAACATCGTGTTAAGGGAGGTGGATGTGACGCACCACCGGTAACACGAACATAAAGGATTCCGTTTTTTGTTCGAAAGGTGTTTTTTTTAAAGATGCTTGGCCATAGATATTAATTTTGTCGGCACTTTGGGTTAGCATTATGACAAAGAAAAGTATGTTAATGTTACGATTTCGCACTATCATCTTTCATTTAGCGTTATATTCTTATATTTTCAGTGCTTTTTTGATTACTTATTCACTAACTTTTTTTTTATATTCTTGTTTGAGGTAATCCACAAACATGCATACGCCATAATCATATCATATACGTTATATTCCCCACTATTATACTCCCTAACGGATGTCCACAGCTCCCTGCTGGTCCCACTGATGCACCTGTTGATGTAGCGTCAACAGGTGCGGTGCCTTAGAAACATTCAATAAGCTCTGTAACCTTCGCTAAATACTGTTTGTACGACGAGACAGGACCATAAACATTCAGTGGTTCAAGGGCTTGTCCCGCCCCCGCAACCTTGAACACACACACACACACACGTGTCTAAATGCATATCCACGTGTAGTAGTGAGTGTTTGATATCCCTGGAAACGCCTTCGACTAACCAAGGTCGCACATGTACAGAGAAACAGAATTAGCTCCACCTCGTGCCTGACTTATCCTCGCCTAACGTATGGCTTATATATATATATATGATACGTGACTCATTCTTCCTCACCTAAAATAGCCAGCATGGTAACATCGCTCGCACAGAAAGAAGTGTGATGTTAAAGTTAGTAGACACCCATGAGTGGTCCTGTCCGAGGATGGTCCGACCCCCTATCCCCCTTTAGAGCTGACCCTTCCTTTGGTGCAGGCTTATCCTCCCTCCTTAAGGACTGCTAAGGTGTAAAAAAGACTCCCCTTCCTCCGTTCCCTCCCTTCTCCGCCTGCTCCTTCCACCTGATGATTACTTCTTTCACCTTGACATTCACCTTATTTCCTTCCTCTCGTCATCCTATTCAACAGCTTCACACTCACCGTACGTTCTCTGTCACCCAGCGAAACAAGGCTCGCAGTCGGTGAAGGTCGCTCGCCGCCTTGCTGCACAGGTGATGCACCAGCTGGGTCACGTCGGTTGTTACCTGCGACATTAAGGCTCATGATTAATGCCCAGGTGTATGCTGTACTTATTTTCTATGTATCACCTTTGACCACGCACACGTTATCTAGGATTCTAGGTCATACCATTCTTGTATTTTTTCATGATTTCACCTGAGAGAGTGAAAGAGGCAAGCATTGCATACTTATCACGTTCACAAGAGAGTGCAAGTTTATGAAGTTGTCCATACAAGTCAGATTATCACCTCGCTTCGCCCGCCTTGGCTCCGAGCGGCCGCCGTGCACCTACCTCGTCAGGGGTCGTGAGGACGTGCACGTCGATGTCCGTAAAGTCTTCCCCCTCCAGCAGCAGCGCCTTGGTGGAATTCGGTGGCCGCGCGGCGAACTGCGGCGCCTCGTCGGTCAGGATATCGTTATCGGTCTGCACGCTGGCGTCCACCTGCACGGCACGCGTGGGCGAAAGCATAGAGTTGGGAGCGTTTGTTTCAGTTACTTTTTATAAACCTAAAAGTGTCAACACGTTCAGCTACAATGAAAACAGCTTCTCAAAACGTAGCGAAGGAATTGTATATATAGTGTAGCGAGGCCAAAGTTACTTTATTATGTCTGAGTATGTAGACAGAAGTAACTTTTTTAAGCACGACTGCTCACCATGACCCTGCGCGTGCGTAGGAAGCGAGCGTGCGCCGGCGACTCGTAGAACCGCTTGGTGGCGTCGCAGATCCGCCGCAGGTGCTTCCAATGCTTGTCTGCAGGCCTCTGCGCGGCCTTGCCATCGAAAGGCCGACTCAGCGGATGCTCCGGCGAAGGCGGGGGACTGGTGGGCAGCAACGGGGTGATGGTGTCTCGGCGAATCTGCTGCGCCAGGGGCCGCGGCAGGGCAGACCCCAGGCCCGAGACAGAGGGCCCCGATGAGGCATCTGAGAGCAGCACTTCCTCTCCTATCTCTTCTTCTATATCTTCTTCTATCTCTTCCTCTTCTTCCTCCTCTTCCTCCTCCTCCTCCTCCGCATCCTCCTCCTCTTCATGCACATGCTGCTGCTGCTCAGGCACGCTGTGCAGCACAAGAGAAATAAGATGCCTGTTTATCTGACAAACACACACACAAAAAAAAAAACCTTCCCCCATTTTCTCAAATTCATTACACTCGATCACGTGCTGGACTCGTGATCACCGGCTATAGTACCCTCCCTGGTAGAACTTTAAGAGCTCGTTTAACTGAACTGTGGGTACAGGCGGGATTTTACACACCTCACACCCCCATCGACTCGTTCAAAGGCAGACAATAATCTCTCCTTATCAACGGAAGACTATTTTGGTCTGAGCCAGGCTCGAATTTCAGCCTGCCAGGCGTCAACCTGTCAGGATAAATCCCTAATCCATTGCACCAGGGGAGCGGGAGGTGTGTGGTGGGGAGTTGGACAAGGATTGAGTCCTGCCCGCAGTCAAGCGCTATTATTCTTGAGGGAAATTATATACTTCATATATATTTGTGCAGTTTCAGAGCGTACAGAGATCTTGCAAGCGTTCTGACCACACAGTCTATTTACACGTCCAAGAGCAATAGTAAGAGCAGCAACTTGCCAGCACGAGTATGACAGCCTTACCTAGTGGGGGAAGGGCAGCAACTCACCTGTCCTGGCGGGGCACGAGGTCGGGGAGCACCAGGTATTGAACCTCTGTCTGCGTTGAGACGGTGGAGGTGGTGACCTCCGTCTGGGTCCCCTTGTCCACCAACTGAAAGAAGAACAGTTGAACACGTGATGGGGAGCTGCGACAGAACAACTTCTACAAACATAACAGTCGTAGTTCACAAACTTCGAAAGATACCTCGTGATTTGCCTCGCTCTGAAGTGTTTTGTGTCCAGTGCCGTGTGTGTGTGTGTGTGTGTGTGTGTGTGTGTGTGTGTGTGTGTGTGTGTGTGTGTGTGTGTGTGTGTGTGTGTGTGTGTACTGGCGTGCTTGCCAGCATGCGTGCTTGAGTACGTGCATGATTTCATGATTTTTTTGATATTTTGAAAAAAATTAAGTTAATGATAGTTTAAAATAAATTATAGTTTATAATAATAACTATAATACTAATACTAACTACTAATACTAATAATGATAATATTTATTATTATTATTATTATTATTATTATTATTATTATTATTATTATTATTATTATTATTATTATTATTATTATTATTATTATTATTATTATTATTATTATTATTATTATTATTATTATTATTATTATTATTATTATTATTATTATTATTATTATTATTATTATAAAAAAAAGCAACATGACCTACCTCACGTTTCCAGCGCCTCCCTGCGTGGCTCCTCAATGAAAATATAGATTTCCTCTTAAGTCTGTTTGCAAAGTTTGTGTTAAAAATAAATGAGTCCCGTATAGATTTTCTTACTCTTTTTGCGACGTAGAATTTCAAGCACAATATTTAGAGCACTAATATACTTTTCGTTTTTTTTCCACTTTCGATTTATTTATCTTTTTAAGAGAGTGAAAACTCCTTCTTGAATACCACATAAGAATAGAACGCTACGACTTAGACGCTCAATCCTACAATAATCATCAACCTGTTTCGAGGTGAACAAGAAAGATCCGTAAAAAAAAAACCCCAGCTCAGTACAATAAAACAGACGAGTAGAAATCTATACCACCACTGAGGGACCACACCGAAAGAAGCAACATGAATATACGTGAGGCAAAATAGTCTGCAGTTTTTTTTTTATGACACGTCCTGCGCATAACCGGCCATTAACGAGTCCGCACACACGCACGTCCTCCCGGGGCCTTCACCAACACCCTGATACTGCACACCTAGCCCCCTGCTTTACCATTTACACCACAATGCAGCAACTATTTTCTTTACTCACATAAGCCCAATATTCCCCCTTCTATGCTGTGCCATGTGTGGGGGGATGTGGGGGAAGGGGCTGTGTTGTGGTACGATGTCATATTAAGATGGGGTGACTTGGGGTGAAGGTGAGGAGGGGAGGGAATGGGTCAAGATGGGATGGGAAGGGGTGAGGATAGGTTGGCTGCATGTAGTGTGATGTGATTATAATGTGATAGGGGTGAGGGTGAGGAGGGGAGGGATAGGGTGAAGATGGAATGGGGTGCGGTAAGTAGGGTGGGCTGAAGTTGGTGTAGTCCGCTAGGTGTGATGAGAGAGAAGGCAAAGTGTGGGGGTGAGTGTGGGAAATAGCGTGACGGGGGTGGTGTTGGAATGGGTTGGGGGTCGTGAAGGGTAGATGTTTGCATGCATGGGAAGGGGAGCTTGAACCTGACCTTGACGGGAAAGCTGGTGGAAGGGCGAGGGGGCGCGGTAAGAAGGGGAAGGTACCGGTAGTCTGTCTGCACGAAGGCGTCCGTCCGATTCAATTCTGCGGAAGGTAGTGAAAAGGGGGACGAGTTAAGACGTGGAATATTTACGAAAACTCATCACATCATTTTACATCACATCACAGAACAGTACACCATACCACGCCACATCACATATCACATTGCATCCCACTTGTGCGCGCTAAACAACTCACCACACCACATCATTATTCCACGTCACACCACACGCCACCTCCCACCATGCAAGCCACACACACCACACACTTTGCACCCCACCATACAGCACCACAGTAACAACACAACCCAGAAACAACCACACCACACTCAGCCACACACACCCCACACACACACACCCCACACGCCACACAATACACTAACTACGCCACCACTCACGGAAGAATGTAGGGTTTTGCGGAAGGGTCTGCGTCTCCCGGTCCTCGAGGTTGCTCAAATCCAAATCCAGGTCCTCCTCCGCCACTGCCTCCGTCTGCACGCCCGCCTCCATCACCTGCACCCATGGCACCTGCAAGAAGAATAGTTTTTTGCGGTGGAGACAGGACAGGAGCGAACTCAAAGCAAACAAGAACGAACCAAAAACAAACAAGAGCGAAGCCAAAACAAACAAGAGCGAACCAAAAAGTAAACAAGAGCAAACCTAAAGGAAACGAACAAGAGCGAACCAAAAGCAAACAAAAGCAAACCAAAAGCAAACAAGAGCGAACGAAAACCAATGTAAAGACGACCCCACCACTGCTCTCACAGAAGACAGGAAAATGTCAATAGATAATGATCAAATATTGTTCCGTAAGAGTTATAGTTAAATTGCATTGAACCAGAGTTGGATCGTTTTAGGTCGGTTTTATAGATAAGTGCAGTCTCCTTCCAAGGCCTTCATTTTACAATATACAGGAAGAATGATCTATCGTTATGCACTTTAGTGGACTTAGAAGATTGAATGTTTGCATTGTTTTATCACCACGAGGCGAGTGGCTGAGTGGTTAGCGTGCCGGCGTGTTCGGCTGCGGGTTCAAGTCCTGCCCACCGCCACAGCTGAGATTTTTCAGTCACCGCTGAGTGGCCCAAGACTACCCACATGCTGTCCTGAAGACCACCTACCAACCCATACTCTAGGTTCTTTCTCTAAAGAGAGGCTCAAAGATGATGGGGGCAGCATGAGCCAAGAAAAAGGCGCCATTTAAAACACTTGCCTGCGCCATAACGGGTTGGAGCCGACCATCAGGCCCCACCAAGTAAGCCTACCGGCGCCATAGGCCCAAACCACAATAAATAAATAAATTAGTTAAATTAAAAGATTAAAAAAAATGTTTTGTTTTATGCAATGCCGCCTCTGATATTGTCTCTCTGTTGCACCCAGTCCTTCCTAAAGGCTGTGTTTCGCAAGAAGGGCGGGAGGATCGAGCCTCGTGCAAACATTTGTCTATACGAGACCATCCCTTTGAGTCTTGGCTTGGCGGACGGACGCGAACAAATACAAATACAAATAACACAAATACATGAGTGCGCAATTTATTTATACAGTGGAAACTTGCTCTTTCTGGCTTTTACATCCACTGAGTGTGAGGGATTTGCATCTTATTGTCGTGGTAAACTTGTAAATCATGATGATGATAATAACAATAATGATTAAGATCTTCAACTTCATATGGGGCCGTTGTTCAGGTCGTGCCGTCTCTATTTACTCCTGTCGCTCACGTCCTGTTTCTCCAATTTCATCGCTGTCAGGTCTTAATAATAATAATAATAATAATAATAATAATAATAATAATAATAATAATAATAATAATAATAATAATAATAATAATAATGACAGAAATAATTAGCATAATACTAAGATAAATAAGCACGATAGCGGTATCTTCTACAAACTCTCGTCACTGTAGTTACCCATAAATAACGAACCTTTATGAGCCACTTATTACAGAAAATCGCCGTTTAATAAAAGTTTCATGTCCTCGTTAGCCACTTGGACACGAACCAAACCAACAATTACCTTCACATCACACCTGGTGGCCGCGAGAAGAGGGAGGGAGGGAGGGAGGGAAAGCTTAAGGTCACGCTGCGCTAAACTGGTAGCAACGATATTTACGCGTCAGTCAAGGGCGTTGCGGCGGGCCTCTCCGTCACGTTGACAGCGAGGGAGACAGCGAAGACAAAGGTCACGGCGCCGGACCACTGATGCTCATCATTCATTCAAGACTTTCTCCTTCAGGAACACCACCCCCCCCCCCTACACACACACACACACACACACACACACACACACACACACACACACACACACACACACACCACGCTAACCCGTTGGTTGCCACTACAATGCGTCTCTATCCTCCGCCCTTTGTAATGATTGAAGTACCTGATATCAGAATATATATATATATATATATATATATATATATATATATATATATATATATATATATATATATATATATATATATATATATATATATATATATATATATATATATATATATATATATATATATATATATATATATATATATATATATATATATATATACAGTTTCATTTCATTATGCTTGTTTTTTGTAACTATGTACTTGTTGAACAATTTAACGTCTTACCTGAACATTAATCCCTCATTTTACATAGGCATTTCATGCACCACCGTGCTATAATGGTTAGCACGCCTAGCTATGAATCTGCCGGTCCTGATTCGAGAATGACCTTGGCAGTTGGCCCCACTCAGCTCTTCACCCTCCCTATCCGGCTGGTCGATAGGTGGGTACCTGGAGAAACCTGGGTATGACAGAATGTGGTAACTCAGATGTCCCACTGGCCCTGTGGCCCGTGTGTTTTCACCCTCCGCAGCCTCCGGGACTGAGGTGACGCTGATGAGCGCCGACGTAACACGCAGCTGTAGAGTATGCCCCTTACTTTACTTATAGTTTGCCTACTTTTTACCACTGTTTGAAAAAAATATTTTAGCTTTACTTTTTTTATAGAGTGACTGCTTAGTCAGTTTGTTCAGCAGGTAACACTGACTGAAGAACCAACTCGTACCTGGCAGAGCCTTGAAACATGTCATGAACACAACTTGTTCCAGTATCAAAAATGTATTATTGAATGAATGGATGAATAGATTAATCGATAAATACAAATAAATAAATAACAAATATAAGTAAAATCAACATGAGTAATTTTTGATGAGTAAATACAAGACTAAGTCCTGAGGTAAAGAGGCAACTAGAGGAACAGTGAATCACATGTTGACTGTTGAGGCGTCTCGTTGCCCTGGACACAAAATCGTCATGATTCTCCTCACCAATTAGTGCTCCTTCTCGCTTCCTGCTTTATGTCCCCTTCTCTTGCTCTCTACTCTACCCCTGCTCCTCCACTTGCTTCCCTTCTTCCTCACTTTATAGCCCCAGAATATTTTACATCCAAAGTCACCTTCTCAACCGATAGTGTTCATCCATCTACTCACCCGTCCTCTTATCATCCGCTTAGAAACTGTCTAATCTACGCCTGCTTCTAATGTGTTATGCGACAGAGATGAGTACAGCAGCCACGCGCAGTTATAGCGTATGAACCTAGCTTTTCCTTTACCTACTTCCCACTTTTGCTCCCTTTCTCCTTCTCGAAGCCCAGAACCTCTTACATATACACTTAACTCCTTCCTAGTTTGCCATTCTCGCTAACATCCTCTTCAAACTACATAACAGTCCCCCGCCAACTATCGCCCTTGGATCGCACAAGTTTTATGGATCTTTGCATAAGCTATTCCGCTGTGTCAAGGATGATGTTTACCGCCGAGCCTGAATATTGCATTAAGCGGATCTCTTATGTATCACTTAGCGCGCCTAGCCTTGAGAAAATTCCGGCCGCTGGCGTCGTGAACCATGCAACGCGAAGACTGGAGATTGTTTCTGATGGCTGGATTCCTTCTGTCGAGCCTCGTGCCACGTGTCCATTGTGTGTCAGGAAGTGGACGCCTTAACACACAGGACATTGCACCAACATTGCGACTCACTTGCATGCCCATGAATTGTGCATCAGCGACCATTCTAGCGGTAATCACTGAGGGTCGATGTGCAAACTTGGTGAAGTGCGAAGGATGTTAAGACTCGCTGGCTCGTTTAATATCACGTTTAGTATCACTTGCACAAGAGCTGAATTCTTGCTTTTTTCTTTGAGATACTGCTGTGTCAGTGGTCATCATACATCATTTAACCCATGGTTGGTAATCATTTTAAAGGAGGCTGGGTCGTGGAGTGTGAATAGCAAAATTAAAAATAGTAATAATATTAAGGCTGCACAGGACTTATGCCCCTTTGTATATGAATAGATAGAGAAATGTTACAGGAAATCCCCGAAGAGTTTCGTCACACGCGTTACTCGGAAAAATTAAGAAATAGCTAGATGAATCTCATAGAGAGTACGGTAAAGAATGGATCTGCTTCAAGAACAGAGACGTAAGAGGTATTGATGAATAAGTAAACAGATCAATATAGATATAAATAATTGCGGAGATCATTCAAACGTATTGTCGATATCAATATGAGGAGGTTGGAAGTGGAAAGAGACAGACAGACAGACACATACACAGACAAGCAGAGAGGGACTCATACATAAATCCATATGTACATTTTGAACAAGAAATCTCACAGCACCAACTTGTAGAACAAATCTATTGCAAATACTTCGAGCGTCGCAGCCGAAATTATTGACGCGCCGCGAACCAAGACAGAAATGTGTCCTTGTGTGCCTGAAAGTAGGAGGCGTCCAGCACCACGAATGATGATGTTTTTTTTTACAGTAAAGGGAGTAGCTCAAGGGCAGAAAAATAACTGAGAGAACAAAGCCCGCTAATCTTTTTTTTTTTTTTTACGTTTTGGCCTATTGCGCCGGTAGGCTTCTTCCCGGTGGATCCTGAATTCCTGATGGTCGGTCCAAGGCTTCTTCCAGGTGGGGCCTGATGGTTGGCCCAGCCCGTTCTGGCGCAGGCGAGTGTTTATAGTGGCGCCATCTTGCATTGGCTCATGCTGCCCTCCCGGAACTCATCTTTAATCCTAGAATCTAGAGTCCGGGTTGATAGGTGGTCTTCTGGACAGCATGTGGGTAGTTTTAAAACACTCGGCGGCGGCTAAAAAAATCCCAGCTTGGTGGCACCGGTCGGGGATTGAACTCGCGTCCTCCTGAACGCGGGGCCGTTCTGCTATCGTTCAGCCACCGCCTCCCCATAAAAAGGAGGTGCCAAAAAAGAGGTCAGTATCGGGTGGAGAAGTGTCTCGATATTCTCTTGTTGATGATAATAATGATGATAATGATGAAAAAATGATCGTAATAGTAATAATAACAAAAATAGTAAATATCATTGATTACTACTACTACTAGTACTACTACTACTACTACTACTACTACTACCACCACTACCACCATTACTACTACTACTACTACTACTGCTACTACCGTTACTACTACCGTTACTACTACCACTACTACTACTACTACTACTACTACTACTACTACTACTACTACTACTACTATTATTATACCAATAATAATAATAATAATAATAATAATAATAATAACGGCTATAGCAATAAGTGATAATAATAGTAACGATGATGAAAATTAGATAAATAAAATAATAGTGATTAATATTATAATTACAATAACAACAAAAAATATAGTAATAATAAAGATAACGTTAATGACAAAAACAGCAACAGCTACGAAAAAAAAAATAACCATTAATTTTCAAACCCCCACAAACTGCACTGAAATACGTCCTCCCGTGACCCATCAACCATCCCATCATTTTTTGTTTAGCCTTCACTCTTCCGCCCCAACGAGAAACAGTGAAGAGCAGCCACAACAAAAACAGACCGTGCCCGTGATTGCCTCCGTGCACCGTCTCCCGAGGTGGTGCAGGAGGCCTTCACGCTGAGGCTGTCGTCATGGCTGGGGGAGTGTTGTCTTGCTTAGGTGATAGTTCCGGTCGCCTTGCCTACACACGCACCCCAAAAATATATATATGTAAAAAAGGTTCAGCTATAAGCCACGTGTACGTTTTTGCTGTTTGTTCGGTTTATATTCGCACAAACTTTTCCTTGAGCTGACCTCCTTTTTTTTATTTCTCTTTGACTATTGTTCTTTTTTTATTTCTTCTTCGTCGTCCTCATCGTGTTCGTCATTATCTGTTCCACTGCCATCATTACTTTTTTTTTGGCATGAATACTGTCTGTTTGTTCTTAATTTTCTTTATATTGACATTGCCGTTGTTAATATTGATAGTATTGCCATTATTATCATTATTATTATTATTATTATTATTATTATTATTATTATTATTATTATTATTATTATTATCGTTATCATTACTGTCATGATTACTATAAAGGGTTGCAGTTTTAGTAGTAGTAGTAGTAGTAGTAATGGCAGTAGTAGTAGTGGCAGTAGCAGTAACAGTAGTAGTAGTAGTAGTAGTAGTAGTAGTAGTAGATATGGCGATGATATTGATGGTGGTAATAGTAGCACTTTCTTTGCGTGTGATCTTTATGGACAGTGACAGTTGTGATTCATTTTCCGTCAGTGTTGCTTCGGAGAAAAAAATGTGAACATTCAGTATAATAAATGCCGGCTGATGTTATAATTTTAACTTAAAGCAGCTTATTTCTAGTTATTTCTTTAAGTTTCATTGTTTTCTTATTTTTTCATATGATAACGAAGTGGCTAACAAATGCTTAACGTAAATATGTTGTTTCCCAAAATTGTATATCAAACCACACTACGTTTTCAACTTCACCTTTTCCGACCTCAGCTCACCTCAGTTATCCTGACCTCATGCTGTCGAAGTTTGCACATACACAGTGTTTTTGCGCGGCATCTTCAGCATCAGGGAAGGAAAGGCTTGACGTCCACCAACAGTAACTAAACTATTTTTTCTCCGACAGCCATCCTTGTCTGAACGGCTGCACGCACGCACTCACCCGAGACACCTAATATCCCTTCCTGCAGACCGTTGATCTCTTCAAGTCTGCCTTACTAACACTGATGAATAATTATGAATATCCTGTACTCGTGTCTCGGTTCTTTCATCCGTGGATCTCTCTTTGGTGGTCAGCCGTCAGACACAGATACACACGAGAACATGGGTAACACACGACTATTCGAGGCAGCCACGGAGCACTGACTGTAAGCGGCGTGCGGCAGGTGGCGACTGTTGCTACAATACACACAAAGGTACCACCACCACCACCACCACCACTGCCACCACCACTGTCACCCGCCTCCCAATGTACCGCCACCCCCCCCCACCTTTCCTCCCTGATTTCAGCTCCTATATTCTGGTTCTCCATCCCCCCCCCCACCCACCCCCAACTACGTCGCTTCCCTTGCCTTATACCCCGACTAGTAACACTTACCCCAACTCCTGGTACCCTTCTGAATCACGTCCCTTCTACAAATACATGCTTTCCCACCACACTCTCCCTTATTCAGTCAGTTTCTCTTTAGCCCAGGTCAGCATGTTCATCCCCCATTCCCGTTTTCTTTATTGATATGTCTTAGTGCTCCCTGTCTCGTGTCTTCCCATCCACAACCCAAATCCACTACTCCAACCTTCATCACCTTTTGCCCTTCAGACGCCCCCCCCCAAAAAAAAAATTTTAGAAACCCCTTCAGCCCCCCTTCTCCTCCCCCTCACCCATATCACTCTCTCGGCCTCACTCTTCTTTAAATCCCTCTTTCCCTCTCTCTGTTTCCTATCCATTCTTCAACCCAGCAGGCCCGTTTTTCCCGCTTACCTCCTTAATAATCTCCTTTCAGGTCGTTTCGTGTCCCAGAACGTGCAAATTATTCCTTCACTTCTCGCCTAGAGTTTCGTGCATTCCCTTTCCCTGCTACATAACGCAACACGCTATTTTTCTACCAACACCACCACCGCCGTCATTACCGCTATCGCCAACACCATCACAACCAACAACGCAACCATTTATCCTCACCTCCACCGCCACTACCAGCCGCCACCAGTGCTATAAACTATTACCATCAAAATCATTACCAGCTACTACCACCACCGCCACCATCATCGACATTAACAGTACCAGTCACCACCACCACCACCACTACGATAATTCACCATCGCCACAACCTTCACCATCATTATCATCTCCAGCCACTGCCACTATCACCTCCATCCCCATCTACCACCATCACTACCACCATCATCCACCACCACCACCCACCATTACAACAACACAATGCCATCACCATAACCATCACCGTTACAGCCATGGGAACCAAATTAAATGGATTTTCGATATTTGTTTTTTTTCCTCTTCCATCCTACGCTTTTACTTCAAGCTTTCGCAACAACTACCGTGGTATTACACTGCTCAGTGTTCCAGGCAAGGTGCTTGCCCACCTATTGCCGATGCGAATTCGCAGCCAGCTGCTGAAGATGCAGAGACCTGATTAGTCTGGGCTCACCCCTGGTAAGTCAACAACTGGCCGTATCCTAGCGCTTCGTTTACTGGTGGAGCGCAGACATGAATTTCGACAGGGGATGCGTGCAGCCCATGGCGATCTCAAGAAGGCGTTTGACTCAGAGCATCGCGAGGCACTCTGGGATCTTCTGCGACTCCATGGGATTCCTGTGAGGACTATTGGTTTGCTGACTGGCCTGTATTCTGGGACAGAGTGCTGTGAAGTGTGGGGGGGGTTTGTCCAGTTTTTTTCCCGTGAATGGTGGACCAGAGTCAATGCGGAGCATCCATTGGCAATACCAGGGTCACTGACCTTGTAAAATTTTGCCGATGCTGCAGTAATCCTGGCGGAGTCACTGGAGGTTTTGGTGATAGCTCTCGAGGCACTGCACGAGGAGGCGAACCCCTTGGGACTTCAGGTCTCCTGGGCCAAGACCAAGGTACAGGTGTTTTGAGGCTTGCTATATGAAACAGTACAGTCTGTTCATGTGTGTGGCGAGGACGTTGAGATCTCAGAAGTTTCACGTAGCTTTGTAGCGTAGTTCATAACAACGGTGAGTTTCGCCAGAAAGTCTTACGGCGGATTGGCCTGACCCACGGTGTTATGGACTCGCTCAACACGAGTATATGACGTTGTCGATACCTGTGCAGAAGGACAAAGATCCGGATCTTCAAGTCCCTTGTTCTCTCTGCCTTACTCTATGGTTGTGAGACATGGACACTAAATGGGGACTTGGAGAGGCGGATTGATGCCTTTGGTAATAAATGTCTACGCAGAATCATGGGATATCGCTGGAATGACTTTGTGTCAAACCGGCGACTATCCTGTGAAGCTGATTCGACATGTATTACCTGCATAGTCCGTCAACGCCAACTCCGGCTATACGGGCACGTGGCACGTTACCCTGAAGCTGATCCTGCTCATCAGGTTGTCTCTGTAAGAGACGATCCTGAGTGGAGGAGGCCAAGGGGACGCCCACGGTGTTCGTGGATTGAGCAAGTCGATACATCCTGCCGGGAGGTACTCGGGTTGGGAAGGGGGCCTGCATGGAGACTCGCCCGGAGGGACCCCCAGGCTTGGCGTCGTAGGGTGGGCGAGGCGACGCAACCCCCGGCGTATGCCCCCATTGATTGATTGATTTTGCGAAGAACACGGCGAATTCTCTCGTGTATGTGTAAGCGAAAACAGCCATCCTTCCTCCCGCTCATCTTTTCATCCATCCTTCTTTCTCTCCTTTCTTTTTGTCCCTCCTCCCTTCCCTCCATTATTCATTCATTAAATCTTTCCCCTCCTCACCATTCATTGCTTTCATCATTGTCTTAAAACATCACAACTACATCATCACTTACTTCACCAATACCGCAACCATTACCACCACCATCACCACCACCATCGCAAAAGTCCCCGAAGAGAATCCCTGGAAATATGAATGCAGAGTAGGCGAGCTTCAGTCTGGATAAATCCAGTTGTGCAGTACGGAGGGAAGGCCGCGAGTGAGTGAGTTATAGCCAAGTGGAGCTAACTGCTGAACTTGCCGCTGTTGACTCTCTGCTTCCACCGTTGAATAGCTCGAGATGACCCACACCTGCTCCCTATCGACTTTTTGTTACACTTTACTTTCTTTATTCATTGTGTCTTTCTTCCTTTCATCTTTCCGTGCTTTCTTCCTTCCCTCTTATCAGCTTTCCTTATCGTTTCTCAAGTTTCATTCCATCCTTTCTCCCTGCAGTCGTTTCATTCATTCTCACTTTATTCATTGTGTCTTTCTTTCTTTCATCTTTCCGTGCTTTCTTTCTTCCCTCTTACCAGGTTTCCTTATCCTTTCTCCAGTTTCTTTCCATCCTTTCTCCCTGCCGTCGTTTCATTCATTCTCACTTATTTTCTTCCTTTTTCTCAGTCCTCCATTCCGTCCTTCCTCTCCTCGCCAGTCCTTCATCCTTCCATGCTTCCCTTCCTATTTCATTCCCTTCCCTCCTAGTTTCTTTCCATCCTTCCTTGCTGCCATCCTTTCACCCAGCGTTCCGTCCTTCCTCACTTCCTTCCAGCTACATTTCCTTTCCTAATTCACCGCCCATTTCTTTCTTTCATCCTTCCACACGTTCTTCCCTCGTCTATAACTTTCCGCATTCCTTCCTCCCATTCTTCCTTCCTTCCTCCCTTTCTTCCTTCTCCCTTCCTCCTTCCACCCCACCATTACCCCAGCCTGCCCGCCACCCTCATCTTTCATGCTATTCTATATCGGATTACCTATTTGTGTCCTGTGAGCCGAGATGTTACTTCGAGGAGGAGGAGGAGGAGGGGGTGTAGTAGTAGTAGTAGTAGTAGTAGTAGTAGTAGTAGTAGTAGTAGTAGTTGTTGTAGTAGTTGTAGTAGTAGTAGTAGTAGTAGTAGTAGTAGTAGAGTAGTAGTAGTAGTAGTAGAGAGAGAGAGAGAGAGAGAGAGAGAGAGAGAGAGAGAGAGAGAGAGAGAGAGAGAGAGAGAGAGAGAGAGAGAGAGAGAGAGAGAGAGAGAGAGAGAGAGCAATACATCAACCTGAAATCGCTTCCACAATAATTTATCCACAAGAAAATAAATAAATATCTTCCCATGTGAGCTTAAGAAAAGAAACAGGGTGCTTCATCGTTTCTGTTTGCCTGTCATTCTCTTTTGCCTCAGCCTAAGTGTTTAAATACAGACGAGAGACGCAAGAACACTGGGCTATGTGTATGCCAGTGGTCGGTATTGCTGCACCTTTCCATACCTCACAGCAACTGTTTCTAAAGGCCAATAAGGAGGTCAATCGTGTTCTCCTGGGTGTTTTTTTAAGTTTCATGGTACAGAAGAAGGGTCAAACTACCACCAGGGTCATAAAACTATCCCTGGAAATGCCCACAACTCCTACGAAAGCCTTGCCAGAAACGTGTGCTTGGGAGACTAAATGTTTTATAATACGACCCTCAGTTGCGTGGGTCGTATGATGAGACATTTCGCCGCCCAAGAACACATATTTGACAAGGCTTTCGTAGGAGTTGTGGGCATTTCCAGGGATAGTTGTATGACCCTGGTGGTAGTTTCATCCTTCCTCTGTACCCTGAGCCTAAAAACACTCATTAGAACCTGAATTAACCCCTCTTTGACCTTTAGAAATAGGTGATGTGAGGTTGCAAAGTGTCTTACAATACCAGCTAGCAAGAGTCTGAGAGTGCCTCGTGCCTTACTTCCTGATGCCATGCGTGACTCACAACCATAGAAAACCTTGAGCGTCAAAGAAAACTTGAGATTACACCCTTACGCCAACGGTGACTAAGCTGTATCACCTCCACTACCATAATATCCATAAGTCCATATATTCATCACATTTCAAAGCTCCACGTATCAGAGAAAACGGTCATGCCAGCCTTTTTTGACCGGTGACTACGCCATATTGCAACCCAACCGACAAAACACGTAGTTCTTCGTATATTCATGTGTGTGTATTTTTTTTCCTGGAACCACGTAAGGCACCTGGAACATACATCACGTCTCTTTGATTCTCCATTCTTATGTAAGGCGGCCGGAGTGTCGTAAATAAGGCAATGGACGCGAGAATTGTATAGCAGGATGTATTTTATTGTGCGAGTTTCTTGGGGCAGTCATGGGGTTATGTACTTGCATGTTCGTTTATATGTGCTCGAAAGTTGTTTTCTTTGTTCGTTTGTACGTGCTCGAAAGTTGTTTTCTTTGTGCGTGCGTCGGATGTATGTCGGATGTGAGTGCGTGGGCTGGGGGAGGCAACGAATCCTGGCAGCTGTTTCGCGTTCTTACGATTTGTTTCAGTATGTTTCGTATCCGTTTATGATTTTCTTAGGGGGGACTTGTAGGTATTTTCCGCATGTTCTCCACCACATTCACTCAAACCTAATCTAGGGACGGTAGTTTGGTGTCGTGTCTGCAAAGTTATAAGTTCGCGGATCGTACGACATATAAGTGAAGTGTATTGAGAAAAAAGGAAATATTTTGGTTACTAGATTTGGACAAGGCTTGAAGATCTGTAATGCTGCTACTCACCTTGTTAACGAGCGATCCCTTGCCCTTGATGCCCCCTCTCAAAAAGGACAACTCAGAAGCACTGGGCTCTTTCTCGCCGGATTGGAGTCCCTGTGTATCCCAGGCCTGCATGCGGGCGACCAGGGGCTCCGGCTTGCCGAGGGAGACCACCATCCCGGGGTCATCCAGCCCCCGCGGGTACGAGCTCACCAGCGTCCCCATCCCCATAGCTGCGGGAGAGAGGACACATTGGCGGGCCTCCAAGCCTTCTCAAGGGAACTATTGCTTGTGGGGTTAGGAGAGAGAGAGAGAGAGAGAGAGAGAGAGAGAGAGAGAGAGAGAGAGAGAGAGACAGACTCATACATGTATCCATGCATCGATATGACTACACATATGAGGTGACAAAAAAAAAACGAACTAGGCATTATCTCCAACACAAGTTCCTTCCTTCCTTCTCCGTGCTACGCCTGTGTCGTGTGGGAGTGCCCAAGTATCAGGATGTTAGCTGTCAGCGTCGGTAATTGTTGGTTCGATGGCATACACGTCTTGTTTCAGACAGTTATGACGCAGACAGCGTGGGCGTCAGACACAAGCACCTCGCCATAATGGAAGGCTTCGATGCCCAGACACCATGGGAAGCTACGTCTGTGTGGCGACGGTGCATGTTTAGACTCCATATTTTTGTCATGTATTTAGTTATGTATTAAAGTTATACCAGTTGTATATTGGCAATATGAGCTGGCAACGCGCTGAGATGACCTTGACACGGTGCTCATACCAATATTCATACACTGTTTGTCGAGGCCTCGCTGTTAATGCCCGCCGGATCTTCGATTTCCGAAGACGGAACAACAGATATATATATATATATATATATATATATATATATATATATATATATATAGAGAGAGAGAGAGAGAGAGAGAGAGGGGGGTGGAGGGGGGTCAGCGTGTGGGCGAGGCGTCCTTGAAGACCCGGATACACGTCCCGCCCACCGCCCCAAATTGACAATTTTCAGTCACCACCGTGTGACCGTGTGGCCTAAGGATGCGTTTCCACCGAGCGAATCGAATCGATTCAATGGACCGTATTGGCTATACAGGCAGCGCCACACGTGGCCAGTCGGTGAACTGTCAAAGCAGTACTTTCCATAGAATTCAAGTTCTGTACTAGAGTGTGTCTGAGGCTGCCTCCAGGATACAGGTCCTTGGGGCCGCCACCGCTCCAAGGCAACGACTGCACACACTTTACTCCTACCCGATTTCCTGACTCTACTATTTGACATGGAGAAAAACTGAAATCGTGCAGGAATGAAGTGTGTGCAATCATCGGCTTGGAGCGATGGCGGCACCATGGCCGTGTATCCCGGAGACAGCCTCAGACGCACTCTAGTCTATAACTTGAACTCTATGGAAAGGACAGCTTGGAGTTGAGTGGCCACATGTGGCGCTGCCTGTATAGCCAATACGGTTCATTCATGAAGAATCAACACGATTCATGATTCGTCTTGATTCGCCACACTAATTTCAATGTAATCGTTTCCACCAAGCGATTCGAGTCAATTCAAATCATGACGATTCATGGCGATTCAGAATCACTGATTTATTTGGTCCAATTTTTTCATCAGTCACGGCGAGTCACCCGACGAGTTAGCACCATGATAGTGGACGTCCTGGTTACTTTAGTGCGAGAACGACGTGCAATATAATTATGATCCTAGTGATCCTATGCACCGAGATCGGGATACCATAGCTGCTCTGTGGCTCCAGTTAACTCCACCAACATTTTGAATTGTTCTGTAGTCATCCTAAAGAATTCATAAAAATTTTCTGGATTATTTACCAAATCTGGGAACATGTACAAAGCTCCCAAATTCAGGTCTTTTAATATTGATTTCATGGACCCAAACACTTTGCTGACGCCTACGCCTACGCCTACGCTGCCTCAGCCACAGCAACGCTGCTATATCAGCGACAGCGTATACGTCCATTCTCGTGAAAGCCAGGCTTGGTACTGCCTTTTGAATGTTGATTCAGACTCATCTGAATCAGTCAGTTGGAACGATGCTGATTCAAAATTAATCGAGTCAAATGATTATTCATGACTTGAATCGATTCGATTCGCTTGGTGGAAATGCAGCCTAAGACTACCACATGCCGTCCTGAAGACTACCTTTTAACCTGAACTCTAGATTATCTCTTAAAGAGGGTCGAAGATAAGCTCCGGGGGAGAGCAATGTTGATCAATCTTTGAGGCAACATAAAATCAATCAATTATTTACGATGAAGTGCACAGATTCTTGTTGCCACCTCCGCTGGATCATCTGGCTCAAGAGTGTAAGGTTGGCATCATTGAATGTAAAAGGTCATATATTCATTCCCTCGTGCCAATCGCCTGCTGTCCCTAGTGTGACCAGGGACGGCTCACACTGCTTAAACAAGTGTCGTTACAGCAAACAGACAACCTCGTGGGCCCCAAGTCTTCCGTGGTGCGCCGAGGCTCACGGCGGCCCGGTCATATTGTACTCATGGCGATGGGGAATACTTAATTCATCGGCTATAAAGAGGCGGACACGATGGAACGCCGGGAATGATGCATCGGAAAATAGTGGAGCTCTGCCCTTCCGAGTACCCCATTGTAAACACACACACACACACACACACACACACACACACACACACACACGTATCTATAGAACAAAGCCATACCAATAATTATACCTCTCTTAAATGTTCCGTATATATTTACTGAATGGGCAGATATTTACCGCAGTCATTTCTTCTTTTTTTATATCTTTAACCTAAACATATGCACTTTTGAAATAGCCCTTTACACACGTATCTCAAACTTTTCTTCTTATAATTACTTCGACTTCCCTTGCTTGTGAGCCTGATATTACACCTCGTCCATAATGCGGAATAAACCACAATCCTATTTCATTTTTTGGTGCAGCTACTAGAATACCGTTCATGATAATAACAACAGAAATTATGATTACTGAGTAGGGTAAAAAAAAAAAACGAAGTTGAGTAAGTTATAGGCGTGTGGAGTAGGAGTCGAAGTCGCTGGAGTCGCGTACTATTGGCCAGAGTCGGAGTCGGTAAAAATATCCCGGACTCCGACTCCTTTACGATGTGGTGTGGTGTGGTGTTGTGTGGCGGGGTTTGATTTGCCTGCCAATGTACTGCAGAAGAGGGGAAGGTAAGGGGGGGTGGATTCGGAGTTGGAGTCGAAATCGAAGTCTCATCCTTAAAACGTCCTGGATTCGAAGTCAATTCTTTTTTTTTTTTATCCGACTCCATAACCCTGGTAAGTTCATTCCAGTTAGGTAGGAATGGGAAGGGATATCAAGCACTAAGTGGCAGGACAAACTATTCAAGGCAGCAAGTTTTTATACTTCTCTACACGCACAGTGATATAGATGCATGCAACCTGATACCGAGCTTGAGTGGTCACCTTGCAGTCATCGGATTAGCCTTGACATACTTTCTTATATTTAGTCTCGTCAAATCTAACATCCGAGCCACCAGCATGAACGTAAAGGGAACACTACATTAGTCTCAAAAGAATAGCACCACCAAGGCCAACATCGACACCTAAAAAAAAACCATCAGATTCGGCTTGACCTAACACTAATTCCAGATCATGTCTACAAGTACACATTAACGCGCTAAGAGACAGGATTGCACGCGAAGTTTTCCACTGAACAAAGACTAAAGTTACAGCTGCTTGCACTATTAATCTACTGGCAAGATGAGTGAAAAGGTTATGTTAATGCCAGGCGAGTGGATGGGTGGGTGAATGGTGGTAAGTTGGTCACTGCAGTAGATGGGGTGAACAAAGAAGGGTAAGAGAGAAAGTGCATGCAGAGAGAAGGGATTAGGGAGAGGAAATTTATGCTGACAGAGGAAGTAGGGGAGAGGCAATGCATGCTAAAAGAAGAAGTGAGAGAGAGAGAGGAAATGCATGGTGAAAAATAGAGTGGGAGAGAGAAAATGCATGATAAAAGAGGAGGTTGGGAATGGGGGAGAGGAAATGTATGTCGAAAGAGGGAATGGGGAAAGAGGAAATGCAGTCAAGAGTTTTAATTTTTCCTAGTCTGCTTGAGGAATGTGTCAATGCAATGAGGTAAGAGAGAGAGAGAGAGAGAGAGAGAGAGAGAGAGAGAGAGAGAGAGAGAGAGAGAGAGAGAGAGAGAGAGAGAGAGAGAGAGAGAGAGAGAGAGAGAGAGAGAGAGAGTTAATAATGTGGTTTCTGTAACGATTGCTTATGAGATGGATGGGTGACTTTAATGAGAGAGGGGACGAGGTGGTGGTGGTGGTGGTGTGACGGGGAAGTGGTATGTGTTTGGGGACTGTGTGGGGGGAAGGGAGGGACTGTGTTTGTGGGTGTATGTGTTGCGAGGAGTGTGGTAAGCTTATATAATTAGTTAGAAAGTGTTGTAAAATATTAGTAATTTAACTCAGAGTGGCGGTGGAATTCTCGAGAGCTGTTCTTGTTTAAGTAAGTTCGGCTCCTCTTAATCAAACAAGCCAAGTAGTTTTGATAATATAGCTTAGGATCAATACAGTAATTTTCAGTGATGACTACAATGATGACGATGATGAAATTTTAATGGTGTCGATAAAGACTATGAACGCTTGCCTACATTTATCACCATCATGACAGTGAGAATAATAAGAAGGAAGATGAGGATGATGATGATGGTGAAAATGATGATGATGTTAATAATTGATAATTGATAATGATGACGTTGCGTAAGGTTAACAATGAAGATGTCAATAGTGGTAGTGAGGATACAATGAAGACGGAGATGGGTATTATACACGGCGTATTGCCTATGAATGGGGCAGCGACAGGTACTAATAGAGAGAGAGAGAGAGAGAGAGAGAGAGAGAGAGAGAGAGAGAGAGAGAGAGAGAGAGAGAGAGAGAGAGAGAGAGAGAGAGAGAGAGAGAGAGAGAGAGAGAGAGAGAATGAATGAATGAATGAATGAATGAAAGCGAAAGGAAGCGTGAAAGGGTAGGAGAGAAAGAGAGAGAAAAGAAAAGTGAAGAAGAAAAAACATTAGATAGATATGTTGGTAATTTCATACATAACCAGAAATACCTCAAGAAAAAAACGGTGAGAAAAGAAAAAGAAAAGAAAATAATGGAGAAAACGTAATATCTGGCCGTCTCTGTAAGTATTTCCGTAGACAGATAAACCAAAATAGCGAGAAAAAAAAGAGGGAGAAAACGAACAAAAAACGAAAATAAAAGGAGAAAATGTAATATCTTCGTACGTCAGATAAACAGAAAGATAAAAGAAAAGATGAAGAAAAATAAATAAATAAATAAAATAAAGGAGAAGGCGTCATATCATTGTACCTCTGAATGTCTCTTTCACGCGCGACATTCATTATTTAGAAAGGTTTGAATGCGGTGGCGGTAGTGATGAGGGAGGAGTCTTAAATTGGAGCCAATGTATATAATTTTCAGGGCGTTGGCGGGAGACAAATAGGGTTTTCGATCGCGCTATTCCTTGGTGTTTGAGGAGCTGGGCGTGGCGTGCAAAGACTGCCTATACACATGTGGTAAGGGGAGGGCGTGGCCAGCTCAAGTATGTATAGGACGATGGGGAAGCGAAATGAGGATTG
Organism: Eriocheir sinensis; assembly: GCF_024679095.1. NCBI lineage: Eukaryota > Metazoa > Arthropoda > Malacostraca > Decapoda > Varunidae > Eriocheir > Eriocheir sinensis. The sequence goes on from NC_066511.1 coordinate 15,474,977, forward strand.
CCTTGCTTCTTCAGTTACATTCCCCCTCACCCATTTGCTTCTGCTGCGTAACTACCTTTCTTTCTTTCTCTATTTCCATCTATATTTACCTATCAGTCTACCTGTCTATTTATTATTTTTCTATTATCTATGTGGATTTGTATTTCTCTCTATGTATCTATCTCTCTAATGCTCTCTATGTATCTCTCTTTCTGTGTGTGTGTTGGGGGTTGGGGTGAGGGGGATCTTCGAGCGTATATACGTGCGTCTGTGCTTATTGCGTAGGTTGGTAGGTGCGTGCGTGAGTCCGTGCGTGCTTGTTGTAATCTCTCTCACAGCTGTCAAGGAACATAAAAAGCACGACTACTCTTCTTTTAGTAGCCGCTGTGCAAATGGCTCCGGCAGTGGAAGGTGGGTACCATTTTGCCGATCTTTAAACGGTAAGAGAGAGAAAAAAAAATGGTGCGTTGCAGAAAAAAAGACGTGACGCAACGCTAATGTAATAAGTTTGGTGGATAAGGGCCATATTTTTAAACATTTCTGCGCCCAAGAAGACGTCTTTTACTAGTCTTTCGTGGGAGTTTAGGGCATTTCCAGGGGTAGTTTTATGAACCTGGTGGTAGTTTGACCCTTCTTCTGTGCCATGAACCTTAAAAAACACTCATGAAAAGCAGATTGATCCCCTCTTTGACCTTTAGAAATAGTTGATATGAGAAGCGATGGTGTCTTAAAATACGGCCCTAAGTTTCGAGAATGCTTGATTGCGGTAAAGGGGACTATGGTGAATTCAGATTGGCGAGGTCGTTTTGGCGTTGGTCTTCTCCTCTCATACATTACCTATAGCTAACATATGAGAGGAAGAGAAAGGTGTTGGGACCGTGTGGCAGAGCGGAGGATAGGAAAGGTCTCGCCGGAACCAACGCCAAAACGACATCACTAATCTGGGTTTCACTTTATAGGGTTGCACGCAGAGGTGACTACTTGACTACACATTGAGGGCACACGAGCATGCTGAGGTTAGAGGGGTGAGGACGATGAGTGGAGGTTACGGAAGGGGAGGAGAGAGTGAAGGCGCCTTGCGTGTGTGTGGCAAGAGTGTGCAAGAGACATAATGGTAATAGGACGGAACTGGGAGGTTGGGAAGGGGTGGTGAAGAGCTGCTGACTGGTGTGGGCTAGCAGGAGTGGGCGGTAACGAAACAAAGAAGTGCAGAGAACATTGACAAAATAACAGCCTTCAGAAATGAGATATGGTACAGGAGGAGCCATGCATGTCACTAGTCTTTTTTTAATCAAGAGTTTTCGTCGAAGTAAGAAGAAAAAATGTTCCATGTGTATGTTGTTTATCTTGAAAAGCCGAGTTCTGCTAAGCTGATTATATTCTTTCATCGATATATAATAAAAAAATGCACTCGTTTCGATATAAATAACAGCAGTAACGGAGCCAACTCGTATTGGTTAAACTGTCCATAAGCAACAATTTATTCGTCTTTTCCAGAAAACTGTGCCTTTGATTTACTTAAGCCGCTACGAAGCTTCTTACACCCGTGGCTGATTTCGAAACAATCACCTCCTGTTAGTGATAGACAGATAGATAGACAGATAGATAAACAGAGATAAACACACACACACACACACACACACACACACACACACACACACACACACACACACACACACACACACACACACACACACACACACACACACACACACACACACACACACACACACACACACACACACACACACACACACACACACACACACACACACACATACACACAAAGCATGCCATGTCATTTCTCTCCCGAGGTCGATATGCTCCGTTTGAAGGTCACTCTCTCAGAGGACGAGAAAAACGACACTGAACTTTTTGTGCACCGCGAGGACAGCCTTAACGGGAAGATGTGACGCGACGCACCTTCCCGCCTCGCCCTCGAAAGCAAGAAACCCACGAGATGAATAAATAACGAAGATGAGGCAGCGGGGCCCGTTAGCAAAGGGAATGGTGGTGTAATTGAGGGACACGTTGCCACGGTTCGTTCCGGTATTCCTGCGGCGATAATTAGTGATGTCTGAGCGGATTGTGGAGATACTGTGACCTTGAGGAGGGTGGTAGCGTGACGCACTGGTGGCGGGGGTCAGGTAGGGCACTGCCGGCACTCCCCTACCGCATGGAACGCCGCATAGTTGGGCTGCGTGACCATGCTGAGGGTGAATTACGGAGTACTATTATTCCTGGCTCGTTATGTGCCGCAAGAAAATAGGAGGAAGGAAGACACCTGCTCCATCCACTTCATGGTGAATTAAAACTGCTCCGTTGCTTCCACTGCCCGAGTACAAATATTATTGGCCTCGGAAATGTGCCAAATTTAAACCGCTTGTTTGCAGTGTCCGAGTACAAATGTTGTTTACCTCTTAACGCGCCGGACAAATACAGGAAAATAGGAAGACCGTATCTCCATCCGCAGTTTGATGTGTCAAGACCACAAGGTGTTTCCACGCCTACGTAGACAAGGGAGCTTTGCTTGTGTGCAAGAAGTTATGCATTGTTTGTTTTGTTGAGTGTTGTTATTCCTTACGGCTAATTATGGCTTGCGACAATTCATGCCGCTTAGCGCAAATTACCGACACGCATCGCTGCCGCGGACGGCTTGCGCCTTGAATCAGGAGCAGCGGCGAGGCCAGGCAATCAACTAATACTGAGCATTCTTGTTATCGTTGGGTTATAAAAAACACACTGCAAGCATGATCTGAGGTAATAGAGTAATGGAATTCCTTTCAGATATGAAAAAATAGTGACGAGGCTGGATGGCCGTCACGTGGAGGGTGTTCGAAAGGCAGGCCGGGCCGCGGCTCCTCCGGCCCGGCCACAGGTGTGACGAGGCTCACTGAAATACGTCAATACCCCGGATAATGCTGATGACGCCACCTTCGTGATAGCACAGGTGAGCAAACAGCAAAACTGAGAAATTACTTCTTAAACACACACACACACACACACACACACACACACACACACACACACACACACACACACACACACACACACACACACACACACACACACACACACACACACACACACACACACACGTACATATATATAGATATATATATATATATATATATATATATATATATATATATATATATATATATATATGTGTGTGTGTGTGTGTGTGTGTGTGTGTGTGTGTGTGTGTGTGTGTGTGTGTGTGTGTGTGTGTGTGTGTGTGTATTCCCCCAGGGAGGGCTCCCCTTTTGGCCGCCGACTTGAGAGGTGTCTTGATAACTCCACAGACATCATTCTTATCAATTTCTGCAACATTCGCGGTCTTCGTTCCAATTTCCATTCTGTGGAGCACTCCTCTAAACCTCACCTTCTCTTCCTCACCGAAACACAGCTCTCGGCGGCTACTGACAGCAATCTCAATTCTGTTCCTTCCTACTATGTCTATCCTAAATTTCAATCTAAAGCTGTATGTTGCGTCTACGTGGGCAACGACAACGAGGTTGGGCGTTCTGTATCGTCTCCGCCAGTTCTTCTCCCCCGCACAGTTGCTCTCCATATACAGGGGCCTTGTCCGCCCTCGTATGGAGTATGCATCTCACGTGTGGGGGGAGCTCCACTCACACAGCTCTCTGGGACAGAGTGGACTCTAAGACTCTACGTCTCATCAGCTCTCTTCCTCTTACTGATAGTCTTCTACCTCTTAAATTCCGCCGCCATGTTGCCTCTCCATCTTCTATTGATATTTTCACGCTGACTTCTCTTCTGAACTTGCTAACTGCATGCCTTTCCCCCCTCCCGCGGCCTCGCCACACACGACTTTCTACTCAAGCTCATCCCTTTACTGTCCAAACCCCTTACTCAAGAGTTAACCAGCATCTTCACTCTTTCATCTCTCACGCAGGTAAACTCTGGAACAATCTTCCTTCATCTGTATTTCCTCCTGCCAACGACTTGAACTCTTTCAAGAGGAGGGTATCAGAACACCTCTCCTTCCGAAATTGACCTCTCTTTCGGCCACTCCTCTGAACGCTTTTTATAGGAATAATGAGTAGCGGGAGAGGGGGAGGCATGCAGTTAGCAAGTTCAGAAGAGGAGTCAGCGTGAAAATATCGATTGAAGATAGAGAGGAAAAATGGCGGTGGAATTTAAGAGGTAAAAGACTATCAGTAAGAGGAGGAGAGCTGATAAGACGAAGAACCTTATACTCCACTCTGTCCAGGAGAGCTGTGTGAGTGGAGATCCCCCCCCCACCACACACACACACACGTGAGATGCAAACTCCATACGAGGGCGGACAAGGCCCCTGTATATGGATAGCAACTGTGCAGGGGAGAAGAACTGGCGGAGACGATACAGAACGCCTAACCTCGAGGAAGCTGATTTATAGTGATAGAAGAGATATGAAGTTTCCAGTTAAGATTTTGGGTTAAGGATAGACCGACGATGTTTAGTTTTGAAGAAAATGACAGCTGAATGTTGTTGAAGAATAGGGGATATGTGTCTGGAAGAGTGTGTCGAGTTCATAGCTGGAGAAATTGGGTTTTTGAGGCATTGAAGGACACAATGTTCCTTTTACCCCAATCGGAAATGATAGCAAGGTCTGAGGTTAAGCGTTCTGCAGCCTCCAGTCTAGAGTTTTGTGATTTCTGTTGAGAGGGTCTTCTGTTGAAAGAAGTTGAATAATGCAGAGTGAAGTCATCAGCGTATGAATGGATAGGACAGTTTGTTATGGAAAGATCATTGATGAATAACAGGAAGAAAGTGGGTGAAAGGACAGAGCCCTGTGGAACACCACTGTTGACAGGTTTAGGGGAAGAACAGTGATCGTCTACCACGGCAGAGATAGAACGGCCGGAAAGGAAACTGGAGATAAAGGAACAAAGAAAAAGATAGAAACCGTAAGAGGGCAGTTTAGAAAGCGAAGACTTGTGCCAGACTCTATCGAAAGCTTTCGATATGTCTAGCGCAACTGAGAAAGTTTCACCGAAACAGCTAAGAGAGGATGACCAAGAGTCAGTTAAGAGAGTAAGAAGATCGCCAGTCGAACGCCCCTTGCGGAACCCATCTGGCGATCAGATAGAAGATCAGAAGTGGAAAGGTGCTTTTGAATCTTCCGGTTAAGGATTGATTCAAAAGCTTTAAATAGACAGGAAAGTAAAGCTATAGGGCAGTAGTTTGAGGGATTGGAACGGTCACCCTTCATAGGTACAGGCTGTATGAAGGCGTACCTCCAGCAGGAAGGAAAGGTAGATGTTGATAGGCAGAGACGAAAGAGTTTGACCAGGCAGGATGTCAGCACAGAAGCACAGTTTTTGAGGACAATAGGAGGCACTCCATCAGGTCCATAAGCCTTCTGAGAGGTGAGGCCAGAGAGGGCATAGAAAACATCATTAGGAAGAATCTTAATAATAGGCATAAAGAAGTCAGAGGGGGGGATGAGTAGGAGGAATATGCCCAGAATCGTCCAGAGTGGAGTTTTTACAGAAAGTTTGAGAAAAGAGTTCAGCCTTAGAGATAGATGAGACGGCGGTGCTGCCGTCAGGGTTAAGGAGAGGAGGGAAAGATGAAGAAGTGAAATTGGAGGAGATATTTTGGCTGGGTGCCAGAAGTCTCTGGAAGAATTAGAAAAAGCAAGGTTTTGACATTTCCTATTGATGAAAGAGCTTTTGGTAAGTCAAAGAATAGATTCGGCACGATTTCGAGCAGAAATATAAAGATCATGGTTAGCAGGAGTGCGAAGGCTCTGGTACCTTTTGTGAGCTGCCTCTCTATCTTGGATAGCACGAGAACAAGCGTGATTAAACCAAGGCTTTTTAGCATGAGGAGTAGAGAAAGTACGTGGAATGTGTGCCTCCATTCCAGAGACAATCACCTCTGTGATGCGCTGGGCACACACAGAGGGGTCTCTCTCCTGGAAGCAGTAATCATTCCACGGGAAATCGGAAAAGTACATCCTCAGGTCGTCCCACCGAGCTGAAGCAAAATGCCAGAAGCATCGCCTCTTCGGTGGGTCCAGAGGGTGTACAGGAGCGATAGGACAGGATACAGAAATAAGGTTGTGATCGGAGGAGCCCAACGGAGAGAACAGTTTGACAGAGTAAGTAGAAGGGTTAGAGGTAAGGAAGAGGTCTAGTATGTTGGGCCTGTCTCCAAGACGGTCGGGAATACGTGTAGGGTGCTGAACCAACTGCTCTAGATCATTGAGGAGAGCAAAGTTGTAGGCTTGTTCACCAGGCTGGTCAGTGAAAGAGGATGAAAGCCAAAGCTGGTGGTGAACATTGAAATCTCCTAGGATGGAGATTTCAGCGAAGGGAGAGTGGGTCAAGATGTGCTCCACTTTAGAGTTCAAGTAGTCAAAGAATTTTACATAGTTAGTAGAGTTAGGTGAGAGATAAACAGCACAGATGTATTTAGTAATAGAATGACAATGAAGTCTTAGCCAGATGGTGGAAAATTCTGAAGAGTCAAGGTCGTCATTTTATGTCGCGTGCTGCTGCTAAGTGTTACGATGCTTGGTGTTCTCTCCTCTTGATGATAATTTAATATTTTATTTTACTACATAACTCCACGAAGCTAAAATCTTGACTGCATTTGTTCATAGTTTATTATCTTGATGAAAATACTTGACTAGAAATCCGCATATGCTTTAAATATAGTTATAGGAAATTCTATACTATAATGGATTAAAATATATCGTTATTTTAGTTATGGAAATACGTGCATGCTTGTGAGGGGTGAGGTACGTTATGTAGGTTGTATGGGTGAAGAATTACGAGGAAGATAACCATGCACGTGGGGAATATACCTCCGTCTCGCGTGGGTCATAATGCCGTGAAGCTCTAGTGTTCCGTAACGTGAAAATTGTTAGCATTCCTGAGTGGCGTGTTCGTGTCCCTCCCCTTATTAGATGGGCCACCGCCGAGGCCGCTGTCCCTCCGCACTGAACAAAAAGTAGCTTATATGTTGTGTTATTCTTTTGACTCCCAGTACGATACAGGACAAAAGTCTGATGAATATGTCAACATTTTACATCGTCTTATCCTCAAACTTGCTGCAACGATACTTAATAATTATCAAAACGCATCCACCAGTACTAAGTGATAGTGTTCTTTTTTTAGGAAACATTTGTCTTCATGAATTTGCTCACTGCGGATCGTTTGTCTCAGCTAAACACAGACAATACCAAGCGTCCTTTCTCTTGTTTATGCCTCACACTATATAATTATTGTTGCAATTAGAAATACAATATATGAGGAACGCTTTCCTTACCTTACTCGTCGACCCTCATTTGTACGGAGAAATCGCTTCATCCCAGCACCCGAGGGAAAACATTGTCCTCATCTTCACTTTCTTTACGAAGTTCGACATCGGTTTTGCAAGCCGAGCACTTATTATCGGCCTCCACTGAACTAATGCACACCACCCACTATTTTCGGAGCTGGTGGGAGTGCAGACACAGCAGCACCGAGCTCACTCATCACTCACACGCGTCGACAACACATTTTTCCTTGCCATCACGTAGGACTCGACAACATGTATTATTCAGCAGCAGTAAGACGGGTGGCCGCGCTGAGTCAATTGCCGCTCCTCTCTCGTACCTAACAGTACTCCCTACGCTCGGCACCCCAGCAGCCTTCTGGCACCTTGAGGGACGGCAGGCACTCCCACCTGGCACTCCCCCTGATCGATGCCAGTTTCATACGAAGGAATTACTCGGTGGTGGCGCCCCGGCAGGTAGCAATGGGACGATATCTAGCACAAATTAGGTTGTGCTAAACTAGGTTCGAATGAAGGTTATTGATTTGGGTAAATTCAGGTGAAGGTAGTTTGAGGCGCCTTGCTGGAGTGTGTTTGCTGATCGTCGAGTTATAACACCAACTAAAACTTTCTACATGTTACTGTTCTTATCGCACAGAACGAGGAAACGTTATCCTCCAAAACAAAAACACAGCGGCCATTTATCGATGCAGTTTTCTTGTTAAGAACATAAGAACATAAGAACGTAGGAGTCTGCAAGAAGTCGGTGGGCCTGTACAAGGCAGCTCCTTTGAACCTAAGCTCCCGTGTATCTAACCCCACCTAATATCGCTGTCCATGAATTTATCTAATCTATTTTTGAATGTGACAATTGTATTGGCACTCACCACATGACTGCTAAGCCTATTCCACTCATCCACAACCCTGTTAGTAAACCAATTTTTGCCTATGTCCCTGTTGAATCTGAATTTATCCAGTTTAAACCCATTACTTCGTGTCCTACCCGGTTCTCTTACCAACAAAACCTTATGAATATCCCCCTTATTAAAGCCCTTCATCCATTTATAAACCTCGATCATGTCTCTACGCACCCTTCGCCTTTCTAGAGAATGCAAGTTTAACTGTTTGAGTCTTTCCTCGTATGGCAAGTTTCTCAACCCCTGAATCATCTTTGTCATCATCTTAGTTGTTGTTGTTGGGAATGTTGTTGTATTAGGATCCACATGGGAACTTGGCCAGGAATAAAAGAAATGTAACGTGTCCTCAAGACTTTAATGGAATTCTCCTGTTTAGATAACCATGCAGTCAATTATTCCCTTTCTGTGTGTAACGTTGAGTGTAGGATGACCCACAAGCGTGTTAGGTGAGTGAAAGGCGTGCTGGATGAGTGAACGACGTGTTGGATGAGTCAAAGGTGTGTTGCATGAGCGAAAGGCGTGTTGGATGAGTCAAAGGCGTGTTGGATGAGTCAAAGGCGTGTTGGATGAGTCAAAGGCGTGTTGGATGAGTCAAAGGCGTGTTGGATGAGTCAAAGGCGTGTTGGGTGACTCAAAGGCGTGTTGGGTGAGTCAAAGGCATGTTAGATGAGCTAAAGGCGTGTTGGATGAGTCAAAGCCGTGTTGGATGAGTCAAAGGCGTGTTGGGTGAGTCTAAGGCGTGTTTGATGAGTCTGAGGCGTGTTAGGTGAGTCAAAGGCGTGTTGGGTAAGTCTAAGGCGTGTTTGATGAGTCTGAGGCGTGTTAGGTGAGTCAAAGGCGTGTTGGGTGAGTCAAACGAGTAGTGGATGAGTCAAAGGTGTGTTGGGTGAGTTAAAGGCGGGTTGGATAAGTCGAAGGCGTGTTGGATAAGTCAAAGGCGTGTTGGGCGATTTAAAGGCGGGTTGGATGAGTCAAAGGCGTGTTGGATGAGTCAAAGGCGTGTTGGGTGAGTCAAAGGCGTGTTGGGTGAGTCAAAGGCGTGTTGGATGAGTCAAAGGCGTGTTGGATGAGTCAAAGGCGTGTTGGATGAGTCAAAGGCGTGTTGGGTGAGTCAAAGGCGTGTTGGGTGAGTCAAAGGCGTGTTGGATGAGTCAAAGGCGTGTTGGGTGAGTCAAAGGCGTGTTGGGTGAGTCAAAGGCGTGTTGGATGAGTCAAAGGCGTGTTGGGTGAGTCAAAGGCGTGTTGGGTGAGTCAAAGGAGTGGTGGATGAGTCAAAGGCGTGTTGGATGAGTCAATGGCGTGTGGGATGAGTCAGAGGCGTGTTGGGTGTGTCAAAGGCGTGTTGGGTGAGTCAAAGGCGTGTTGGATGAGTCAAAGGCGTGTTGGATGAGTCAAAGCCGTGTTGGATGAGTCAAAGGTGTGTTGGATGAGTTAAAGGCATGTTGGGTGAGTCAAAGGCGTGTTGGATGAGTCAGAGGCGTATTGGATGAGTAAAAGGCGTGTTGAATGAGTCAAAGGTGTGTTGGATGAGTTAAAGGCGTGTTGGATGAGTCAAAGGCGTGTTGGATGAGTCAGAGGCGTATTGGATGAGTAAAAGGCGTGTTGAATGAGTCAAAGGCGTGTTGGATGAGTCAGAGGCGTATTGGATGAGTAAAAGGCGTGTTGAATGAGTTGAAGGCTTGGTGGATGAGTTAGAGGAAGGTGCTGACGTGTGTGGAATATCATATGAAAAGAAGATGTGTTGCGTATGTGTGTGGAGGGGAGGGCGTGTGTTTGTAGGGTTAGTGGGTGCGGGCGTGTAGGGGAAAGACAAAAAGTCCTATAATGTTGATAATGATGATAGTGATGGTGATGATAATTAGACAGATAAAAGAAAGAAAGGGTAAATGACAATACTTCACAAAACATTAGTCGTATGTTTCTGTAAGCCAGCGAATATAACTTGCATTCTGTTAGTCTATGGTGAAGAGACATTATTTTTCGTAACTCTCATTAAATCTTGCTCCCTGTGAATGTTTGGCAACGGAATTTATCACTGTCAGTCTGTGGCGATGAAACTCCTTTACTCTGCGGTGCTCAAACCTCTCCTCCGTCAGCCTGCGGTGCCGAAATATGCCGCTGTGCTTCATGGCCTCAATAATTTTCCGCCGTTACCCCGTGGCACTGAAACGTATTTCCTTTCATCCGTGAGCGCGTGACATCAAAATTTATCGCTGTTCGTCCGCGACAAGAAAATTTATCCTCCGTTAATCCGGGACGTTAAAACTTCTGCCTCAGCCATTGATTGCTGGGACCGGTATCCGACGTAATATGAGAAGGAGAGCGTAAGAGGCGCGACAAGGCAGCCGATGTGGAAACAGGACGGCGGGTTTCTCAGATTTATGGTGCACAGAGACTAAACCTCCGAAAGCGTATTTTGGGTATTTCCTGCACGTACTCCGGTGAGCCTCAAGGTAAACGTGACAAATGCTGTCATAACTGAATCGTTTTAGAGCAGCCACAACCACACCGCTGAACCTTGAGAAAAACTTCAGACCGTAACAAGCCTTTATAACAAACTAGATTTGTCGGTGAAGCAAATACTGTAATTGAGATAACATACCATCATTATTATTATTATTATTATTATTATTATTATTATTATTATTATTATTATTATTATTATTATTATTATTATTATTATTATTATTATTATTATTATTATTATTATTATTATTATTATTATTATTATTATTATTATTATTATTATTATTATTATTATTTAATCATCATCACTGCCGTTGCTATTATTATTTTTACCATTATCAACATTATAGGTAAAAACACTATGTACATGAGCTTTTCAATTATTAAAAAAAAGAAGCAAATGCCACCATTGTCACCACTAAGAAAGCAACGTTTTTATGCGAAGAGCTTACTCTTGTTAGTGCGATAAGGTGCACAGCTGGGAAAAATATTTTATATAAACGGTTTGTGTTCGTGTTATGAGCGCGATAAGCTGCACCTGCCGGAGCACTGCGGACGTAGTAAGCGAAGGATACCTGCAATGGTGCTGCGTCCAATGAATAAAACATAAATACTCCACACAGGCGGCCGCGGCGGCGGACTTAGGTTAAATATTGCGTCAGTGTTACTTGGCTTGAAAAAATTAAATTTGTGTCTGCGCGTAATTATAATAAAGATGATAATCGGTTCATTTAATTTCGGCAAAACGGGAGATGGGAAGTCTGGCGTATTTTAAGAAGGCTGGGGTGATGGTGCTTGGAGTGATGAAGGGGGTTGGAGTGAAATGTGGTGGTGTCTGGAGGAGGGGGAAGGACAGCCTCTTCCAGATGACAGTAAGGTCAGACGATGACGGTAAGATCAGGTCATTTGGCTGGGTCAGGTGGCTGCTGCTGGCGGGATGCAGGTGGAGCGGTATCGGGAAGTCACTCAGGTTACCAGTTCAGTAATGAGGTGCTAAGTCCTGGGCCAGCGAGACAAAGTGGACGGTGCTTACTGCCCGCCGTGCCCAGCTGGTACACCTAGTTGTATATTGTGGTAACATCTGCACAGCCTTGATGGTGGTGGCGTGCATCTTGCTCCACCTAAGTGACGAGACTCCATCACTGCACTGTCACCTTAATAACTGACCTTTCCCAGCAGCACGGTGGGTGGGCTGGTGTACTTTGGAGCCCGGGCATGTCGGCAGGGGCGGGGTAGATGACAGGCGTCGACGACTCACTCAGCCATCACTGCCCACCGCACTCTCATTGTCTGTCTTAATTTCCCTACATTTCACCAAAAGGTCTTTGAAATGATGGGTTCCTTGAAGAAATAGGAAGGGGTAGGGGAGTAGGGAAGAGGAAGGAGAGGAGTAAAGGCTGACCCCATGACTGCTGCGGAGAGCACCATGTGACCTATGTCTTGACCCGGTGCGATTTAGTGTGTGTATGTGTGTGTGTGTGTGTGTGTGTGTGTGTGTGTGTGTGTGTGTGTGTGTGTGTGTGTGTGTGTGTGTGTGTGTGTGTGTGTGTGTGTGTCAATCTGTCTACGTCTGTCTATGTGTTTGTATTCGTTTAAGTCATGAAGCACTAAAACAAATTGCATAGAAAAGACGGCGCAAAAGCGATAAAGATTCCACTTAATCCATAGTCTAAGAATATTGTGGCCGTACCCATAGACCCTCTGGCGCTGAGACGGCACGTGCTGGAAGCCAATTACTGAAACGATTCGAGTGGCGGGCGATAGTTGTTCTGAAGAGAGAGAGAGAGAGAGAGAGAGAGAGAGAGAGAGAGAGAGAGAGAGAGAGAGAGAGAGAGAGAGAGAGAGAGAGAGAGAGAGAGAGAGAGAGAGAGAGAGAGAGAGAGAGAAAAAAACTTACATAATAACAATATCGGAGAGAAAAACGTCTGGAATAACAACTTTGCATGTGTTTGTGGCGCTGCAATTCCAATATAACGATGTCCGGCAGGGAGTTGTATTTGTTGGTGAGAGAGAGAGAGAGAGAGAGAGAGAGAGAGAGAGAGAGAGAGAGAGAGAGAGAGAGAGAGAGAGAGAGAGAGAGAGAGAGAGAGAGAGAGAGAGAGAGAGAGAGAGAGAGAGAGAGAGAGAAGTGCCTGACGAAAGTTGTATAAAATTTCATAACGTACTCATCATCTAAAACTAAGAGCAAATAGGAACAAGGATAAATGGTTCAGGACAGTTTCAGCACCGTGTTTACACTCAATGATGTTCGCCAATATTGACAGACGTTGAAAATAACTCAATGACGTGTGTGTGTGTGTGTGTGTGTGTGTGTGTGTGTGTGTGGGTGTGGGTGTGGGTGTGGGTGGGTGTGTGTGTTTCATTCACCCCACTTTCTGATCACGTGAAGGAGTCATGATAGTCAGCCATAAAGATCCGTAGAGGAAGAGATGCGACAGCCCTCATATTCTGGCCAATCAGGAATCTATCGTATTCTGTCCAATCAGGAATCTATCGTATTCTGTCCAATCAGGAATCTATCGTATTCTGTCCAATCAGGAATCTATCGTATTCTGTCCAATCAGGAATCTATCGTATTCTGTCCAATCAGGAATCTATCGTATTCTGTCCAATCAGGAATCTATCGTATTCTGTCCAATCAGGAATCTATCGAGTGTGAAGTTAGAATTCCCTGTTACTCACTAGGTAGCTAGACCAACTTTGCCCCCACAGTGGTGACCATAAATACCAGCCAAGCAAAAGAGAAGCAGGTCTCATCTCTATCTCGATATGGTCTCTAGCCAGCCCGGAAAGGCCCACCGACATTGGACTATTTCCAGCAACCATCGAAAAAATAAATAAAAACATTCATATGCTGCCCATCGACCCGTAACGTGAAACCCGTCCGCTATACCAATGGCTCCATTAATTAAGGAAAGGCCCTAGGTTGGGTCCGGCCAATATATCTATCAAGCCAAGTAAATACCTTTATGGGCCACCTATTAGAAAAGCATATATATAGGAAGTTTTATCGCATTTGTGTCTCCATAGGTTCCTCGATCAATTTGGTAAAGTATTTCATCTTTTCTTATTCAGTCACTCATTTCGTTCACATAATTTTTCATATAGCCATGAATCAGATGTAGCTATTTTCTTTTCATTCTTTAGCTGTAACTCAGGAACTGATGGGTCTTCGAACATTGATGTAATCTAGTCTAGTTTTTAAGAAGCTAAGTTTGTAAGAATCTTAGGCAAGTGCCTGTGTCTTTCATGTTTACTTCGCGCTGCATGTTTCAGCTGAAGAGTAAATGTACGAAGCGTGACGTCACATACACTTTAAAGATGAGGTTTAGCCAGTCGTAGCAAATAAGCAGTGCCACCTACTGATTATTTAGATGAGAAACATATGTAAACACTTATTCCAACATACCATCACAAGTTTGCTTGATCACACTGTTATAAGCAGACTGGACCTCATGTGGCACGATTCTGTTGATGTGTCGATTGCGCTTCATCCCAAGACCTCGCCTTTGTTTACCATCACCGGTTACGGCTCCGCAACTGCCTGATTGTGGCTCCGACGACGCGGATATGCGGCCGTAAAGTGCTGCGGAAGGAGACGAGGCTGTTTAGGAGTGATGGATCGGAAGCATTACAGAAACATTATATTATATAAGTTGTTTCTCTGAGGGTCGTTTTGGATAATGACCAGGTTTTTAATGACACACTAAACAATTATCGTCGAGTTGAAGCAATGCGAGGGAATGGCTTCAATTAGTTTTGCATCACTTTTAACTAGACAGGCGCATCACGCTGGCTTGATTGCGTCGTTTACCTGCTGATGCTCTCCCCGCTGTCTTTCCTTTGATGGAGGATGACAACCGCTCCACGCAAGTTACTGAGTCGATGTTAGGTCAATATTCTGTCAGCCAGGAGCGAGTGACACCACGACTGAGTGTGTGTGTGTATGAGTGAGTGAGCGAGCGAGTGAGTGCGTGAGTGAATGAGAATGTGAGAGAGTGAATGAGTGAGTGAGCGAATGAGGGAGGGAGGAAGAGAGAAAGGGAAGGAGGAGGAAATGAGTGAGTGAATGAGTCAGTGAGTGAATAAGCGAGTGAGGCAAGGAGGGAGGGAGTCCTTGCGTATGTTATCTGCCTCCCTTTCTCACTTTCTAACATCCGTGTGACCTGTCTGGCTTCACTTGTTTTCCCACACACCTCAAGGACTAGCATTCATTCATTGCATAGTGGAATCGACACGTTATACTTTTTTTTCTTTGGCCGTGTGTGTTATTCTTCAGTTTGCCTCCTGCCTAGTGCATGGTTCCATTTTCTTTGTATTTTTGTTTGTCTTGAAAATAGTCATACCGACTTAATGGGAATCATCTAGTTTTTAATTGAGTGTGATCTGGGTTTTTTTGTTTGTTTGTTTGTTTGTTTTATAACGCAATTAGTATGAATAGTGTGAGCGTTATAATGATTTCACCTCGTGTTATTTTACTCCTATGCCTCCTGCCTTACCTCTGTATCCTCTAAGCATAGTCGAGGTTAAGTTTACGTCGAGTTTTAAGCCATCATCTTACTCCTCCTCCTTATACTCCTATCACTAGAATATATTATTACTTTATTGCTACCGTATATTATTATTATTATTATTGTTATTATTATTATTATTATTATTATTATTATTATTATTATTATTATTATTATTATTATTATTATTATTATTATTATTATTATTATTATTATTATTATTATTATTATTATTATTATTATTATTATTATTATTATTATTATTATTATTATTATTATTATTATTATTATTATTATTATTATTATTATTATTATTATTATTATTATTATCGTTAATATTATTACTATTACCACCATTTTCATAATTTTAATTATTGTCATCATCACCGTTATTATTATGATTACTTTTATCATCACCAGCAATATTACCATGATTATTATGATCACCACCTTTAGTATTACAATCATGGTTATCAGTATGATTATTGTCAGTTTTATTACACCACAATAAAAAGTCACAAAAAAAAAACAGTAAGTGGTTTCATGTCCAAAGTTATTCGTCCATAAAAAATGACACCCAAGTACCACTGCACAACTCCGCAAGTGTCTCCTCATACTCAGTCCTTCACTGCCGCTCCTGTCATCGCGCAGCACACGATGATCAATGCAACAAGTAATTTTATTTGCACGAACCCTCCCTCAGCTCCTCCAGCCGCCCTCCCTTGACCGCGCCTCAAGTCGCCTTGGAGGCACAAAGCTAATGCGATGAGCGGCAACGCGG
This sequence comes from Eriocheir sinensis, assembly GCF_024679095.1. Lineage (NCBI taxonomy): Eukaryota > Metazoa > Arthropoda > Malacostraca > Decapoda > Varunidae > Eriocheir > Eriocheir sinensis. The sequence continues at coordinate 15,490,906 of NC_066511.1, forward strand.
CGAGTGTATTACCATTTTCCTTGTGTGTAATACTGTTATTTTGGTAGTAAAATATTAATTATATGAATTTACTCAAAAAATAATGACTTTGAAGTAGCTAGTGAAAGTACTGGCGATGGTACAGTACGGTAACGTTTTCCGTCACGTTAAGCAGAACTTCACAAAATATTTCAATACATCCCGACTCGTACAGGAAGATGCACTTTATGTGTAAACCTCACTTTTGAAATTGTAATTTTATGAGATATATATTCGTATGATGATAAAATGTTCCGTCATACCGGTTGGCTTGAAACCACTAACGGGGTATCGAGTTGTCTTAATATTATTATTATTATTATCATTATTATTATTATTATTATTATTATTATTATTATTATTATTATTATTATTATTATTATTATTATTATTATTATTATTATTATTATTATTATTATTATTATTATTATTATTATTATAATAATAATAATAATAATAATAATAATAATAATAATAATAATAATAATAACAATAATAATAATAAAACTAGCACCATTTTCGCGTAGTCCCGCAGCTAACATCGCCGTTCTCCTCAGCTGCTGATCAATGCCACCCAAGGAAAACGGAGACTCCCGGCGCGTATTTAGGTCGCAAGGCACGGCATGAAGCTGGCCACCACGCACACGTGTTCCCATGACCCTCCACAACGAGCAATATGCCACCCTTGATGTATAGTGTCTCAGCTGATGTCATGATGAATTGCAATGCTGGTGGTGGTTTTCACTCGCATATCATATAGAGCAACGACGTATTTCTTAATGTGTGAACTACTTTCTTTTCTGTAGCTTAAAGAATCAATTAATAAGCTTTCCATTTTTTTACGTTTTATTTGAGCCCTATATATGTATGAATGTATGGATGTGTATGCATGAACACATAATAATATTTCACTTATTGATTTATCTTTTGTATATGGTCGTCTGTGTGTGTGTGTGTGTGTGTGTGTGTGGAGAGAGAGAGAGAGAGAGAGAGAGAGAGAGAGAGAGAGAGAGAGAGAGAGAGAGAGAGAGACGCTTTGTTGCTGCTCTTTTTGTTTATGGTGTTTTTAGTGTCTTTACGAATTATCATGAAATCAATGAGGACATATATTTAATTACCCGTGAAACACATACGTGAGAACAGCCCAGGAGGGAAGGTAAATAGTTCAGCCAAATATAATCAGAAATTTCACCACCATTTGCAATGTTTTTTTTTCTGTAGGCTACGAAAACGTCTTCTTTCCTCTTCGACAAATGAAGTATGAAAACGTTGACATACTACACTCATTTATCCTTATTCTTTCAATATGATGGCATTATATAGGAGGTTATAAGCAAAAAATACGTGGTTAAACTATTGTAAGATGATTGCAAATATCCATCAAATCCCATGTGCATATGAAAAAGAAATGCAGTCAGTTATAAATATCTAAAAAAAAACATACATTTTCCTGCGATATTTATTTCGAAGGTCAATATTTACCTGCCGTCACCCGTGAAGTACAATCATCTCGTAAACTGGTGAGCATGATTGCAGAAGTTAATAAAGAGAAAGTAGTGAACGCTTATGTAGTTTACCTTGATTGGGGAGTTTGGTCAGGGTACTGTGAAAGGCAGAGAGAGAGAGAGAGAGAGAGAGAGAGAGAGAGAGAGAGAGAGAGAGAGAGAGAGAGAGAGAGAGAGAGAGAGAATCACACAGACAGACAGAAACAAAGTTGCCTCAAAAATGTTAAAACTCTACGCTCTCAGTAAGCGAGTGTTTAATCATACGGGAAGTCATAAATAAGTACAGTAGGACGGTGAAATGAATGAAATATTCTCTTGTATGTTACATAAAAGATGATTTTTTAATTGAATCCTCAATTGTTTGAATTACTTCTCTTAATTGTTTACTTTCTGAGAGTTAGTGAAGTATGGCTGATATAGTCCGTAGAGTTTACTTGCTTTATTCTGTTTTTCAGTTGGGTTTGATTCTTTAAGCATATAGATAAAAAAAGTAGTTTTAAACTGTACTATTTAAGATTTTTTTCCGAATGTCTTATATATCAGTTATGGTCTTTGTACAATGCCTGCGTTCAAAGAGTGACAGCTTATATATATTGTTCAAGGGCCGCTTTTGGGGGGGTTGTGGGTTCGGGTTTAAGATACTGACGTCACGCGGCGGCACTGGGGATAGAACTGCCTCTCCCTGGCTCTTTACTTCCATATATCTGTGTGTTATGACCAGTGACATCAGCAATTTTGCATATGGCTGAGGGTGGAAGTTGCTGAAGAGTCCATTCTCACGAGCTTCCACATGTAGACCGACTGGCCTTTTGAACTCTCCACATATCGTATCCATGTGTGATACTATATGCCGTGAGTTTTAAAAAGAATAACTCCACTCTGATACCAGGGGAAGTATGTACACTGAGCTCCAAGCCGTCTATAATGCAGATCAGCAAGGTGGGAAGTTTACATGATTTGCATAGCGACATAAATTGCAATGTAGCTGCAAAGGTGCACGTTTCGGACGGTTTATGGCCTACTCGTGTTGAATGGCGAGCCCGTAAGGTTGTCGAGGAGAGGAGGGAGGCCGCGGGCAGGTAAGGAGGGCCCCGTAATGCCGCGTAATGGAGGCGTGCGGCGAGTTATGGCGGCGGAGGGAGGCGGGACGTGACGCAGCGCCCTCCACTTGGGCCTCGCCGCTCACCATGACACGAACCATAAGACAGTATGAAAAAGTAAGATTACGAAACGACTAATATGTTTTGATAGACTTATCAATGTACTGCAATAATTTTAAGTATAGTATTTGGCCTGTATAATTTATCTTCTAAATGTTCTATATGAGCTAAAAAAAATGAAGGCGAGGGTGTTGTTTTATTAGGGTCATATTAATGCAACAAATTTTTTATCGCGTTTTCTTGCCCTCGTTGATGCGTGACAACTGAGAGTCACGTTAGCGGCAGCGATAATCAGGTGTACATCACTGAGAGTACTTTCCGACAGTCAAGTGGAGACACCTTAGGAAGTACTCTCTTGAAGTTACTCCCAGGAAGACTCAAGTGCTGCAGCTCAAAGAAACTTGCTCTCGTGTAGACACACAACTGAGAACTTCAGAAAACAACTGGAGAATCCGCCGTCAAGTGAACATGAGCCCGTCGTTTCATGTTCTAATTCCATATTTCATTGTTCCGCTTTGCTTTGATGTTGCGGGTCATCCTTACCTGCACCGCCTCCTCATTCTCTTCATGAGAAACACAGTTACTTTTATATGGAAATTAATATTCTTGATACTATTATCACACCTTTATTTATACTGTAGCCATGTAGAAAAAATTGTGTTTACATATATATATATATATATATATATATATATATATATATATATATATATATATATATATATATATATATATATATATATATATATATGCATACATACATACATACATACGCATGCATATATAGCCGAGAGCATTGTTAGGCTGGAAATCCTGTGTTTTTGCACTCGTGCATCGATTGGCCGGAGAGTAACTGGATAATGATGGCGTCGGGGTGCGTGGAGGCGTTGGCTCACCGCGTGGAGTCGTCCGGGGATCATTACTTGCCATGATTCCTTAGTATTTCCAGCACCGTGTTGTGAATTAATGTAATGGTGTGTTATTCCTTATCCTAAAAGAAAATATACAGAAACATTCACTGTACGATTGGCTCATGCCACACACTGTTCTTCTAAGGACAGAGCTCTTGATAGGAGTTATTAGCAATGGGGAACCTGAAAGTGATCTTGGGTCACTCAGCAGTGATTGAAAAATTATAGTTACCTTTTATCGCCGGCACGATAAAATCTAGTTTTTGTCGGATTCTGAAGATGCTGAGGATTCTGAAGATACTGAGGAATTAGTCATGAATATAGCCATATCATAATGGTACATTCTAAAAAAACAACCTACGCATCAAATAAAACTGTCAGGTCTTACATATCCCCCATGTAGCACCTTGACCTATGGCCGAGACGGATTGATCTAAGTGAGAAGACTGCCGGGTAATAATGGCTCCTAAATCACTGTTGGCTTCCCAAGCGTAGGAGGCGGCACTGACACGGAGTAATAAGATGAACACCAAGAACTGAAAAATAACGCGAGTATAAAAAAAAAATGTTCATCGCTTGATAACACAAAATAAACCCAGCGATAAGGCAAAGCTCTCACCTTAGGCTCAATTATCCACCACTTGACTGTAAGGCTTTATTATGAACGTGAGCCGCGTACGCTTGCTGTCGTCGCCGCCTAAACGAATTGTCTGTCTCACTTCCGTTGTAGCGCATCGAGTTTGCAGAAAAAGTTCCATATGACTGAAGGGTATCAGGGATTTTTATAACAGCAGTTGTCATGTGCAGTGTCCCAAGTTGTGTGCTGTAAGGCAGTGTGTCATGCTGACCTCCCACACAAAGTTACTTACCTTTGTTGTGTTGCTTTTCGTCTCCACTATCGTCCTCTTCCAAGGGACTTCCCTCCATCTCACAGTCCAGCGTCATTTGTGCAGTTCCCACGCACAAAGCCTCTGCCGCAGATGTTATGTTTTGCAAGAGACTTATCCCATCATACGGCTTACTTATGGAGTTTCTTGGGCTACGACCCTGCGCAGGTCTCTTCAGTGTGCCATGTCTTACAGGGCGGCGTGATTCTGCAGGCTTCCTTGGGTTATAGCGACCCAACAGATTTTTTGTTGCCATGGACTGAAGGTCAGCAGCTGGACCTTGTTCATTTATGTCTTGGGCAAGAGGCATCGGAGGCACCTGGCGGCCAGGTACTATGTTTCCATTTATTTGGGGAAATTTTGTTTTATTCTTTTCTTTAGTGAGTGAATTCCTTCTGTTGCGGCGCCGCCCGCTCGACGGCCGTCCGTGTAGTGACACCACCGACGGCCACTTCACGGGAAGCATCCTGGTGAGGGGACTGGGGTTACGGCTGGTGATGTCCACCACCATTTCACTGCAGTCTTCACGCCTCGTCACGGCATCAACCTTGCTGGGGGTCATGAGACCGTCGCCTCGCCAACGGGCCGTGGGTCGCTGTGGCGTGACCGAAGCGGAGGGTTGACTGCTGGACCGTCCGCTGCTGCCTTCCTTGGGTGACATTCTTGACTTAGGTCTTCGAGCGTTAGTCACTTTGTTGATATTTCTAGACCAGTCAAACGTAAAAGACTCTTTCCCGTTTCTGGGAGTCTCCCAGCCAGAGCCTTGTGTGAAAGGTGCCGGCGACTGACCGCTCTTTCGGAGGAACGGGTCCATGTTACCGATGGTGAGTTGTGAGTGAGGCGACGCCCGCGACGCCTCCTCCACAACGCGCATGAACCCCACGTTGCTGCTCTGGCGGAACATTGATGACACAAGAGAGGGAAGGCCGCGGGGTGCATCCCCCCCCGCCATCCTATCTGAGCCGCCGAACGCCACTTTGACAGTCATCCCCAGACACACCGTCTTCAACCGCCGCCCAGCGTGTCCTCAGCGGCTGGACTTGGCTGCACTTTGACATGCATCTTCTGCCACTGAGGCTTAAATTTTTTTCAATAATGTTTATAAACGTCTAAGACTGAATGATTTTTCAACTTAGTAAGTCATACAGTATAGATTTTAAATAAGTAGAACCGCAACGATACGTTTGAGATAATTAGAGGGATTTCCAAGTCTCTATTCCCACATGGACGGAAGGTGTTGCCTCTAGGTGGAGAAGACACGATGTGGAGGCCCATTCTGCGGCGCCTGGCTTCACCGCGCTGGATCTGGAAGGAAGAAAGATATTGATTATTGATTTATCTGCGAAACCGCCAATAATGTCGTAAATGTTCCCTTCGCACTTAGGTGAATTTACATAATAGATGGTTTTATATTTCTTTAGCTTCGGCTCACCACAGCAGGCCGCATAACCCCCACTAAACAGGCTTGCGTCACCTGGAGCTCATTTTGCCCATCAGGGGACGCCGAGGGAGCCATCTGTCGGCAGGGTGACTAAGAATGATGGGCCTTAATGCTACGTTGTGTCGGCGGCGGCAGCGCAGGCCAGGATAAAAAGTTCCCTTGCGATGCGCGATTGAGGGTTTAATTGGATGCAGAAAATTAGTCAGTGTTTTGTTAGGGCTGGAGAAAGTGTATGCTGTCACGAGAGCAGGAGGAAGCTGATTCATTCTTTTCTTTTTTTCGTATTCCGGGGGGACGGTGTTTATAATTCAGTAAAAAAAAAAAAAAAAGGATAACCCTCCACAGATCCTTATACAAAGTGGAGTTAAGTTAGTATGCCAGAAACATGCAATTCACTTTTGTTTTCCTCTTAATGTTAGACACGTTGCTTTGATTTCTCCAACAGCAAAAACCACATCACTAATTTTTACGTGTATACCGCAATGTTTCCTTTTCCTCCGTTTCTCGAGTAATTGTTATCCTCGTTGTCATTCACTTTTCTGATGTATACAGGGTAGCGCAAAGGCAGAAACACAAGAGTCGAAAAACGGATAAATTGGTAGAGGAAAGATCACCATAAACAAACAAACAAAAAACGATCGCACTATAATCCGACATGCAGTTTGTTTGTTTGTTTGTTTGTTTTTCATTGACACCCTTTATCTGTTCCATGACATCCTGAGCTTCCCCTATTCTGTTTTCGGTAACAAAATAACCTTCCCATTTTCCCTTCGATCACACGGCACTCTAAAACTTTCCAATTTCGTCCTCCGGTAACAAGATAACGTTCCATATTTTGTCCTCCGGTAACAAGATGACGTTCCGTATTTTGTCCTCCGGTAACAAGATAACGTTCCGTATTTTGTCCTCCGGTAACAAGATGACGTTCCGTATTTTGCCCTCCGGTAACAAGATAACGTTCCGTATTTTGTCCTCCGGTAACAAGACAACCTTCCGTATTTTGCCCTCCGGTAACAAGATAACGTTCCGTATTTTGTCCTCCGGTAACAAGACAATCTTCCGTATTTTGTCCTCCGGTAACAAGACAATCTTCCGTATTTTGTCCTCCGGTAACAAGACAATCTTCCGTATTTTGTCCTCCGGTAACAAGATAACGTTCCGTATTTTGTCCTCCGGTAACAAGATAACGTTCCGTATTTTGTCCTCCGGTAACAAGATAACGTTCCGTATTTTGTCCTCCGGTAACAAGACAACCTTTCCATTTGGTCTTCCTGTAACATGGTAATCTTCCCATTTAGTCTTTCTGTAACAAGACAACCTACCATGTATCGCTTCTCATTTCGTCTTATAGGTCCTCTGAGACAGTGTTTTGGGGAAGCCTTAAAACTTGTCTTTGCCAGTATAATGAAGAAGCAAATAGCTCAATGCAGTTTTCTTAAGTGTGGATTTCTTTTCCATTTCCTTCCACTCCCGTCCACAACACGTCTGCAAGAGGCGATACGAGGCTGTTCATAGGAGAGACTTATTATTCACCTCCTCTATAATTAGTCAACATGCAATCAGCTTTATAGTCTGCTTTAATTTTGATTCATCGTCGTGTTGTGCAACTCCAAAATGTCACCAAGAAACAGAAATCATGATGTGTGCACTCGACAAAGTTTTTTTTCTACGTAACTATTTGCACGTTCTGTGAAGAAAAAAAGTTGATTAAGAAAGATATGCAGCATAGCCATAAATCTGCCCTGCCTCGCAAAATGACCGCCTCAGTACGAACAGGGGTTTATTTTGGGGGTATTGATCTAATAAACTAAAATAGAAAAAGTGGCAAGCAAGGAAGGGAGCAGGACACCCTCAGAAGGTAGCAGTATTTAGCGTTTGCTGTTGTTGTTGTTGTTGTTGTTGTTGTTGTTGTTGTTGTTTCCTTGTCAATGCAATCTATTTTCGTTGCTGTAAGAAGAAAAAAAAAAGGGATACAACTGTTACAGGTCTCGAATTACTTTATTTTTTTTACAGTGAGGAGAGACTGATACGAAAAAACACATGCCAACAACATACGTAATAGGAGTCAGCAAATGCCTTACGACTCTCTCTGTTTTGGCTAAGCGAGGAGTGAAGAATGAGTCAGAAGATGAATAGGAACCAATACCTAAGAATCAGAGACAACAAATAAAAGCCACAATCGACTACTACCCTCACCCTTCCGATAGCAATAGGCGACAGCAGCACAAAGAACAGCGAGGAGTTGATAAATTATACACCCGAAACATCCTACAGTGAAATATGTTACACGTGTCCCAGTTCGAGAAAAAAAAGCAGTTAGAATTTCAAGGTCAGGAGTAATTCAAGGTGAAGCAAAGAGTGTAGACAGCCTTAGCATTGATCAGATTAAAGATGCAATGCTCCCTCTGTAGCGAACAAATCACCAGATGTCCACAAGAAATCTATACGAACTCCTACTTTGTCACAGGATTTGATGGATATCTTTAACACATTCCCAACAAAAGAATATCAACTATTAAAATATAAGATCCCATAAGTTAACTTCTGCAATGTTAAGCTGTGGATTCTTGTGTGCTCTTAATAACGTATCCCATCAGTGTTCTAAATCAACTAAGTACAGAAATCATTAGAATGTAAACCGTAGAATCACTTAAAATATACGCTTCTATTCTGAAATTTGGAAGAAGCAGAAATATGGTACTGTTGTTGTTGATGATGGCAATGTAGGAATGGTAACAATGATGATGATGATGATGATGAACCTTAAAACTGCAAGAAATTATTACCAAAAAAACGAGTTACTTAAAAAATATCCTGAATCGAAAAAGCTATTAAAACAAAACCTAAAAAAAATGAATGAGATCTTTATACTTTACTTAAGCACGCCAAAGCCTTCGAGTCTAGAATATTATGATCTTTTTTTAACGGGTAGACACTATGCTAAATTTAGAACCACGAGAGGTAAATAAAAATGAAAAACACCGACTGCCATTCAAATATTACAACTACATAATACTTACGGTGAATATAAAAAAAAGAGTGAAGTGTCGCAATCTAGAGAAAACGGTGACTGTGATTACAACGTCGATAGTTTAACTCATTTCTAAAATCTGCAGAGACTATATCAGGTGTATCGCGCTATTCTTAAGTTTCGCAAAAGGATCCATTATCATCACTAAACACATGGTACGCGGGAAATGTTGACAAAACTAAGAAGAGGAAGAAGAAGAAGAAGAAGATGAAGATGAAGATGAAGATGAAGAAAAAAAAGAAAAAGAAACAGAAACAGAAACAGAAAAAGGAGAAGAAAAGGAAGAAGCAAAAGAAAAGAAGAAGCAACAGAAGAAGTAGAAGAAGAAGAAGGAAGCAGAAGAAGAGGAAGAAGCAGAAGAAAGGGAAAAAGTAGAAGAAAAGGAAGAAGAAGCAGTAAAGGAAGAAGAAGCAGAAAAGGAAGAAGCAACAGGAGAAAAAGAAGAAGAAAAAGAAAAGGAAGAAGCAGAAGAAGTGGAAGTGGAAGGACATCGGGTAGGAAAAAATATCGGACAAAAATCGGGACAGTATCAAGTGTACCTATTGAACGACATGTGACTTTAGTAACGAGCGAAGTAGAAAGGAGTAAACGGCCATAAATGACTTTGGAAATAACAGAGAGTGGTACAAATAACGGAAAGCGGAATGCAGTATAGGGACAAATATCAGGAAAGTTGCAAATGTATATCGACTAAATAACAAGCGACTTAAGTAACGGGCGAAGTATAAAGGAGTAAACGACCGTAAAATTTAATGACTAGAAATAGCGGAGTGTGGTACGAATAATGGATAACGGAATATAGTCAATCACTTTTAACATTAACCTTCCTGTTAGCCATTCTTCTGAACTCTTTTTATATTTTAGGACATTGATTCCGCCTTTTTCTCTTTTTTTTTTTTTGCCTTTTTGCACATTTGTAAATATATATAATCAACTTGGCCTAACACACGAAAGCAAAGACTTGGTTGGCGTAGCTCTTATGTTAATACCAGAAATAAGAAAGTAAAGTATAGGTATTAGAAGACTGCCCCAAAAATTATGTGAATGAAAATAGTCCAGTCATAAGAAAACTGTGGAAGGCTATAATTCTTGACATAAAACGAACCTGCAAACGGAAAATGGCTGAGTGGATATTTATCATGTAAAAGTTATTGACCATCAGCGAGAAGCAGTTTTTGTATATTCTTGGAAAGACTTGTAAAGGATAAATTAACAAACACCTGAAGGCTACACGTATTTTTGGGAAGAGGAGAAATCCGGATAAATGTGAGAAGGGGGGGGGGGGGGGGGAGGAGGGGAAGGAGTGAAGTGAATATTGACAAATCTATGTACGTTCGGCGGTAGGGGATAAAGTGGAGCGCTTAAGTGGTGTGTCAGAGATTTCTAAGCCCTCTGAATTTTTATCTAATTTTTTTCTTCATTTTATCGTATTTCATCTCATTTTATCTTCATTTTATCGTATTTTATATCATTTTATCTTCATTTTATCGTATTTCATCTCATTTTATCTTCATTTTATCGTATTTCATCTCATTTTATCTTCATTTTATCGTATTTTATCTCATTTTATCTTCATTTTATCGTATTTTATCTCATTTTATCTTCATTTTATCGTATTTTATCTCATTTTATCTAACTTTTCCTTAGAGATTACTGTATGTCTCTTAGGACTGATCCGCTATTTCTATGGAACCTGATGGACGTAATGATGATGATGATGATAATAATAATGACTAGAGGTAGAAGAGGAAAAAGTAAAAAAGAAGAAGAAAAAGAAAAAAAACAGAAAAAGAATTAGAAAAGGTAATAGAAAAAGAAATACAAAAAAAAATAAGAAATAAGAAAATAAAAAGAAATAGATAAAGAAATTAAAAAAAGAAATAGAAATGGAAAAAGAAAAAGAAAAGAAGACCAGAAGAAGAAGCCCAATACTAATAATACGAAATAACGAATGTCTTCCCACCATACCATTACGCACCAAATCGTGTAGGCACAGAGAGAGCACCAGCAGCGCCTCCAATATGTACTGTACGGAATCGACACGTAAATCATCATTACAATTCATGATATCAAGATTAATGTCACGTAGAGGCTGATCCATAACCTCGTACTATTCCCAGAAACAATTCCACCTCTAAGCACTCCAAATATTTGTTCATCGAGCGACGCACCTGTTTATCGTAATGTTCTCTTGTCTTACCTGAACGATAACTAAGAGCACTTGTCGACTATCACTAAGTCTAAAATAATACTGTGCAAATATCAGAGTTCAAAAATACAGTAAACCAAACGTATAAATCAGAAGAAACTGAAGAAATATGGTGTCCTTCAATGCCTCAAAAACTCAATTTCTCCATCTGGTAATTAAACATAATCTTCCAAGCGCCTATCCCCTATTCCTCGACATCACACATCAAAAACTACTGCGCAAATATCAAAGTTAAAAAGCAAAGTAAACTAAATGTATAAATCAAAGCAGGAATCTGAATTTTAAAGCCTCGGTATTTTTTTTTTCTATTTTCCTTTATCACACAGGTATGTATTTTTTTCTCTCAGGTAAGGAAGGAAGTGTGCAACGATGAGCTTTATCGCTTTTAAGAGGGAAGGTAAAAAAAAAAATGCAGTGGTGGGTAAGGTCGTGAACTCAACCATTGACATCCTGAAGCATTCATGAGTATCGGGGCTCAATACTTCGATGAGGCTGGGCAACCAACACCTGACTCACCACCCACACACCATCGCTACACCACACCACAGTTTGCCTCCACACCACATCCCTCCTTATCTCTCCTCTTCATTCCGCCCCTGCCTCCCATCGCTACACCACACCACACTTTGCTGCCACACCCCATCCCTCCTTATCTCTCCTCTTCATTCCGCCCCTGCCTCCCATCGCTACCTTACTACACCACACCAAACTATACTACTCTTCGTACACCATACCTGACTCCCCCACATAACCAGCCCTCACACCACACACCACCACACCACATTATGCTACTCTACACCACATCTCTCCTCACTTCTTCTCTCCAGCCTGCCCTTGCCTCCCACCACACTACACTACACCACCCTAAGTCACATCTCTCCTTTCCTCTCCCCTGCCTCCCAGCGTCACACTACACATCACCTATTACTTTACACTACACTTATCTCCTCTCGTCTCAGACCATATCACTCTGCTCTACGTCACATCCCACGCCACACTATTCTTCTCTACACCACACCTCTTCTCATCTCTCTCGAAACTATGGCATTCCACTCAGTGTCACATTCCACTCCACCGCTACTACACGCCACATCACTTCTCCAGATTCACATAAAAACATCTCCACACAGCCCATAAAACCAATCACTCCACACTGCATTACGTCACATGACATCACATCACCTCAGAAACATACCATACCGAACCACATCACACTACACCCCACCATACATCCTTACAGCCCCTTCACCACATCACACCACACCTCATCACTCCACCACACTGCATCATAGTAAACAGCCCTCCGTCGCACTCGTAAATCACTACAACATTCACATTACTGACATTCCAACACCAACCCGCCCACCCACCTACCCACTCACCTCACTAAACAAAGACACATTCTCTTTCTCCACCACATACATACGAACTCACATACCGGAGCAATCGTCTCTCAACATGTCCCTCCAACCAACCATCCGCCTCACCACATCCATGAGCCTCACACAACACAAGATCACCAAAGCACAATGTAATTCAGCCGGCCGCCTCCACAGTGACCTCACAATGCTGCCCCTCACAATACGTCGTGAAGGTGTTAATATTTGATGGCACAAACAAAGGTGCATTGGAGGACGCAGGAACCAAACGACTAGTAAATAGTTTATCTGTACTATTTTAGGAATGTTCTGGGCGACGAAAATTATATAGAAGAATGAATTTTTGTTTATCGTCCCTAAGCAATGTTCTTAGCCAATCCGACAGACTTTTCGTAGTATAGTTATTTGTGTATCGTCTTTTTTATATACATTACCGTCTCTCAATTGACTGACAGCAACCCTCAGAATCAATAGATGTCAACAAAGGAAAATTATCGAGGCAGAACCTTATTGGGAAGTGTGACAGATGGGACATTACACAAACACTGAAGGAAGATGAGAATGATGGCGCAGAAACGATTACTATAATGACAAGAACACCGACCGCGAGCGTGGTGATGATAATAATGTGATAGACGACCCGAGATAAACACCACGGGCCTTCGCATCTTGTCACACGATGAATGAACGACTCGGGTGACTTGGGGCTCGTGGGAGAGGGGGCTCGTGGGTGTGTGGGGGTGTGGGGGAAGGGCCTCGTGGGTGTGTTGTCAAGGCCAGCGCCAATCGTTCACTTCCTGTCCTTTGCCCACTTACACACGTGCCAGTCATCTCCCGAAACTTTATTGCTACCATCATCGTCACTACTGCCAGGGGAGGAATGTTATCCTTGACAAAGCAGGTCGTCGTCATCGTCTAAGATTTATGCCCATGTAGGGGGCACCGGGCCTTTGGCCGTACGGCGGCCCGGTAAGGGAGTGTCGAGGCGATTCAAGTCTCGGTGCGGGTGTAGAGGACGCCTCCGCAGGCAGCAGCACAGCGAAGACACGGGTGCGCTGGGCAGCCCGTAGCAGGACCCGGGTGAGCAACTAGGCAGTCTACTTAACCGCTGCGGAAGGGCGGTCCGCCCTTCCGCCCGCCCACCAGTCCTCCTCGGGTGAGCAACTCGGCCCGAGTTGCTCACCCGAGGAGGACTGGCCGAGTTGCTCACCCGAGGAGGACTGGCCGAGTTGCTCACCCGAGGAGGACTGGCCGAGTTGCTCACCCGAGGAGGACTGGCCGAGTTGCTCACCCGAGGAGGACTGGCCGAGTTGCTCACCCGAGGAGGACTGGCCGAGTTGCTCACCCGAGGAGGACTGGCCGAGTTGCTCACCCGAGGAGGACTGGCGTGTCACTGACAAAGCAGGTTTATATCGAATACTAAAGTAGCTTTCCGAGCTTCAAAAAGAAAGTATACATCAAACACCTTACCCCCCGACATTATACTCTCACCACTATCGTTTACTGTTTGAGGAGGAAAATTACCTTTGAAAAATTAGATATATATCATGTATATTAAAGCAGCGTTCTAAGGTTCAAAAGAAAACATACAAACACTTAATCCCCCGACACTATTATTATCATCATTATTATAATTTGGGGGTGGAAAGTTACCATTGAAAAAGCAGACTTATATCGAATACTAAAGTAACGTTCTGAGCCTTAAGAAGAAAGTGCGCGGACACGTACGGAACTTTTCTCTCTTACTGTTTTCGTCAGTTAATAATGATGACGTCAAGACAATTGGTTTGAGAAATGCCTTGAGTCGTGTGGGCATCGATACGTAGAGATGGTGTCGCCTTGTGCTTGTCCTTGTGCTTGTAAAGGGTAGACAAAGGAGGAAAGGGAAGGAAGAGTTTGAGACAGGGATGAGGAAATAATATAAGGAGATAAAGTGAGAAAAAACGGGAAAGGTAGTGAAGGAAGAAGGGAAGGAAGGGAGAGAAATAGGAAAAGTGAAGGTGAGGGAGATACAGCGATAAAGAGAAAAGGAAGAGAAATGGAAAAGGAACTGTGAAAAGAAACGGAAGGGAAGAAGACAATTAGTGAAGAGGTAGAGAGGTAGAGAGAGAAAGGAGGTACACTGCCACACGACAATCATCTTTAGGGTATTCATTTAAAGGTCTACAACTCCTATTTTGAAACGGAAACACTTAACCCAGGACAGGAGAGAGGGGAAACAGAGAGAGGGAAAAGAAAGGGTGAGAGAAAAGTGGGAAGGGGGCGAGTACGGAAGAGGGGATATTTAATGACCTTGCCGCTCCTTTCATTAGTCACTAGCAGCTGGAGGTGACTATTATAAGCTGGAGCCGTAAAGCACCGTCGAGAGTTACTAAAAATGTGTTCCCGCGTTTCCGAATCCCTCAGTATCCGAGTTCGAGGTTCAAGAATACGCCGCACATGACTCCGTTAATTAGTCACTAGCAGCTGGAGGTGAGTATTATAAGTTGGAGCCGTAAAGCACCGTCGAGAGTTACTAAAAATGTGTTCCCGCGTTTCCGAATCCCTCAGTATCCGAGTTCGAGGTTCAAGAATACGCCGCCACATGACTGTTTCAATGCCAATCTTTAGAATGTCATCAAAATCAACTTAGAAAACCAAATTACACAGATATTGTAAGTAAGAAAGAAAATTGGCAACTTTGAAATCCTTGGGTCTTAGAAATAACGTGTTGGAAGCGCATAAGATGATGACTGCCATAAACTTATTTTCTCTACTGGCTCGGAGTGGGAATAGCCGGCGACCCTCAAGATACGCGCCCAGGATTGTAATTCAGGATTGTAAAGTAATTTCAGATGATCAAGCCAGAAGCAAGTTGTGAATGTAATGTGCACCAGATTACGCGCAAACAACAACAACTGCGACACTCAAACAAAACACAAAAAGGAGGAATTGAAAAAAAAAAAAGATCTATATACCTCTGCACCGAGACAAAAACGAGATAGTGAGTTAAATACTAGGTTCAAATTAAGCTGCAAATCAAGAGTCGCAGAATTATAAGCTGTAATTATTTGTTTACGCCGATTAAAAACTTTTGTCAGGACTGAACAAATTAATCAGGGAACATATATTTACTAATTAAAAGACTGCCATTACCTCCTTCCTTTCTCCCTTATACTTCCTTCTCTCCTCCCTTCCCTCCTTCCTCTTCTCCCTCTCCTTCACTCCATCCCTCTTTGCTTCCTACCTTTCTTCCTTCCTTCCCTCCTTTTAATACAACCATTCAATAGCGGTACTTCATCACAGCCATAAATATTTCATCTTTATGATCCGCGTCGTATTAACAAACCATCAAAGAAGTGGATAAAGGTAAACTATAAACTCGTCTGAATATTTGAACACTCAGTTAAAGGCTTTATTAGTTGTTGTTGTTGTTGTTTTTCTGCGGAGGTTTGGGTGGGTATAAAACAACAAATATAACCGGAACATTTTAAGAGACGCGAGAAGACAACGGTTACCTCTATTCAACATTCCTTTCATAATCATTCAGTTACGAGGTGGTGGTTTTTCGGCAGCCATGCTACCATCCAGATCTCTACGTTTGCTTTCTTTCCTTCCTTCCTCTTTTACCTAATCATCACGACCTCCAGCCATCAAGAGACGCCAGACGACAACGGTTACCTCTATTCAACATTCCTTTCATAATCATTCAGTTACGAGATGGTGTTTTTTCGGCAGCCACGCCACCTTCTTGATCTCCACAAATGCCTTCTTTTCCTCCATCCTCTTTTACCATCCTCATACGACTTCCTGACAAATAGATGAACAAATGAGGGTCCTGGTGTCACCCCCATGTGGTTGCTGTGTTTAAATACTGATTGTTATTAGTAGCAAGACACGTGATCCACAACTTCCGCAACGCTTTCAAACAACAAACTTTTAATATTGGTCACTATAAATATTCAACAAAAGCATATGAGAAACCCTGGCGTGAAAACTTGAAATAGCTTAGAGTATTATAAGTATTGTAGCATTGAGTATTGTACCAGCATTGTTATAGTACTGCCATAGCCTGACCGTGAACAGAGGTGACGCCAGAGCAGGAGAAAGACCTTTGAGGACAGACCAACGCTTAAAGTCTTTGATCGCTGCCGTAATTTACCCGCATGAACCCCCCACCGGCTATTTAACCTTCACCCCCTTGACCTGATTCCACGCAATTAGTGCCGCCGGGGTGGTATTAGTGCCGCCCTGCATACTGAGTGCCCCCTCGCTGCCCATCCCTCAACACGAACGGGACAGCCACACGCAGCACCACCAAAAAGTCTGCAACCATACACCACAGCCTCTCAGATATCAAGAACTTAACTTTAACTTTAAGAGTACATGCACAACAACACCAAAAGCCTCTCATAAACCAGAACTTTACATTAACTTTAAGGGTTCGAACGGGGCACCCACACGCAGCGGTACCAAGAAGTCTGCAACTATACACCACACCCTCCCATATATCAGGAACTTAACATTGAGAGTACGTCCGGGACACCCACAGTCTGCAACCATACACTTCTTAGTTTCTCAGATATCAGGAACTTAACATTGACTTCAAGGGTTCATACGGTACAGTCTACAACCATACACTTCTTAGTTTCTCAGATATCAGGAACTTAACATTAACTTCAAGGGTTCATACGGTACAGTCTGCAACCATACACTTCTTAGTTTCTCAGATATCAGGAACTTAACATTAACTTCAAGGGTTCATACGGTACAGTCTGCAACCATACACTTTTTAGTTTCTCAGATATCAGGAACTTAACATTAACTTCAAGGGTTCATTCGGTACAGTCTGCAACCATACACTTCATAGTTTCTCAGATATCAGGAACTTAACATTAACTTCAAGGGTTCATACGGTACAGTCTGCAACCATGCACTTCTTAGCTTTCCATATATCAGGAACTAACATTAACTTTAAGGGCACGACCAGGACACCCACACGCAGCGATACCAAGAAGTCTGCTACCATTATACCTCTCAACACGTTTAATTCTCCATCCCGTTCAGCGTTGTATTGTGGCGTGAGTCGTTAACGCTGTCTTGCCTGGCTCTTATTTTGATCCTCCTTGGCTTAAACTCGTGTCAGATTAGTCAGTTTTTTCCCCTTACTATTTATCCAGTCATCACTATCGACCTCTGATATTGATAGCTGCGATCATCCACAACTTACGAGGCAGAAGAGAAATGTTGCGCAGACAAGGATGACAAAGCAACGACCTCTAAAAAGCGTAACTGAGACTCGCGCAAAAGGGCTGTCCTCGCAAGACTATAATCCCTTAAACTCAAGATCAAAGTGTGTCAAGAACTGATGGCGCCCCACCAAACGAAGGGACGTGACAGAAGATTTCCTTTGATTACGAGTGTGAGTGCCTCGTGTCCCCCACCCTATGCAGTATGTGGGTTAAGTAAGTGCTCGCGTGACCGAACACCCTTCCACTGAGCATGCTAGCCAAGGACGCTTGTGTAACCCATCGGTACTGGGGAGTAACGCTTCGGCCTCCTCCTCCTCCTCCTCCTCCTCCTCCTCCTCCTCTCCCTGCGGCGAAGGTAACGTGTCGCTGGTATTGTTATGTGTCGTTATCAGGCGAGTCCAATCCACTGTACTGTTGCCTTTTTCGTTCAAACGTTTCCGGGTTGTGAGAACTTCGTCGGCCATTGCCTGTGAAAGTTTGTGTAGGTCTTGAAACTCGCCCACGCTAATAAGTTTTGTAATAGAATGAAAGATAAATGAGAAAATAAACTAATTGGTGAATAGATAGA
The DNA here is from genome assembly GCF_024679095.1 of Eriocheir sinensis. NCBI lineage: Eukaryota > Metazoa > Arthropoda > Malacostraca > Decapoda > Varunidae > Eriocheir > Eriocheir sinensis. The sequence goes on from NC_066511.1 coordinate 15,509,246, forward strand.
TAAATAAATAAATAAATAAAACAGTGGATAATGTAAATAGATTGATAGATAAGTGTGCGTGTGCGTGCGTGTAATTGGGTATGTTGTTATTTTTATCATTTTTGGCCCCAGTCTGAGACAGTAGCAAGGTCAAAATTTATTAATTATGCGTATCGTAACATCCGGACAAGTGCTACGTAATCTCTGTTGAATTGATGCTCTCTCAAAACACGTGGAACAATGCGGAGTAAGAAGAATCGTAAAGCAAAAAGAAGTGGAGTGAGGCGTTCCACTGCGTACTGTCGAAGCAGCATCTATAGCGGACTTATTCTGTTGTTGTTGTTGTTGTTGTTGTTGTTGTTGTTGTTGTTGTGGTGGTGGGGGTGGTGGGGCCTGATGGTCGGCTCAAGGCTTCTTCCCGGTTGGGCCTGATGGTCAGCCCAGCCCGTTCTGGCGCAGGCGAGTGTTTATAGTGGCGCCATCTTGCATTGGCTCATGCTGCCCTCCCGGAGCTCATCTTTAATCCTAGAATCTAGAGTCCAGGTTGATAGGTGGTCTTCTGGACAGCATGTGGGTAGTTTTAAGCCACTCGGCGGCGGCTGAAAAATCCCAGCTTGGTGACACCGGGCGTCCTCCTGAACGCGGCGCCGTCACTCTGTCGACTCAACCACCTCCTCCCTGTTGTTGTTGTTGTTGTTGTTGTTGTTGTTGTTGTTGTTGTTGTTGTTGTTGTTGTTGTTGTCGTCGTCGTCGTCGTTGTTATTGTTGTTGTTGTTGTTGTTATTGTTGTTGTTGTTGTTGTTGTTGTTGTTGTTGTTGTTGTTGTTGTTGTTGTTGTTGTTGTTGTTGTCGTTGTTGTTGTTGTTGTTGTTGTTGTTGTTGTTGTTGTTGTTGTTGTTGTTGTTGTTGTCGTTGTTGTTGTTGTTGTTGTTGTTGTTGTTGTTGTTGTTGTTGTTGTTGTTGTTCTTGAGCTGTCTCCCTTGCTGTAAAAAAAAAAAAGACTCCCCTACACTAAGTCATGCCGCGGCCCAGGTGACCCACGGTAGGTGATAATGAGGCAGCAATCCTTCACTCCACCTTGCTGAGAGCGCCGGTCAAGGTCAGGATCGAAATAGTGACGAATGTTCTGACGCACGCCCAACCTCTACCTGGTACTGGAATTAATTGGCCGTGACGTAAACTATAATTCAGGTGAGGCGAAAAGTAAAGAGCTTGGCCACTTCCATTAAAATTAACAAACAATGAAGTGAACAGTGATTAGTTTTGTTATAGCGTATCCTAAAGCTTTTACATAATTCTGCAAGTTATTAGTGAGGAGCCTTTTAGCGAACTGGTAATAGCGGTTTGATTGCAGAATTCGGTTTGTATTAGTCAGTTGTTTATTAAGTTAGCTTATTTCGTATTTAGTGTAGTTTTCTTTTGGTGTTTTATTTTCCTTGGGGTGTTTATACAAATTTAATGTCGCTGCATATTTTGGCCTTTCAGCATAATGGTTTCAGAATTAGGATTTCGTTAGTCTTTTTTTTTCATTCAGTGAGATTAGTTCATACCGAATGTATTTATTTTGTTTTGTGTCATATTTTCCTTGGGGTGTTTTTTTTTCAACATATCACTTCTTTTCCTTGTCCCGTAAGAGTAAAAATCATGACCCGTAATCGTTGCAGAAGTAGGATCTCATTAGTCAGTTCTTTATTCTTGTTTTTCTTTTACAGCAAGGGGTCACCTCAAGGGCAAAAACAAAAACAAGGACATCAAAAAAAAAAGTCCGCTAAGTTCTGCTCCAAACAAAAGCAGAAAGAACGAGAGGCCAAAAAGAGAGGTCAGTTTCGGGTCTTGATTACTTTATATTTAATGTAGTTTTTTGTGTGCTTTTTTATCCTTGGTCTGCTTATAACATATCTCTTTTTTTTCTTGTCCCGTATGAGTGAAAATCGTAACCCTTAATCGTTGCAGAAGTAGGATTTTCATTAGCCAGTTCTTAATTCAGGAACATTACTTTATATTTCATTTTAGTGTTTTACTCTCCTCGGGCTGTTTATACCATGTCAATTCTCTTCATTGCCCCCTAGGAGTGAAAATAATGACCATAATCGCTACTTCCCGGCAGGACTCGAGGTATTGTCGTAATGAAGAACTCTTGTAAGCCGCCAGATTGATACTTAAAGGAGGACGGTGTCAAGATGTGCTCTGTGTGTCAAGGTCTTGTGTTGCCCCCCCCCCCCTTCCCCCCGCCCCCCTCCCGTGGTGTAGATCGCCCTCTTGCCTCACACCTTCCTCTGCGTCTCCAGTCTAATGAAGTGTTTTTTCTTATTTGGGGGGAATGGCTTCTTAACTTACAGAGCTATAACTTTACAGAACTCAAATGAAGTATCCTTTTTTTTAAGTAATGGCTTCTTAAATCGCAGAACTTTTAACCCAAGAACGCCTGGCCACCCTCACTCCTTACCGCTGTATACTATCAAAAATATGCCCGAAAAAAATGCACATCTATAAAAACAAAACAAACACGGTAGCAGACTCCGATGAAGTATCCTTTTTTCCAAGTAATTTCTTCTTAAATTGCAATACTTTCAAGTCAAGAAAGTCCACCCATCCTCACTCCTTTCCACTGTGTACTATCAAAAATATGCCAAAAAAAATGCGCATCTATATAAACCAATCAAACACGGAAGCAGATTCCAGTGCTTTTTGTGTCTCTCACAGTAGCGCGTAAAAACATTGAATATCACCGATAGCCACTCACTGAAGACAAGTGTAAAAGTTGTCTTGACTTAGTCTGTTTCAGTATTATCATAAAGGTATTTGATATTAAGTCGTGGCTTCAAATTTTTTGGCCATTTAAACTGAAAGCCAACCAACTTCCTCTTGCCGGTCGTTTTAAGTCCCGTGAAACCATAAATTCGCGAACCCCTGAGTCTTCGTTTGAACTCAGCGGGAGACTAACGGAATGCTAAGTGTTGTGTGGTTTTTTAAATCGTGGTCATGGAAACACTCGTCCATGCTTCTCAGTTTTGTAATATAATATATAAAGATGAATAAACAAGATAATGAATGAATGAATGAAACAATATATATAAAAGGGTGCATAGTATATAGAAAGATGGATAAATACATACATAAATAGGTAGGTAGATATAAAGATAGCATAGGTGTGTGTGTGTGTGTGTGTGTGTGTGTGTGTGTGTGTGTCAATAAACCCAAGTGCCTCAGGTCGGGTCGCGGGCTTTTCCTCGCCTTGGCCGCCACCACTATAACATTAACCGCCCATTCAGCGCCGATATATAGATCCCCGCACTTCTAACTGCTCTTGTATTAATCATGACTCTCCCTCACGCACGGACGGCCTGGTACGTGCCACGGGACTCCCTCTCGGCGCTGCGTTGCTTTCTGAACTCAAGAATAATTTGGCAAAGGCAGCTACTAGACATTTCGCCGCCCAAGAACACATGGCTTTCGTAGGTGTGAGCATATCCAGGAGTAGTTTTATGACCCTGGTGGTAGTTTGACCCTTCTTGTTTACCATGAACCTGAAGAAACACTCATTAGAACCCAGCTGACCCCCTCTTTGACCTTTAGAAAGAACCGATGTGAGAAGCGAAATTGTCTTATAATGCCCCCTTAGCTAGATCATATTGTAAAACGTGTCGGGCTCCCATTACTACTATTTCCCAAGGCCACGGAGAAGGTTAACCGGGTTTTCATGGGTGCTTTTTTCGTTCAAGATGCAGAGGCCATGTAAAACTATCGCTACCATCACAAAACAATCCGTGAAAAGCCCAGCAACTTCTACAAAAGGTTTTCATGGGTGCATTTTTCGTTCAAGATGCAGAGGCCATGTAAAACTATCACTACCATCACAAAACAATCCGTGAAAAGCCCAGCAACTTCTACAAAAGGCTTTTCAAACTGGCGAACTGAGGCGCCGAAACGTTTGTAAATATGGCCTTAAGATCTAATGGCTGGTAATACAAGACACTTTCGCTTCTCACGTCAGCTATTTCTAAAGGTCAAAGGGGGGATCAGTCAGGTTCTAATAAGGTTTTTTTTAGGCTCAGGGTACAGAAGAAAGGTCAAACTACCACCAGGGTCATAAAACTACCCCTGGAAATGCTCACAACTCCTACGAAAGCCTCTTCAATTATGTGTTCTTAAGGGGCGATATGTCTTTTAATACGACCCAATGTACCCCCATCGGCGCGACCCTTCACCAAGTCACGTGACACCAGCAACTCACGACGAACCTCTCCTGGCTGGCCCTTCCCGAAGCTTGACCCCACGACGCACACCATCGACCCGACAATTCCCTCATCTACTTCCCTCATAAGTCAATGTGACCACTCCCTCGCCCAGGCCCTATTTTCCCTCAACGCCTCCCTCCTTCCGTGACATTAACAATGACCAAATCAATTTCCTTTACCGGCAAGTGACCTCGATCCTTCTATATCAATTACCGAAGGGGGGAAGGGGAAGCATAAGCATGTTGAATTTAGTTACTGTTGGTTTATGAGTAACGGGAATGTTTGAATTTTTTTTTTTTTTTTTTTTTTACAACAAAGGAGGCAGCTCAAGGGCACACACAAAAAAAGAAAACAATAATAAAAAAAAGCCCGCTACTCGCTGCTCCTAAAAAAAAATAATCGCTGACTTCACTGACACCATCGAAAAGTTTTGTATGGACACCTCGAAAAGAAATATATGACGGTAATGTTTCTTTAATGAAAGGTGGCTACGCACATTTGGCTTAGCTACACTTTTTTTTCCTTACATGTTTGTTATAGAAGGCAAGTCTACAAAAAATATTTCATTGTTTCCTATTAAATTTGCTAATTATTTTTCATGTTCGCGGTTGTTTTTCACATTAATGATGTTCTAATGAGTTATATGTTGTCGCTCTATATTTTTTTCTTTTCAGCTGTAAAATATATTAAAGTTCCTTCGTAAACTCCATCATTCAACTTTTTCAGCTTGATCTCTCTTGAGCTCTACCCAAACACACCGCCAAGTCACGACCGGTACCGGCGTTGGTGCGGACTAACTTTTACTTTGTTCTTTTGAAGACTCTCGTGTTTCATTCTACTGAGCAAGTTGCAGCATTAGGTGTCTTGAAGGTCACTGAGGCCATTCGTCCACGTGTCACATACTATTAACTGTTGAGGTTTCTGAATGCATGCAGGAACGAACGATGACCACGCCACCTCTCTCTCGAATAACAGTCCCCTCCTATGAAATTGGTACTCTTGCTAATAACCCTACAATCACCCCCACCAAGACTACCGCCACAGGCTTCACAATTATGACTACAAGTTACAAGTTGCATCCAGAACTTCTTTTTTTTTAATGAACGAAAAAGTGAGCCCATGACCTAAATTCCCTCAAAATCTATACGTATATTACCTTGGAAGCGCACACGAGTATATTATCACGTCGACGGTGGCGGTGGTGGTGGTGGAGTAGTGCAGAATAAGTGCCACGTGATATCAACACTGAGAATCTACTCAGTGTGGAAAGCAGAGACTTGGGCAAAGATGTAAGAGATGGGCTGTGAAGGACACCAGCCGAGTAGGTCAACTAGGCAAGAAGCAGGTCGCAGGGCAGAAAGGGAATACGATGAACAGGCTCTATAAATCATGCAGGAAGACACAGCGAGAAGCGTTGCACAAAGAGGAAAAGAAACACAGCGCGGAAAACAACAGATAAAACTATAGAGCGGGAAACAGAAGACAGGCTGCAAAGAAACGAGGGTGAGGCAGAAAATAGACACCTGGAATCAGAGTACGGTATTTAAAGAGGAAAATAACGAAATGATGCAAACTGTACCCCTCCATCCCCCCCTCTCCCCGCCCCTTCCTGCCCCATGAGTGAGGTAGTGTCATAAAAAGTGCCCTAAAGTGATATCTTATTCATGGAAGGGACAGAATCTACACAGGGAACGTTGGCTGTGCTCTTTTATTCCTATGCCTATACCTTTACCATGAGACACTTGCATAGCACTCGTGACGTTCGCCCTACCACAACATTCGACAAAGGGAGTGGTTAATTAATGTGAAAATGTGCATTGCGTTATAGAACTCGAAATTTTATGATGATTAGAAAACGTCATTAATCCCGATGTTCGATACGAGTCGCGAGAAGTGAACATAACATTAATGAAACCAATCAACAACAGCAGGAAAACAATGACTTCCAAATAGTAGTTTCGGGTGATGTCCGAGAGTATAGGAATTCCTGGACGTCGCGGGAATGTAGTATTTGTGTCTTATGTAAAGCGGAGGTCTGAACGTGGCACTGCTACTGCACTAACAACAGGATGTATAATGAGTATATAGAGAGCAGGAAGTGAATTTATGAAGACGAAAACCGTAGATATTCATGCGGATCTCACAGGTTAAACAGTTGAAACTAAATACTTGACGAAAATCAGATGTTTTGGCGTGTCCGATATTGACTCAGTAAATGGTAAATCTCGACGTTATATGTACACTGTACCCGAATGTTCCCCGGAAGTTATACAATATGCAGCAGCTCCCCCACAATGTCCGTCTGATCGAGTATTGACGGGAGCGCGTCTGTGTTGTGAATATTGAGTATGAATTACAAACACATCACAGTAATTTTCTCGACATGCAAGGATTTTTAGATGACATACCTTTCCCCGCGGCGAAAGGGCTTACACAAATGGGAAAGTGTGGAGATGAAGTATTGGTATGGTAAGGCTGTAAGCACACGAAATTGATTATATTTTGGTTTTGTTTTCAGTTTGAGATGAACCCAAGCCAAAGACATCAGTGAGCTGAGGAGCATTAATACGGAATAGTGATAAACCTTTTCTTGAAAGAATTCCTATGGAGTTAAAAAAAAATCCAGTTTCAGGATTCCTCAAAATCAGAATGTCAATCAGACAGTCTTTATATTTTGGGGGATAACGTTGTATGGTAGTAACGCCATCCATATTAATGGAGGCCGGGATCACGTTACATGTAATATTTATAAATGACTCTCTAGAACAGCATCCCTCGTCCTGGACTAAGGCTACCCAGGACCCCGAAGCATCCTCCCACATGTGCATGAGCATTACCGCACACGACGCCCATTTAGTAGCTGGCACATGTTTCAGAAACACGTTATTGCCGACTGCCGAGAAAGACAATCTCCATTTTCTGTATATTAATTACGTGCACCGACTGTTACTTCAGAAACAATGAATGCCTGTCGGTATAGGTGGAAGTTTAATCATACCCCTGAACAGAGTTAAAGCTGTCAGTTCGTTCTCAATGTCTATCGCAGTGCTTACTACAGTCACCCCAGCACATGTACACTTCGGCAAAGCGCATAATATTACACATAGAGTGATTAATTGATGGGTACAAAAATCAGATCACTAAAATTGCCAAGCTGAACTCATTTTTCATATATTCTGGTCATAAAATCTGAGCCTAATGTATTTAAAGTTTTTTTTCCTCATTTTTTTTCCTCGTCCATCCACTTACATTAAGCTTGTGATGTTGAACTAAGCGTGTGCACGTGTAAGTTTGTATGACTGTATTCACGTTTTCGTATTACAATAAATAATTTTAAAAGCAATACATTATCTACACCTACCGAAGTGCAACACGATCCTGCTGTATCCCTGAATGACGATAATGTTCTTGCCGAAGTTAGCTGTGTTTTAATTCTTTAGTAAACTTGGAGGTCCCGTGCATCTCACTTGGCTCCATCCAAGAACGACACCACCTAGCAGGTCCGGACCCACCACGGCCCAGTCACGAGTCCAGGGGTGGCGGGGGAGAGCCTGTCGCGCCACCTTCAGTCCGCGGCTCGGCGGGTATGACTGCCTCGGCCCCAGACAAACTCAGTGCCACACCTGCCAACCCAGTGTTGATCCGTCCCACGCGCGCCTGACTCCCGCCCACACCTTGTCCTCACGGGTGCCATGACTTTTTATTTGGACGAAGCAAGCAGGTCAAGGACTGAATACGAATGAAGGAAGCAAGTAAGATCCGTTGCTATTCCTTCATCGTAAACTTCCATGCAGTGAAAGATTAACCTAGTGATAAAGTTTTCTTGACAAATTAAATAAAGTTGGAGCGACACTGGACTTTTTTTCCACTCGTTGCTTTTACGAGTATTTTCTGGATGAGAATACATTTGTCTACACACAGAGAGAATGCATAGGACCTGATTTACGCCCCATGTCTCTGCCTTCCTGCGTTAACTTTTCTCATAAACAATGGTAAAGACGAGGCAGAAGCACTTGCAATCAGTAACATCCTCTTTAAGCACAAAACATTCACCGGCGAGTGAGTAGGTACAATAAATTTCGTGTGGAGTGGGCGGAGAAGAGTCGCAGGAATGATTTACAACAGAAAGAAGGAAGCAAGAATGAAAGGGAAGGTTTTTCATGATGGTAATAAGCAGGGAGGTAATAACGACAGCAGTCTCCGTGGTAATGAGACTGCGTTGTGTGAGTGGGAGACGGCAGCACTGGCGAAGAGAAAAAGAGACGGAGCTGGTGGTGGAAGAGTTGAAGATGTTGAGATTTTTGTTTGGGGTGACAAGGATGAGAATGTTTAGGAATGATTATTTGAGAGAGAGAGAGAGAGAGAGAGAGAGAGAGAGAGAGAGAGAGAGAGAGAGAGAGAGAGAGAGAGAGAGAGAGAGAGAGAGAGAGAGAGAGAGAGAGAGAGAGAGAGAGAGAGAGAGAGAGAGAGAGAGAGAGAGAGAGAGAGTGTGTGTGTATGTGTTATAGGAGCACCTACGGGGTATATCAGAAGGGAACACCCTAACCAACTAACTAACTAAAGGGAAACATACCCCGGGGGCGCGTCGTTTCACTCACTCGTCCCCTCCACTCCCGGCGGTCTTCCTGAGCAAGCTCCCACGAAGCTGCTGTATCCATCTCTAATCTAATCCTTCCTGGCAGGGTCGGTTGACATGCCCGATTCATGAGTTACGTGGGCGTCCCATTGGTCTCCTCCACTCATAGCTGTCTCGTACAGAAATATCCCTTTAAACAGGACTGACGTTCAGGAGGCGCCCCACGTGCCCATGTAGCCGGTGTAGGGGTACACGAATCATGGACTAAGCTGGTAAATTAACAAGCCTCGATTCATTTTCACGGAGTAGTCCAGCGATACTCCATGATCTTGCAAAGACACTTGTTAGTTACCAAAGGCATCGACACGAATCTCCAAGTTTGACAGACTTTTATTTTTACAGCAAAAGAGGAAGTTCAAGGGCATAAAAAAAGGAAACATGAAAAAAAAAAAAAAAAGCCTGCTACTCACTGCTCCTAAAAAGAGTTAGAGGAGTGGCCGAAAGATATGTCAATTTCGGGAGGAGAGGTGTCCTGATACCCTCCTCTTGAAAGAGTTTAAGTCGTAGGCAGGAGGAAATACAGATGAAGGAAGATTGTTCCAGAGTTTACCAGCGTGAGGGATTAAAGAGTGAAGATGCTGGTTAACTCTTGCGTAAGGGATCTGGACAGTAAAGGGATGAGCTTGAGTAGAAAGTCGTGTGTGGCGATACAACAATATGAATAATTACTACTACTACTACTACTACTACTACTACTTTTACTACTACAACCACTATTACGTATGTACTACACCCTTGTAACAGTGGAGAGAGCGCCACACGACATGAATTGATTTTCTTCTTGTTCGTTTCCCTAAACTCTTGAGGTGACGTGTTTTGCAGGCTGCGACACAAGCGGTGACCACAACGTTTGCCGCGTCTGGCGTGAGTACTTCATCAGCCCGTCATCATCATCCATGTTGCCAGGAACTTGGACATTTCATATACATGAACTTATAAAGCAAACCAATCACAGGGAAGCATTGCAAGGCGAAATTGCTGCGTGGAAGGACTTCATCTCAAGGAAACAGTGTAGGGACAAGTTGGAACAACGAGAGCCCCAAGGCGGCAGGGTTATCGCTTTCCACACCATCTTTCATTAACATCTCAAACTTATTACACAAACTGCGACAACGGCTTTCACCGAGTAATTAAAAATATTATAATAATTCGGCAAACGTTCCCAACGCCTCCAAAAGTTTGAGGCGGACGGGAATGTTTCTTGCGCGGGGTCCGAAGAGGAGGAGGCTGCCGGCCCTGGCCCAGTCGAGGAGCAGGCCGGCGACACCTTCGCGGAAGGGGCCTCCTCCACTGCCCCCTCGTCCCGAGACATTCCGTTACTAAGACGCCCGTGAACAATGCGCCCGTTAACGATGCGAAACACGTAAACAATGCGAAACACGTAAACAATGCGAAACACGTAAACGATGCGAAACACGTAAACAATGCGAAACACGTAAACGATGCGAAACACGTAAACAATGCGAAACACGTAAACAATGCGAAACACGTAAACAATGCGAAACACGTAAACAATGCGAAACACGTAAACGATGCGAAACACGTAAACGATGCGAAACACGTAAACAATGCGAAACACGTAAACAATGCGAAACACGTAAACAATGCGAAACACGTAAACGATGCGAAACACGTAAACAATGCGAAACACGTAAACGATGCGAAACACGTAAACGATGCGAAACACGTAAACGATGCGAAACACGTAAACGATGCGAAACACGTAAACAATGCGAAACACGTAAACAATGCGAAACACGTAAACAATGCGAAACACGTAAACGATGCGAAACACATAAACGATGCGAAACACGTAAACAATGCGAAACACGTAAACGATGCGAAACACGTAAACGATGCGAAACACGTAAACAATGCGAAACACGTAAACGATGCGAAACACGTAAACGATGCGAAACACGTAAACAATGCGAAACACGTAAACGATGCGAAACACGTAAACGATGCGAAACACGTAAACGATGCGAAACACGTAAACAATGCGAAACACGTAAACGATGCGAAACACGTAAACGATGCGAAACACGTAAACGATGCGAAACACGTAAACGATGCGAAACACGTAAACGATGCGAAACACGTAAACGATGCGAAACACGTAAACGATGCGAAACACGTAAACGATGCGAAACACGTAAACGATGCGAAACACGTAAACAATGCGAAACACGTAAACGATGCGAAACACGTAAACGATGCGAAACACGTAAACGATGCGAAACACGTAAACGATGCGAAACACGTAAACGATGCGAAACACGTAAACAATGCGAAACACGTAAACAATGCGAAACACGTAAACGATGCGAAACACGTAAACGATGCGAAACACGTAAACAATGCGAAACACGTAAACGATGCGAAACACGTAAACGATGCGAAACACGTAAGCGATGCGAAACACGTAAACAATGCGAAACACGTAAACGATGCGAAACACGTAAACGATGCGAAACACGTAAACGATGCGAAACACGTAAACGATGCGCCCGTAAACGAGACGAAACTCGTAAAGTAGAGGACTCAGCCAAAAAGAAACACGACTCAGCACAAGAAACACAAGACTCAGCACACAAAACCCTAGACTCAGTCACCTCAAATAACCCAAAACGAGGTGGGTGGGTGAGTGGGTTGGTGGGCGGGTGTGGAGAGGGGGAAGGGAAGGGAGGTAGGATAGGTGGGTGTGTGTATTGGTGGGTATAGGTAAGGAGGGCAGGAGGAGAGGAGAGACATGGAGGTTCGCAGTGGGGTTAGGTCTATGCTAGCTACCTTCCCGCTCACCTCCCTCCCTCCCTACCTACCTACCTTCCTACCTCCCTACCTACCAGCCTGCCAACCAACCTCCCTCGCTCCCTGGCTCTCTCCCACCACGCCTGCCTACCATCCTACCCGCCCACTTGCGAACCTGCAACACACCTCCCTCAAAACACACTGACTGGCACACACACAAACACAAGACTGAGCTCCACAAAACACACTGACTGGCACACACAAAAACACAGCCCAAACGAGGTGGGTGGGTGAGTGGGTTGGTGGGGGTGTGGAAGGAGAGGGGAGAGAGGGGGTGGAATATCGGTTGTTGAGTGGGTACAGGTTGGGAGGGCAGGAGAGGAGAGGCATGGAGGTTCGCAGTGGGGTTAGGTCTATGCTAGCTACCTTCCCGCTCACCTCCCTCCCCTCCTACCTACCTACCTCCGTACCTCCCAACCTAACAGTCTGCCAACCAACCTCCCTCGCTCCCTGGCTCTCTCCCACCACGCCTGCCTACCATCCTACCCGCCCACTTGCGAACCTGCAACACACCTCCCTCAAAACACACTGACTGGCACACACACAAACACAAGACTGAGTTTCACAAAACACACTGACTGGCACATACAAAAACACAGCCCAAACGAGGTGGGTGGGTGAGTGGGTTGATGGGGGTGTGGAAGGAGAAGGGAGAGAGGGGAGGAATATCGGTGGGTGGGTGGGTACAGGTTGGGAGGGCAGGAGGAGAGGAGAGGCATGGAGGTTCGCAGTGGGGTTAGGTCTATGCTAGCTACCTTCCCCCTCACCTCCCTCCCTCCCTACCTACCTACCTCCATACCTCCCTACCTACCAGCCTGCCAACCAACCTCCGTCGCTCCTTGGCTCTCCCACCACGCCTGCCGACCATCCTACCCGCCCACTTGCGAACCTGCAACACACCTCCCTCAAAACACACTGACTGCCACACACAAAGACAAGACTGAGTCCCTCAAAACACACTGACTGCCACACACAAAGACAAGACTGAGTCCCTCAAAACACACTGACTGGCACACACAAAGACAAGACTGAGTCCATTAAAAACACACTGACTGGCACACAAAACGCGCGGGGTCCGAAGAGGAGGAGGCTGCCGGCCCTGGCCCAGTCGAGGAGCAGGCCGGCGACACCTTCGCGGAAGGGGCCTCCTCCACTGCCCCCTCGTCCCGAGACATTCCGTTACTTAAACGCCCGTGAACAATGCGAAATACGTAAATAAAGCGAAAAACGTACGCAATGCGCCCGTAAACGATGCGAAACACGTAAACGATGCGAAACACGTAAACGATGCGAAACACGTAAACAATGCGAAACACGTAAACGATGCGAAACACGTAAACGATGCGAAACACGTAAACAATGCGAAACACATAAACGATGCGAAACACGTAAATGATGCGAAACACGTAAACGATGCGAAACACGTAAACGATGCGAAACACGTATAAACAATGCGAAACACGTAAACAATGCGAAACACGTAAACAATGCGAAACACGTAAACAATGCGAAACACGTAAACGATGCGAAACACGTAAACGATGCGATACATGTAAACAATGCGAAACACGTAAACAATGCGAAACACGTAAACGATGCGAAACACGTAAACGATGCGAAACACGTAAACAATGCGAAACACGTAAACGATGCGAAACACGTAAACAATGCGAAACACGTAAACAATGCGAAACACGTAAACGATGCGAAACACGTAAACGATGCGAAACACGTAAACGATGCGATACATGTAAACAATGCGAAACACGTAAACAATGCGAAACACGTAAACAATGCGAAACACGTAAACGATGCGAAACACGTAAACGATGCGAAACACGTAAACAATGCGAAAGACGTAAACGATGCGAAACACGTAAACAATGCGAAACACGTAAACGATGCGAAACACGTAAACAATGCGAAACACGTAAACGATGCGAAACACGTAAACAATGCGAAACACGTAAACGATGCGAAACACGTAAACAATGCGAAACACGTAAACGATGCGAAACACGTAAACAATGCGAAACACGTAAACGATGCGAAACACGTAAACAATGCGAAACACGTAAACGATGCGAAACACGTAAACGATGCGAAACACGTAAACAATGCGAAACACGTAAACGATGCGAAACACGTAAACGATGCGAAACACGTAAACAATGCGAAACACGTAAACGATGCGAAACACGTAAACGATGCGAAACACGTAAACGATGCGAACACGTAAACAATGCGAAACACGTAAACGATGCGAAACACGTAAACAATGCGAAACACGTAAACGATGCGAAACACGTAAACGATGCGAAACATGTAAACGATGCGAACACGTAAACAATGCGAAACACGTAAACGATGCGAAACACTTAAACGATACGAAACACGTAAACGATGCGAAACACGTAAACGATGCGCCCGTAATCGTAAAATATAGAAAGATTACCGTTAATTAACCATGGCTTTTGCTACTATATTTGCATGTTGTGTTTGCCTCAATATTACACGATGCCAGTGGTTAGGTTCATCATATTAAGGAACTTTTTTTCCTGTAGAAATTCCCAGGTTATTGGCTATGGCCCTGATGGACTGCTCGCTTTCCCGCATACCAATAATACGGCCTCTAAAAACGAGTTTCGTATCTCTTGCGCTTTTGCACTGTCAGGCAGGACATGGCTTACACACCACCAACGACCCTACACAGAAGCAGCAATAATAACCGCGTTCGATTCGTCCTAGCGACTGATCGAAGCAAACCTGGTGAAACTTCATACTCATCAGTGTTACCATGTCCAGAGAGCACCATACCTTCTCGCGGGTGGCTGAGGTGTCTCTGTTTCATGTGTCCGCCACTGTACTACTTAACACTTATACACTTCACTGCGCACACATATTTACTTCATCCTGCACTGAGCCCTCTGGTTTGTCTGTACACTTAATTAACTTGCTTCCACTAACTTTTGCTGTTCTATTTTCGTTTCCTTTATTTTCATCAATTTAGATTACTTTAGACTAAACGATTTTGCGTGTTTTTTTTTTTTTTTTTGTTCTGCCCCGTTGGAAAGACTACAGTTCATCCTCGCCACCACCATCATCATCATCAGCTCTGTCGTTTGTCTTCTCCTTTTCAGTTGTTCCGTTTTGTATCGCTTCTTAGGTCCTCCGCGGTACTTCTTTACACTTATATACTTCACTGCGCACACAAAATTTACTTCACCCTGCGCTGAGCTCTGGTTTAATTTGCTTCCACCGACTTTTGCTGTTCTATTTTCGTTTCCTTTGTTTTCTCCACTTTAGCTTACTCAGCACTTTTCTTCTTCTTCTTCTTCTTTTGTCCTGAAACGTGTTTTGCTCTTTTTTTCTTCTCTGTCCCGTTGAAAAGACTACACCTCACCCTCGCTGCCACCATCATCATCATCAGCTCTGTGTTTTGTCTGTACTTCCACTGACTTTTGCTGTTCTATTTTCGTTTCCTTTGTTTTCTCCACTTTAGCTTACTCTGCACTTTTCTTCTTCTTCTTCTTCCTCTTCTTGTTTTGACCTGTAACGTGTTTTGCTCTTTTTAAACTTTATTGCTCTGCCCCGTTGAAAAGACTACACTTCATGCTCGCCGCCACCATCATCATCATCAGCAAGGGACGACGCACCAAGAGGGATCAGCTGGTGTTGACGTAGCGCCTCCGCCACCCCGATGGGAAGGCCGCCTTGTTCCACCCACCACAGACCCTCCACAGGCCTACAGGTGAGTGTGTGGAGCCTGTACACGAGTCATGATCATGGGAGGGAGTTTGTGAAATATGTTACGTAGTGGTTGACGAGATTTCATTGTTATTGTTGTTGCTATTGTTATTGTTTTTGTTATTATTATTAGTAGTAGTAGTAGTAATAGTAGTAGTGGTATTAATAGTATGTTATAGGTAGAGCCAGAAAGGTGCAAATATTAAGTAGTACTACGTCTCACACACCCAAGGCACTGATAATTAAGGATAAAGGAAATAGTAGTAGTAAAATGTGGGAATAGAATAAAAGGAGTAAAATTATAATAGTAAAATGTGGGAATAAAGTAATAGTTAATAGTAAAATGTGGGAATAAAGTAATAGTAGGGCAGTAAAATGTAGAGGTAAAATAAATAAAGTTAAGAACAGACATTGAAAATATAACTGAGGAAAAGATTGACAGTACTAACACTCCACTATCTCGCTAAGGAAATAAGTAAAGGACAGACAGTGAAAATATTACCGAGGAAAAGATTGGTGATATTTACACTCCAGTATCTCGACAAGGAAATAAAGTAAAGGACAGACAGACTGAAAATATTACCGAGGAAAAGATTGGTGATATTTACACTCCAGTATCTCGATAAGGAAATAAAGTAAAGGACAGACAGTGAAAATATGACCGAGGAAAAGATTGACAGCATTAACACTCCAGTATCTCGCTAAGGAAATAAAGTAAAGGACAGACAGTGAAAATATGACCGAGGAAAAGATTGACAGCATTAACACTCCAGTATCTCGATAAGGAAATAAAGTAAAGGACAGACAGTGAAAATATGACCTAGGAAAAGATTGACAGTATTAACACTCCAATATCTCGATAAGGAAATAAAGTTAAGGACAGACAGTGAAAATATGACCGAGAAAAAGATTGACAGCATTAACACTCCAATATCTCGCTAAGGAAATAAAGTAAAGGACAGACAGTGAAAATATGACCGAGGAAAAGATTGACAGCATTAACTCTCCAGTATCTCATTAAGGAGGGCTTGATATGTCCACTGAGGTAATATGTTTTGTCCTCCCTTTGTGCAGGAGCTTTGATGTCTAGCTATGCCTCCATGGTGCAGGGGTTACCATACCTACATATCTGAGGGCCTGGGTTCAATCTTAGATTCCCCAGCTCACCCATCTGTTCCTTTTCTCTGCCCTCGTCAGTCACTTAAGACCATGCTAGTTACTAGAGATAATATTAATAATAGTTTTATTTAGCCCAGCGGCACATATGAAAAAACAAGACAAGTAAGCGAGCGAAATCAAACGAGATACATAGCGTGTACATGTCTTGGTTCTTGGATCTCTCTCTCTCTCTCTCTCTCTCTCTGTGCCTTAGGATTTAGTATGACTTTTAACCAGTATGTGGATTCCTGATAGTTTTTACTAAATCAGACATATAAGATATGTATCTTGCACTATTGACCATTCCTGATAAGACTTTAGAAATCTTTGTATAGTCCTGTTTTTACGAGGGAAAGTGATATCCTTATCCCAATCCCTATCCCGGGGCAATATGATATGATGTATGAAGCTGGGCCAGAAAACTAGCTACCTAAATGCCTGTTAATTTTTTTCAGCATTGAGACAAAATGGGGAACCATCTAGCTGGTATTCCTCCATCACAGATATTTCCTGTGGAAACCTATTTGTCTGATCTTCCTGATGTCCGATATGAAGCAAGGTAAGCCAGCTGTTGCCAACGTATAGTTATGTAAAAAATATCAAGGCTGTCTTTCAGCCCTTCTCTGCTGATCAGAACTTGAAGTACATGATGCTAGCAATAAATTATATGATATTTAAAGGACAGAGTTACTGATTCAAATCATACTTACTGTGCCTCACTTGGTCACTCATTTATTAACACATCTTCAAGGAACTCAAAGCAGTAATCAAACAGTTATCCTTAGTATTTGTATGGATTCTAACCCACTTTTCTTTTACAGCTTGGGGAGCACCCGGTTCCTCAAGGTTGCCAAATGTAGAACATGGGAAGGGCTTGTTGTAGTGAAGGTGTTTGTTATCCATGACCCAGTCTTGCAGCACCTGCTGTCAGCTTATAAAAAGAAAATTGAAGATATTTCAACGAAATTGATAACAGCACCTAACTGTCTTCAATTTCAGTATTTAAAGGTATTGTGAAATAGAGTATTGTTTCAAATTTTTCAGATCTGCAAGTTTTGTGACATTAAGAAGGGAATTTTCAAAACACCTGTAGAAAATTATTTTTCATGATTTATCAAAAAAAAATTATTCTACTTTTGGGAGAAGTATTAATTTCAAATTAGCCTGATAGGAAAGAATATATATAATTTTTGTGTTTAGCTTGTCATTTCTAATTATCAATAACATGATTTTTTTCTTGTTATATTGCAGGCAACAGAGAAGGCTGGGTTGATGATAAGACAGTATGTGAAGAGCAATTTGTATGACAGAATATCAACAAGACCTTTTCTTACTTCAATAGAAAAGAAATGGATTGCCTTCCAGCTTTTGTATGCCCTGAAGCAGGCCCACCAGCAAGGGGTAAGGTGGATTCACTGTTTGGGAAATAGATTGCTTATCAGAGTATCATTAGTAAGGCACTTAAAAGAAGCACAATGTGTATAATATCCCACAGATTAAACCACTATTAGATTTTTTCTTTTAGTTATACATGTAACGATAATGCATTGTGGAATATTTGGTAGCAACATGTTTAAAAATTATTTTTAATCTTTGTTTTTACATTTACCCAAGATTCTACGTGTTCCCTTTCTCTTCAGGTTATTAGTGATAGGTAAAATATTTCTGTATATGCTGAATGCTAATCAGTATAGGTTGTACTGTACCTTGATATATCCATTATTATAATTTTGCTAAAAACAGGTTTGCCATGGTGATGTAAAACTTGAGAATGTCATGGTTTCATCATGGAACTGGCTGCTTCTGGCAGACTTTGCAACCATCAAACCAACAACATTGCCAGAAAATGACCCGGCAGACTTCACCTACTTCTTTGACACGTCTCGGAGACGGACGTGTTACCTTGCCCCAGAAAGGTTAGTGGCTAATAAAAAGGTATTTTATGGATCAGTATTCAAACTTGCACTATCCAAACACTTAACAAGTAATATATCATTAGTAAAGCAAGAAATCTAGTAATATATATATATATATATATATATATATATATATATATATATATATATATATATATATATATATATATATATATATATATATATATTATATATCGGTCTCACCCCTCGTTTCTTCGCGTCATTCCATTCAAACCGTGACCCCCCCCCTTATACTTACCCCAGTTTCGTTCCGGTCGTATGGCCCCAGTGCAACGCTAAATAGGGAGAGGAGAAGGAGAGAGGAGGAGAGGAGGAGGAGGAGGGGAGGAGAGGAGAGAGGAAGAGGAGGAGGAGGAGAGAGGAGAGGAGAGGAGGAGAGAGGAGAGGAGGGGGAGGGGGAAGGGAGAAGGAGGAGCGGGGCAATGGACGTTGCGGGGTGTCACTAGCACTTTTTTTCCGTTAATGCCATTTCCGTCCGATTTTTCGTCGATTTTCATCGTTCCTTATATCGTATGAATGAAATCTGGATGATGGATGGTTTCGCCGCCTGCAAATTTCCGCCTTTTGTTTACATTTCCAAGACCAAGACCAGTGCGTGGCTTCAACCTGTCTCTCAAACGCCTCTTTCCTGCAATGACAGCCCTTCATCCTGGGTGTGTCTGGCAATGAGAGGTGTCACTAACTCCAGAAGTCTCTGTGACTGGCTCTTGTCCAACCTGATCCAATTCTTTCATGATCCTCTATGATCCTCTAAACTCTTTCTTAACAGCCACACACCTTTTTCTTTCTTCTTCCCGACGAGCCCACAGCGCCATCATGCATGCTTTTTTTTTGTGTTGTTGTCTGAGTCTCAACAATACACAGTATTAGGTTCAGCGCAGCGTATCTTTGCCGCCGCAGCGGACTCCATGTGTTGTTTACATTCATGGTGTGCCGACAGAAAGTTTCAGACGAAAACACCGTTTTTGTGTGACAGGCCGCAGCCAAGATGAAAAAAGTTAAAAAAACCAGTGTGAAAAAGTACCACTTTTTAGCCCTGAGTGACGTCCACGGTTCTGCCGCCCGCACTGCAGTGTGTGTTACAGATTGGGCTTGGTATCGCAAATTGGGCATTTTTTGAATGAAAAACATGTTTTTCATGACGTGTCAGAGGTGACTTCCCCAATGCATATTTTATATTCCCATAGGTAGTAATGTTCGTTTTCGCGGTTCATCGCATCGCGCCGGAAACGATTTAGCATGAACCGTGGGATGACTGTATATATATATATATATATATATATATATATATATATATATATATATATATATATATATATATATATATATATATATATATATATATATATTGTAAATTAAAAGATTTGAATGTTGCATGGAAGGCAGAATATACAAGCTGACACATGTGCTTCCCCCATGCACCATTTTCTTTGCCCTGCCACTCCACATAACCAATCTCAGTAATGGCCTGTGATGTTTTAAGCAACCAGATTGTTTAAGTAATCATCAACACAGTACGAATAGTCTTTTGATATTGTTTTACTCCTTACCAGGTTCTCAGGAACACTCCAGACAGAGTCCCAACATGCCCTGTTAGATGTGAAGGATAAGGACGTCCTCACACCAGCCATGGATGTGTTCTCTGCAGGGTAAGGAATTGTCAGCCTACAATTTCTTCCAGCAGTGTTTCATTTTTACTTTTATTTTCCATGATATAAAACCTTAAAATGAATACTATTGAGATTTTACATGCACTTAGCACTTTTTTTTCTTACAAGTGTTATCTCGCTGAGATATTCACCAACTGCTGGAGAAACTTGTATTTTATGTATCTTGCAGGTGCTGTCTAGCTGAGTTGTTCACTGAGGGTCATGCCTTGTTTGACCTGACCCAGCTGTTAGCCTACCGTGTGGGGGACTACCATCCGAACAAGGTGCTGGACAAGATAGATGACCCACGGGTGAAGGTATGCCTGACTCAATGTATGTTGCCATCGTCTCCATGTGTCTGCCTGTCTGGATGTGTGCGTGTGTCATATGGAAGAGTCATATATCAGGAATGTTGAATATCTCTCTCTATCCTTTCTCCTCTCCTCTCTGCTCCTCACTCACTTAAATCACTCAAATGCTTATATTTCTGTTGTTTCCCCCACATAATGTAATGATCAGACCATATTTGCTTCTCTCCGCAGGCTCTGATTGAACACATGATAGAGAGGGACCCAGGCAGCAGGCACAGCATAGATCAATACCTTGAGCAGGAGCGAGGACTTGCATTTCCCGAAAACTTCTACTCTTTCTTGTGGCCTTTCCTGAAGCAGTTTGCAGTGACGCCCATCATGCCACACGATGACAAGATAAAACAGTTAGTATTTGTTTTCCTTCAGATTTATTGCTATATTTTCATGCGGGTTTTTTTTTTTTTTTTTTTTTTTTTTTTTCAGCTAAGGAGAGAGTTCAAGGGCGTAAAGAAAAATATAAAAAAATAAGCACGCTACTCACTGCTCCTGAATAGAGATCAAAGGAGTGTCCAAAAAGAGAGATCAATTTCGGGAGGAGAGGTGTCCTGATACCCTCCTCTTGAAAGAGTTCAAGTCCTAGGCAAGAGGAAATGCAGATGAGGGAAGATTGTTCCTGAGTTTACTAGCGTGAGGGATGAAAGAGTGAAGATGCTGGTTGACTCTTACATAAGGGGTTTGGACAGTATAGGGATGAGCATGAGTAGAAAGACGTGTGAAGCGGGGCCGCGGGAGGGGGGGAGGCATGCAGTTAGCAAGTTCAGAAGAGCAGTCAGCATGAAAATATCGATAAAAGATAGAAAGAGAGGCAACATGGCGGCAGAATTTGAGAGATAGAAGACTATCAGTATGAGGAGGAGAGTTGATGAGACGAAGAGCCTTTGACTCCACTCTGTCAAGGAGAGCTGTGTGAGTGAACCCCCCCCACACATGAGATGCATACTCCATATGAGGGCGGACAAGGCTCCTGTAAATGGATAGCAACTGTGCGGGGGAAAAGAACTGGCGGAGACGGTACAGAATGCCCAGCCTAGAGGAAGCTGATTTAGTAAGAGATGAGATATGAAGTTTCCAGTTGAGATTTTGAGTTAAGGATAGACCGAGAATATTTAGTGATGAAGAAGGTGATAGCTGAGTGTTGTCGAAGAATAGGGGATAGTTGTTTGGAAGATTGTGTCGAGTGGATAGGTGGAGAAAC
The DNA here is from genome assembly GCF_024679095.1 of Eriocheir sinensis. Lineage (NCBI taxonomy): Eukaryota > Metazoa > Arthropoda > Malacostraca > Decapoda > Varunidae > Eriocheir > Eriocheir sinensis. The sequence continues at coordinate 15,530,967 of NC_066511.1, forward strand.
TGTGTTTTTGAGGTGTTGAAGGACACCAGGTTCCTCTTGCCCCAATCGGAGATAATAGTAAGGTCTGAGGCTAAACGTTCTGTTGCCTCCAGCCTTGAATCGTTAAGTTCCTGTAGAGTGGGTCTTCTATTAAAAGAAGTTAAGTAATGCAGAGTGGAGTCATCGGCGTAAGAATGGATAGGACAGTTCGTTTTGGAAAGATCATCAATGAACAACAGAAAGAGAGTGGGAGATAGGACAGAACCCTGTGGGACACCACTGTTAATAGGTTTAGGGGAAGAACAGTGACCGTCCACCACGGCAGAAATAGAACGGTCAGAAAGGAAACTGGAGATAAAGGTACAGAGAGAAGGATAGAAAACGTGGGAGGGTAGTTTGGAAAGCAAAGATTTGTGCCAGACCCTATCAGAAGCTTTTGATATGTCCAGCGCAATAGCAAAGGTTTCACCGAAACGGCTAAGAGAGGATGACCAAGAGTCAGTTAGGAAGTCAAGGAGATCACCAGTAGAACGCCCCTTGCGGAACCCATACTGGCGATCAGATAGAAGGTTAGAAGTGGAAAGGTGCTTTTGAATCTTCCGGTTAAGGATTGATTCAAAAGCTTTAGATAGACAGGAAAGTAAAGCTATAGGGCGGTAGTTTGAGGGATTGGAACGGTCACCCTTCTTAGGCACAGGCTGTACAAAGGCATACTTCCAGCAGGAAGGAAAGGTAGATGTTGATAGGCAGGGTGTCAGCACAGAGGCACAGTTTTTAAGGACAATAGGAGGCACTCCATCAGGTCCATAAGCCTTCTGAGAGTTGAGGCCAGAGAGGGCATAGAAAACATCATTTGGAAGAATCTTAATAACAGGCATACAGGAGTCAGAGGGGGGATGAGTAGGAGGAATGTGCCCAGCATCGTCCAGGGTGGAGTTCTTACAGAAAGTTTGAGCGAAGAGTTCAGCCTTAGAGACAGATGAGACGGCAGTGCTGCCGTCAGGGTTAAGGAGAGGAGGGAAAGAAGAAGAAGTGAAATTGGAGGAGATATTTTTGGCTAGATGCCAGAAGTCACAGGAAGAATTAGAAGAACCAAGATGTTGACATTTTCTATTGATAAAAGAAGTTTTGGTAAGTCGGAGAATAGATTTGGCACGATTCTGGGCTGAAATGTAAAGGTCAAAGTTAGTGGGTGTTCGAAGGCTCTGGAATCTTTTGTGAGCTGCCTCTCTATCTTTAATAGCACGAGAACAAGCATGATTAAACCAAGGCTTTTTAGCATGAGGAGCAGAATTCCAGAGACAATCACCTCTGTGATGTAATCATTCCACAAGAAAAGTACATCCTCAGGTAGAGGATGGACAGGATACAGAAATAAGGTTATGATCGGAGGAGCCCAACAGAGAGAACAGTTTGACAGAGTAAGCAGAAGGATTAGAGGTAAGGAAGAGGTCTAGAATGTTGGGCCGGTCTCCAAGACGGTCGGGAATATGAGTAGGGTGCTGAACCAACTGCTCTAGGTCGTTGAGGAGAGCAAAGTTGTAGGCTTGTTCACCAGGCTGGTCAGTGAAAGAGGATGAAAGCCAAAGCTGGTGGTGAACATTGAAATCTCCTAAGTTGGAGATTTCAGCGAAGGGAGAGTGAGTCAAGATGTGCTCCACTTTAGAGTTCAAATCGTCAAAGAATTTTACATAGTTAGTAGAGTTAGGTGAGAGATAAACAGCACAGATGTATTTAGTAATTGAATGACAATGAAGTCTTAGTCAGATGGTAGAAAATTCTGAAGAGTCAATTGAAATTTAGGATTGAGGAAGAGAAGGTGAGGCTTAGAGGAGGAGAGATGGTGTTCAACAGAATGAAAATTAGAACGAAGACCGCGAATGTTGCAGAAATTGATAAGAAAGAGGTTCGAGGAGTTATCAGGACGCCTCTCAAGTCAGCAGCCAGAAGGGGAGTCCTCCCTGGGGGAATTTATGGTCCCCCCCCCCACCAGGCGGGGACTCCGAGGCTCTGTAATTTTTTGCCATTTTGAATTTTGAATTTTGGGAAAAGGTGTGCGTGATGTGTGAATGTATCATGGTGTAAAAAGAGAGAAGAACTGTCTAGAGAGCATGCTGAATTGCTCTCTAGTGTTGATGAGACAAAAGGGAAACGGTTAGTGAGGACATGGATATATTCTCACCGGGAGTAGCTCACGCCCGTTCGGTAGGTGTCTTCCTACCTATTCCTACTGTTTTTATTGCTATTTAAGTATACTTTAGTACTATTTTTTGTGGGCCTACTAATCACAGGCATCTTTTGTCATCTAACTAACTGCTCTCCTGTGTCTTGCTTGTCCACCCTGCTCAATGGAAATCAGAAGTTCAGCAATTATGGTGCTCTGTCTATATTTATTTTCAGAATTAAGAATAGCCTAAGTGATATACTGGTGGCTCTGGGAGCAGAAGACAAAAGCCTCACCAATCAGAAAGATGCAGAGGATGAGGAGAAAAAAGACAAAGAAAAACCAGAAAGAAACTGTGAAACACTCATCATTATATCTTCTCTGATAACTTCATCTCTGAGGTAAGACCAATAAACCTTTGAGGTCATTCTGTGGTGTCATACCTCCTTCACTCTGTGAGATACTTTCATCTCTGACTTGACATTTTTGGACTGGTCTCTGATGTGAGGATAATTGATACCTCCACATGGTTATTTCTTATATTACATGATGATGATATATTACAAAATTCTTAAGGAAAAATTACTATAGATATTTGTTTACAAAATTTGGAACATAGAACAGCTTATAGACCAGGATTTGTTTTGAAATAAAGTTTGTCTCTATTTTAGGGCCTTGCACTTTACGTCTTCAAAGCTGGATGCGCTGGAGCTGCTTGGGAAGGTGGCAGAGTATGTTCCAGATGAAATAATATTGGATCGAATCCTGCCATATATAGTAAGTAGTAAAATGTCCATGTAGTGAGTGGAAAATATGTATATTGAAGCATCATTAACCCTTAAAGCAACAATAGTCAACAGCTGGTGCCTGGGCTCAAACCGCAGGTATCGACAATAGTCGACAAGGCATTTTTGGAATTTGCGCAACGTCAAATTTAATTTGTTTGTGCTGAAGTTGAGTGAGCATGTTGTTTTCTTTCATATAATACCCAACCATGCTCCCTTGGCTAATTATTGGCTAGTGTATGCCTTGTGTTAGCTTTGAGAAGATGTCTGCTAGACATCCCACCTCTTCTCACCTTCCAGTGAATTTCATCCACAAGATGGGGGCTCTTTGGCCTCAGCACCCATCAAGGGCATCAGGAAGGCCCGGAAGTTAAGTTTTTATGGGTGTGTTTTACACAAACTGTATAAAAGTTATGCTTTTTATTACTCAATCAAAGAAGGGAAATCCACTAGCAGTGGAAAACTGTCTATAAAAATGTGTTTTCAGTGATCCTATTCAGTATTCTGTACTTGCTCTACTAATGGTCATATAGTCTTCAAATTAACGTCAAAGGACAGTTAAGGGTATTTACTTTACAGTGATACTTTATTCAGTCACGTGAGGTAAGTAGAAGTGAAGATATAAAAGGTTGAAGTGACGTATGTTTTTGCCTGAATATGCCCACGTGGGAGGACTGGCTCGGCAAAACAACCCCGCGCTTTAACCTCTTCAGTACCATGACGCAGTATATGAGTCATTTCATCTCGTCTGCTTGTATTGAAGGGGTTAAGGATTAAAAATTACATATGATTTTAGAAATCTTTAAAATACTGATTCTTTAAAGTTGTGAATAGTTGATATCAGAGTTGGCTGCCATATTTTTTTTTTATTGTACAGAAAATAATGTTTGTCATAATACTAAATGAAAATTTTGTGTAATTTCTCCTTTTTCTAATTTTTTTTTAGTTTCACCTCCTGCATGATGAAGAGCCTCGAGTGCGGGTGTGTTCCATCAACACACTCACTCATTGTCTTACTCTTGTGTCAAGCGTGCCAAGGTCTGATGCCAATATTTTCCCAGAGTACATTCTTCCAAACCTTGCCGATGTGAGTACTGCTTATGAATCAGATTTTTTTTTGTCCTCCGATTACTTGTACTATCCACATACAAATGGGTGTCAAAAATACTTCCATTTACTTTAGTGCCCATGTTATATGCTCAGCTTTCTTAAGCCATTTCCTTGACATTAGTTCCAATAATATCAGTATGCCAGACCCTGTCCTCATCAAGCTTTCCATGAGCCACTTTTACGGGTTATACTGTCTACACAAAATGTTAATTGTTTCTGTTGATAATAGCACAGCACAAACAGGCCAAGCAAAAAGTAATTTGAAGAGAAATATGTGGAATATCAAGGGGAATTTATTTGTCCTCATCTGCTTCTGCTCATACAATCTACTCAATATTGACTAATATATTATGCAAGCTGAAAGGCCAAGCTCAATGGTGATTATTTGTAACACAATGGTGCCCTCCTTCAGATCATTCAAGATGAGACCACCATTGTCCGACAGGCTTATGCAGAGAATATTGCTACAATAGCTGAAACAGCCTTAAGGTCTGTAGTTTTTAAGCTTCTATTTTTCTTCTTTTCGTGTTTTCATAGCAAAGGTTTACAGTATGAATTTCGAGTGTGAATCAAGGTGAATTTTCAATATTGTGACCCTCAGTTAGGGTTGCAAAGGGCGGGAAAGTTTTATTTTATTTTATTTTATATATTCTTTTCAGATTTTTAGAGTACAGTCAACTGCAAGGCATTATGACATCTTACAGCTATGAAACAGAACTGGCAACATTACAAGAAGTTATTCAGCAAAAGGTTGCCACAATGTTCTCTGACCCATCAAACACTGTGAAACGGACCCTCATGGAAAAGACAGTGACAAAACTCTGTGTATTTTTTGGTAAACAGAAAGGTAATTGCTGCTTAGACATCTCTACCGCATGTTATCTAATCCTCTTTAGATCAAATTATTTCTGGTGAATCCTTTGATATAGTCCTTCAAGTTCTGATAAATGTGTATATTTTTTCTCTGGGTTACAAATTGGTGTGTTTAAGCACATGATGATAATTGTATTGTACTTTGCTTTTTCCTTTCAGCAAATGACGTCCTGCTGTCCCACATGATAACCTTCTTGAACGACAAGTATGACCGTCATCTGCGGCTGTCATTCTTCACAAGCATAGTTGGGGTGGCAGCCTACATAGGTTGTCACTGTGCCGATATTCTCAAACCTTTATTACTACAGGTATATAAATATGTTTCTCTGCTTCCTGTATACTTTGAAATTACTCTCCTACTTACATCTATAGTTGTTTCCTGAAAATTACATGAGTAGTGGGGGAAGACACTTTGAGCATTTCTGTTTCAGGGGTTGAGTGATGCTGAAGAGTCTGTGGTTGTGGCAGCTGTTGAGGCCATGATATCACTGACTGAGCTGGGTCTCTTCCCCACCCACCTCCAGTGTGACCTCCTGTCCCACACCGCTCCCCTTCTAATACACCCCAACCTCTGGATACGACAGGTACCTAACTCAGAGATCATGTTATCAGTTGTCAGTAAGAAAACGACTTCAGGTTCGATTTTTTTTTCTTTTTCATATACAGGAAAGGAAACAGCTCAAGGGCAACAAAAAGAAGGGTAGTAAGCAGATATCACTATATTAAGAGTATTTGTTTGTTGGTATGTGTATTTTTTCATGACTTGTATTCTAGTCTGTGGTTGGGTTGGTGAGTGTGATCGCTGGTATGCTGCCCTTGGTCAACGTTCAGACAGCCATTGTGGCCAGAGTGCAGCCATTCCTGATGAAGCCCCTCCTGCAGCTGAACAGAGAGGTAAGTTTATGCTTTTTTTTTTTTTTTTTTTTTTTTTTTTTTCAGCAAAGGAGACAGTTCAAGGGCACAAAAAAAGTAAACATTAATAAAAAAAAAGCCCGCTACTCGCTGCTCCTAAAAAGAATCCAAAGAGGTGGCTGAAAGATAGGTCAATTGATCAATTGTTTGAAGAATTTCAGTATGATGAGGAAATTCTAAGCTCAGAACAATAAACATGTCACCCACCACTGGACTAATACATGACACTCTCCTGTATGCTATGATAGATTACTCACTTGTGTTGAAATATTGATATCATACTTTTCAGAATATTCCTAGAAGTAAAATTTATGACAACTCAAATTCTCGGCTGATATAACTAAATTTTACTGTGATTTTTGTTTTAATTATTTCAGGTGTGCATTCTATCAAGCTTGCGCCCTCCTGTCTCTCGGGAAGTCTTTGATGCTTTGGTGAAGAGCGCTGACGTCGGACAAGTTCTCTCAATTCTTCAAGAGGCTCAGCAGGAGAAGATTCCCCTGTCTACATTGCCCTCAAGCCTCTCACACATTGACCACCCCACCAGGAATGTAAGTACAAGTTCCCTAGATGCAACTTTATATCAGCCTGCTTTATCTATCTATGTAGGTTTATCCATGAAAGGAAGCTATAGGGTACTTGCAATAGCAATGAGGAAGTGAAGGATGCATGGAAGAAGCATTTTGAAGAGCGGTATAGGAGTAAAAATCAATGTGGAATGGTCATAACAAGGGGCTATATAAGAAGTCAAAAGTAGGAAAGGCAAAACATCAGAAATTATTAAATATGGAGGAGATTTAACCGAGAGGTGGATGTTGTGCATAGTATTATGTAATCAAGAATGGGAGCAAGGTGAGGTGCCAGAAGACTGAAGCAAGATCACCAAGAAAAGGAAACACTTAACTTAACTTTGGGTTACTGGGTGTCATCTGTGGTGCAGCATCACAAAACGATATCTTCTTCTTTTCTTTGTAGTTCATCTCCCATTCCTGGGGTCTGAGTTGTGATGATCCTCCTCCATCTTTCCTGATCCATAAAATTATGAAGATTTCTTTTTCATTTCCTTGAGTATTGCCAACAAAATAGCTAAACGTTGAATAGGTCGGTGATGAATATAGGGGACCCCCTGTACAGATTTTCAAAAACCTAACCAACATGCTTCTAACTCCCCATAGCTGTTGCGGCGCCTTGCAGGAGGTGGACTAACTGAGGAAAATGTTGAACAGCTGATCAAACTGCAAGATCACCTCACACGACTGCAGCGTCAGAAAAAAGCCACAGAAGCCATTCGAAGCAGCTCACAGCAGCAACAGCAGCAGCTTGGCCTGGTTAGTGTTCACCTTATTCAACACTATCCCAAACCCTGCTGTTGCTCTAGGAATGTTTTGCATGTAGTTAAGTTTTCCTGAAGGGAGGAGAAATAGCCCAATTAGGACTACTCTCAATCAGGTAAAAGAGCATTTTTACATAGCCATTCTCAGGTATGATAGAATAGTCACTTCCTAGTCAGCAATCCTTTGGTTCTTCAGATCAACATTGAGGATTTGAAAAGGCCGGTGCCCACCCACAACTGCCGCCTTCTTCCTGAAGATGGAAGAATAGACAGCTCAACTCTCCACTTGTAAGTTACCAAAAATAACTTAAATTGCACATGGATAATCTTTGATATACACTTATTATAATTATCCATTCATGAATTGTCAGTTCATTCTAAGAGCATTTTTCTTAGATAAAAGGCCTGGATTAAACATTGCCATCTGATGAGCATCTTTCTTGATTTCCTAATAACACAGGTCACACAAAGGGCTCGTCCATTCCCCTAGTCTGGCCATGAATGAGGAGTGGCAGGCTATGTTTGGCACCACCGAGGACTGTGGCTCCCCAGGCAGGACAGCAGAGAACAGGTAGGAAAAATGTATACAAATACAAAATGATGCTTTGATAAGAACTATTATCCTCTCTCTTGGCAAATTTTCCCTCTTATTCATTTACTTATTTTTTTTTTATTACAGATCCGTTTCTCCCATAGAGTCAGAGTCCGGCCACCACACAACTTCCTCCATTCCAAGCTCAAAACCTATTTCTGAAGGGGATAAAAAGGGGAACATTAGTAAGTAGTCAGCTTTTAGATGGTTGCAATGTGTAATTTCCTTGTTGTTGCCTATTGTTATTAACATTATTGTATGCATGGCCCAGCCCTACCCATCATCAAGATGGCAGCAAACAAATACTATCTAAGAAGCTCTCAGTCACTTCCTTACAGCACACTATTTGTTATTCAAAAGAATTCAGACATCATTGGAAAAACATTCTTTATTCCAACTTACTGCTGTTGTCAAAAACATTATTTAGGAAGTCGTTATCAGCAAAATTCTACTGTAAGTGAAAATACTCCACCCAGGTAACATTGAGCCTGTAGTTGACTTTCATAACCATGATGTCTATATCCATATAGCTACTTTCTTTTTTCAGTTGTAAAGGTTAATTAAGAAAGCTTGATTTCCAGAAAATACATCCATTAATCATTGGTTATACTACTTGTTATGACTTAAAAGTTTTAAGAGAATACTTTTTAATTTCAGAATGCATATCCAGTTGCAAAAAGGAATTAGAAAACCTTCTGGCAATCAAGTGTGAGGAGCATCTTGAGTGTGTCCGGAAACGCAGGGCGCTGGACACTCTGGCCTGGGACACTCGCCTGCCTCCTCCTGGCTGGCGGCCACGGGGACACCTCATGGCCCACCTCCACGAACACCATGGAGCTGTCAACCGGTGAGGCTTGTTCCCTTCATCCTGTATGTCTTTTCTTCCTTTCTTTTCTTACTTGCTTGGTATTACTTTGCTCTTTATTGTAAGTCTTAATATTTTCATTTATAACAAAAGAGCCCACCCCAAAAATTATGTTCAATTCTGATTGTGTTTGCCATTTATTATTGCTTACTGCCACATTGCAGGGAGGATAATAATGTGTTCATCATATTATCTTGCCTTACTTTACACTTACGAGGAGAGTAAGATGACCAGAAGGGTGTATGTGAGTGAGATAGAGGGAGGGAATGCTAGAGAATGACCTCTAATGAAATGGAGGGATAGGGTGCAAGAGTACGTTAGGGAGAGGGGGGAAAGATCTTTGAGAAAATTTGAGCAGACAAGGAGGGAGTGTCTGGATAGAGAAAGATGGAAGTTCTTTTGCCGTGGCCATCCCCTGGTGGGAGCTCTTAGGAGCAGGTGTCAATGAAATGATGAAGATGATGACTTTACGCTTACCTTAACTCAAAGTCTGAACTGGATGGCCTTGTGTGAAGTTTGCAGCCCATGTTTTGAAGGGTTCTCTACCTACATAACTATCAAACAGAGTAGAATCAATGGCTTTTTGTCTCATTAACTCCCCTCCTCTTCCTGACTCTTTCATGCAGGTTTATTCTGTTTTTGTTGTACCCTTGAACTGCTGTTTTTATTAGAAATGAAGAGAAGTACCATGAAAATTAATGGAGCTGTGTGTCTGTAACTCCACAGGCTTGTGCCCATAGGTGACACCTCAATCTATGCCAGCTGCTCCAACGATGGAACTGTGAAAGTGTGGGACTGTTACCGCATTGAGAGGAAGTTTTCAATCAACAGGTTAGTTCACTATTTTCTGTTACTACCACAGCTGCCTGGTGACATCATTGTTTGCAGCATGAATGAAAAAATCCCCTATTTAAATGTATACAGAATAAGTTAAGTATGAGCATGAAAAATCAATGAATTGATCAACCATAAAAAAGGAAAAGAGACTCCACACATTGTTTATTTATATGTTCAGACCACACACACACCATCCAGACCAGGTGTTTGTTCCTAAACTTTAGTGTGTTTGTGTTCTCCTTTTTTTTCAATCAGTATCAAAACTCAAAAACAGATTCATATTTCATATTTCGTGAAAATTATTAAGTTCCTTCTGCTGTACTGCAGATCAAAGTTCACATACAGTCGTCAGGGAGGATCCATACTGGCCATCACGCCCTGCATCACCACCCAGAGTCTTGCTTCTGCGTCAACTAACGGGTCAATACATGTAATCCGGTAAGTGTGCTTTTGATTCTGCTGAAAGATCCTGAAAACACTGAAGTACTTTTGTTTGTCATGCTCCTGACATGGGATAAATTGCATTCCACATAATATGAAATACACATATTATTATAGCTGCACAGCAGGTGAATACATAAATAGGAAAGGAGGAGATAATCTCACCAGTCAATCTCACCATGAAGTTATCTGACTAAGTGGTGTGGCTCATTTCACAGTCACTGAACATTGAGACATGGCAGTGTTAGTCAGACATTGGTTCTATGGCATTCATTTTATTTCTATGAGAACTTTTAATTTAGTTCTATATAGTTCCTCACTGTTGTAACACTAAATTCTTCCTTGACAGACTAGACAAGACCACCTTAGCAAATAGCCGCCAGCTCAACACAGAAGAAGACGGTTATGTTGTGGATATGCACTTCTTTGACACAGGTAATTCAGATACTTTTTTTATGGCCTCTTCAAAGGTTGTGAGAAAATCATTAAAGGTTTTGACCACGTCTTATAAGGATAAGTTGGAGTGCAAATGACAGGAACTTTAGTCATTATTTTATTTTTCAGGATCACAGTCATTATTAACATATGCAACTGTGTATGGAGCAATTGTCGGCTGGGACCTGCGAGCTCCAGAAATCGCTTGGAAACTGGAGAATGGGCCCAGGAATGGTTAGTATCAATGTCGGTTTATAAGGCGTCAAAAAATGTTGAAGGGAGCTTTTATACAGGGCCAAGCTTAAGTCTCTGCAGCCCATGGGATTATCTCTTTGTTGTGACTTTATATTGTAGCCTTTGCTTGATCCTGTCGTCTGTTTTATTTACATAAATACAGTAAACCCTCGATATAATGGACTAATTGGGGGAGAACTTAGTCCGTTGATGCCGAAAGTCCGTTATAAGCGGCGAAAATGAAGAAAATGTAAAATAATAACGATGAACCTAATAAACGTAGGTATATATATTTTTTTGTGTGTATGTTGTGTACATGTTGTCTGTATAGCCATTTAGCACACATGGCAATGGACTGCGAGGCACTGAGGCTGCCAGGTTGGCAGTGGGGCCCTGTGGGTAGGGGGGGGCGTATTATTACAGGAATGGGTAAAATTTTACAAATGCGCCAATCTCGCACTGGCAGCCGAAACTTTTTTTGTTGTTTTCGGTGTGTTATGAAATAATCTAATAAATGTTTCTGTCACAAATCATTATATGATCGACTTTTCAATGCCTGTTGTGCACCCGCCGCAGCCTGCAGCTGCAGCCACAAAATAACTCACAGAGAGAGATGTTCAACTTGCTTACTGTTCCTATATTTCACTCACTGCTCACAAAGATCACAAGTGGACAAACTAGATCAAAACCAGGCAAATTATTGTTTTCTTGCCGTGTATTCCCCCAGTGTGCATGCGTGGTGGACAGCAGAGCGACTTATTTATTTGAGGAGATATTGAGCGCAACACCCGCCCACGAATTGTACCACACACGCCGCCGCCATGTCCAGTTCCGCACTCCGTATTTCCACGCCCCACACCGTGTGCCGAATAAATTTACTAACCAAACATAACTTACCCTGACCTTCCTAACTGGGGGCTTAGCCCCACTCGACCTCCTTGAGCTGTGCCAGTACCGACACTCAAAAACACTTGGCTATTTTCCATTACATTTACGTCCTGGATTGATCCATACGACTTTCTTGTGGTATAAATATATTTTTTATTTGAATGGAAACCACGAGGAGGAAAATATATCATCAGGTGGGCTGAAAAAGACTACGGTAACCGAAGGATGAGGCAGCAGATAAAGGGAGGAGGGCGAGGTGGCCAGCAGACACTATTGTAGTCACCGGAAGCGAGTGGTTCAAAAACTAGTCTCAGTCGGTCCCCGTGGATTTCTGACCGTCAGACCTTGTTCGTTATTTCCAAAATCTGTTTGTTATAAGCGGGTCCGTTATATCGAGGGTTTACTGTATAAGCATTTGTACACTTGCTTTATAATCTCATTCATCATTTTCTTCCTATCTATCTCTCTCTACAAAGATATATTGCACTCATACTTCCACACACTTGCTTCAACATATTTATCTTCTCTAACGTTAAAAGTGGTATTTAATTTTTTAACTTTAATGATACAAATTTCCAGTAAGTACTCTTCATCTCTTTTGCAGGAGTGATCACATCCTATGCCCTGGAGGGAACGCAGAGTTGGTTGGTGGCTGGAACAAGCAGTGGCCAGCATGTGTGTTGGGACCTCAGATTCATGTTGCCAATCTCCACAATTGCCCATCCAAGAAGTAAGGCCTAATAATATCCTCCTTGAGTATGATCTTTGTTATACATTGGGAAGGTTATCCTTTATAGACTAAAAGAGAACAGTGCCAATCGAAAGTATATGATAACAAAAGATATATCACATGGCCAGTAGTTCACAAAGAAGTTTCAGAGTGATCAGAGTTTGGTAACTGACAGTGTTTATTTGATGAGTGTGTGGCAAACATTAGGGGCCGCTTTCACATTCGTTTCGTTTGTTTTGATCGTTACCAATGGCGGGGATCGCCGCTATAGTATTTCCACTTAAAACTGGCTGATGGGGTAGTGGTGGCTGCGGGGTTAGCCTAGCCCCGCACCTTACCACACACTCTCAACACTTCTTGCTTCCTATGCAGCCGCCAGCCACTACCCCATCAGCCAGTTTCACGTGGAAAACTATAGCGTCGATCAGCGCCATTGGTAACGATCAAAACAAACAAAACGACTGTGAAAGCGGCCCTAGGTGGTTCCTATCATTCATCAATCTAGTGAAAGTTTATAGAAAAAATTGATATGGAAGGATTCTGGAAGGTGCTATGCATAATACACACCCTGCTGTAAAGAAATTCAACATTTGCATGACATAAACAAAGAATAATCAATACATTTTAGATGAGATCACTACCACATTGTCTTTATCTATTATCATAATGGTATACTAACATTTTACTATTCTTCCAGTTCTTAATTTTGTTTCCGGCTAATTCCGGGTAAAGTTTATTCAAAATTTCCAGATGCAGCGGTGCGACGTGTCAGCATGCACCCGAAAGAAGGCTCCTGGGTAGTGTCTGCTATCAATGGCAACAATGAAATCTCCATGTGGGATATGGAGACCCAGTCCAGGCACATGACTCTTTGGGCCAGCCCGAAGCCTCCCCTCTCCATGAATCAGGTGTGACCTCACAGCCCATCTGTTTATCAGCTTTTAAGTGATAAAATATGAGTAACCTTTGTGTATCAAGATATTTGCTATGCAGCTGAACAGGAAGGAATTAATCTAAGTCTTTGAAAAGAACAGTAATAGTATTGAAAAAGTATACGAGTAGACAGTAGTATTTCAGTTTTTGACACCATACAGAATGAAAATTATTAGAAGTAATAATTTATTAAGTAGGTAATGTGTCCAATGAAGACCTTTTTTTCTCTTTGATTATTGTTAACATGTCAGTTTTTAATACTTTCCCACTCACCCTAACTTTGGTTGAGACTTCATTTAGTTGAAGCACCAGAAGATGACAGTGGTGACAAGAAAAGGAAAATATACTTCTTTACCTTCAAACATTCTAGACACCTGGTCCATCACATTCTGCAGCAGGATATCCATAAGAAAGTAAAACTGTGTGTTGCTTACTCCTTCAAAGACAGAAGATGGCATATTAAAGGCACTTGTCCGCTGCCATTGCCATCTTTATGTTTAATTTTGGGGGGAAGGCTATTTACATGACTGTACACTTCGACCTTCTTCACCTAAAGGGAGCTCTCCATGCTGTTCGACCTCCAGCACCCTCTCTACCAGGCCCAGGTTCCATGTCATTCTGCACAATCCTGTTCCACATCATTTTTTGCTCTCCCTTTCTACTCTACCTTCATCATTCACATCCCACTCTCTTATGTAAATCATTTCAACCTACTAGCCTCGTCCCTTTTTACATTTCCAGACAAACTCAGCCTACCATTATTCATTGTTACATTAATGCATTCAAGTTGCATTCTTTACTCCCAACCACATGTATGAGTTCATTCCAATATATGTCCTTCATCATATCATCCAAGTCTTCCTGTGGTTCATAAACATGTACAAATGCCACCACGCATTGTCATCTTCAAAATGATAATTCTGTTGTTCACTCTTACCACTTCCTATATCTCATCAGCCCACCAGAGTAAGCACACACCTCCACTTCCCAGACATCTCTCATTCCTAGACCAGAAAATCTTTAGCCTTCCTTACAATAAACCTTTCTGAGTCTCCCTTGTACCTGACCATGCAGCTACACAACATACATTCTTAATGCTTAATGTTGAAACCACTTCCCCATCTCTACCCCCCCATACTATCCATATTGCAACTAGGTACTCGGCAAATCTTTCCGTATCTTATCTGTATGTGCAGTTTTTTACATTCCAGCATCAGTCAGATATATATTTACCCAATTTTCTTTTTCCAAGCCTTTCAACAACAGTGTGGTAGGGATGCACGTTGGCCAAGGAGACAGAGGCCCCTATGTCCTGGCTGGCGGCACTGATGCTATTTTGCGCTACTGGGACCTTAGTGAGCCAGAGTCATCCTACATGGTGTGCCACGCAGCCCATGACCAGCTTGGCTCTGCTTCATACAGGTTTGTAGCCCTGGAGCAATCTTTAGATAGGGACTTGCAGGGTGTATAGTCAACCACTGATATATGCAGGCCCTATTTAAATGGGGTTTACTTATTCATCATGGTATTGTGCAAAATTCAAAAGTGCCGCATTATACAATTGGTTTCCATCAGCCACCACAAGCTTTGTGCCTGTTTGATGACTCAGTCAGGTGATGACTTGATGATATAATCAGAATGGTTCTGTTTCTGTCTATCATTAGTCTGACAGTATTTTTTATCATTGTTTATTTCTTCTTTGTTTCTGTCATACTTTTATGAATATGTATTTGCTTTTGCTCATATTTTCTCTCATCTTGATATTTTTTTCTCTCAAACAGTTCTCGAGTGGTAGATGGAACAGAAGTTGTTGTGGAAACAAACAACAAACCCCGGACAGCCCCCAACGCCAGCGATGATATGCCACGGAGGGGACCAGACCAGCCGCCTCCAGGCCACAAGGACATAATATCAGACGTAATCGTGATGAATGAGCCGCAGCGTTTGGTGATCACGTCAGCGCGGGATGGAACCATCAAGATGTGGAAATGAGGTTAGCACTTCAAACACTGGTATTGAATATGAAAGTAGGCGTTCCCTACCATGGGCTAATGAGCAGCACTTCTCCGTGATTGACTCCATGAGTATCTTTTTGCTCTGCAGAAAGTCATACACACAAGTATTAAATTAAGTTTCATCATACTATGTGGGCATTACACATACAGAATACCATTCACACTTCAGTCACTCAAATACACGCTTCACCCCATATATCACATGGCACTAATTGACACGAGGCCTGGCACAACTTTCGCTTTTCTTGACACCTAGGCCTCTTCAGGACAGACTCTTCCTTTCCCTCCACCTCCTGTTTCCTCCATTCAGATCCAGGCACCCTTTTTTTCATTCTCCTCTCATCCATCTTAACCGTGTCCAAGCCATCTTAGCAGCCTCTCACATGCTCATCCTAGTATACTACTCTTTCAACTGCCACATTTTTCTTGCACCTCCATCTGATCCACTCCTGTAGCAATGGGTCACCACATCCCTACACACTGTTGGAGGAGCAAGATTTTCAACCCATACTCTTCCCTTGGACTACAGAAGGCAAGGGTATCTGTCGTAGTCCAGTATTATTAATATCTTTTTTATATGTAATTTACTTATGTATTTATTTAGTACTGTTTTTTAAAATACATGTTAGGGACTGGCCTGGCATACTCTGAACTTTTGCTAGATGAATGAAGTTGGTGATTACACTTGAAACTTTAGAAAATTCAGTCTGTATTATACATCATATTTTACAGAGCACTAATAAGCAGCTGTTGCTCATAGGTGTCTAAGAGTGCTTCATTGATCAATATTTACTTAAGTCATTTATCTGTTAAGACAATGCAGTATTTATCATTGTGTTTTATTGTGGAAATCATTGTGTTATCATTCATCATTGCGTGTGTGTTAATGATATACTTAACTGCGTGTATATATCGTGTTTTCATTCATCATCGTGTGTATGTTAATGATATATGAAATGCAGCTTTGTGCACACCTACAAAGAGGAAGCTGAGAGTGAGAGGCACTTGTGGCTATGTAGAGTGAGAGAAGTCTTTCCTCCTCTTGAGTGTGATCGTTCTCTTCCTTAACTGTGGACCTTCCCTTCACCGTACTTGACGTGGGGTATAGTAGGGAGATTATGTAAATAGACAGATAGATATTTGTGGGACTATATTGATTGAGTCATAATATCTCAGGGTCAAGGGATGAGCTCCTGTATGAGCTCATCCATGGTTGATAATATAGAGTTTAATGAGTGGAGAAAATTATGCACACACACATACTATAGAATTCATCAAGAGCAATCTGTTCGTATTAATGTGGTTGGTTGTTACCTACAGTAAGACTTACCACTAGTATAATATGTACTCAGCAAATGCAGTGATTCATCGTGTAATTTGCACATGAATGACACTGAGAATGATTTTTCTTTAATGTTACCCCATAATTCTGTTCTTAGATGATTTGCGAGAGCATTATGAGATATAACCTATGGCTAGGAAGACAGGTATAATTACTGTACAGAGTGTGTGTATGTGTGCATGTTTGTATGTTTGTATGTATGTATATATATATACTCTAGTATTCAGCAAAGTCTTCAATATTTTGCCTTTGTAAATAGAAGAATATAAGAATATTTAATTGATTTTGTATTCAGAAAAATATATACAAACTTTTTCTATTAAAAATGACTGGAAAAAATGCATTGATGTGCATTGTGGTCATGTGTCATCTGAGGCTGAAATATATGTGATATTTAATCACATGTTGAAGAAATGTGCATTTAATATCCTATTTTACTTGAAAAGGCAAAGTATTCTGATCTCACGGTATTGAGACAACATTTTGATTTGTTCTAAATTTCTTCCTAAGTCAAGCCAATTGGGAATTTTTGCAGTTTATATAATGAGTTATAGTATAACACCAGATGCATTTATAAAAGTAATTCTTCAAACACCAAAGAGTATTGGAGCATCTCTGCTACCTTTATCAAATGTGCTTTCTTCATCAACATGTTATAATTGATTGATGATTACAGAAAAGTTGAAATGACAGAAGTGGCCAGTTCATGCTCATGAAAACTCTATTGAAGGTAAAAGAATCAAGCTGTTGTTTGATTGTCAGCAATTTTTAATACTCGCAGGAATGGACAATCGTTACTTTAATGACTTGAATGTGGCGGCATTTGTCACGGGACAAGCAGAATTCCAGACTTCAAAAAATAATGTAAAAATGCAGTAAGTTGTGTAATTTTGTTCACACTTTATTTTTGTTTACTTTTTAAGCTATTTTTAAGTTTATGCAAAAACAAAGTTAACAGAGACCTTTGTGTGTGATACTAATAGTTTGTTTGCTGCAAACTATTTTAATTGTTTTTGTTAAAGGGGAGTGCCAGAGTATATGAGGGCACACATCCATGTACAGTTGATTAAACAAATAAAATATATGATATGATATGATATGAGGGAAGTATCTGTTCAACAGAATATCAAATATACTCCACAGACAATTATCTCATATATGTGCTTTCAAAAACTGAAGAGATAACTTATATATGAGAGCAAATGCTACTCACTATCTTGCTGGACTCGTGATCGCCAGCCAGCCAGTACACCCGCGGAAAGAGCTCTTTTAAGCTCGGATTACTGTTCTATGGATAGGCTACTGCTTGGACCTCCCCCCCCCCCCCCCCCATACCCTGAGCGCTACTTAAATCTCATCCTGCCGGGTGACAGGCCAAGGTGGTATTCACTGAGTCATGAAGCCAAGGGTATTATTAAATAATTTTGTTAACTTAAGCAGCTTATTTAGTTTCCATATTTTCACTGGAAGGAGACTATATATTATAGCCATGACTGTGTAGCCCACACCTCTCACCCCGCCCCGCAGCTCACGGGCTGCAAGGGTTGGTAAACAAATAAGTAGTAGTACAACAGGGTATGCTTCAGACTTTGATTTACTAGCAACGTTAGTGCAGGACAGGCCGGAACAGCAGAAGCAGGCTGGAAACAACAAAACAATGATCGGAGCACACATGGCGGCCAGCTGCCAGACGCACGAGCTTGCAGATACGGCGTTCTGTTAGGTAGCTCCCTTCAATTATGGTGAATTTTGAAAAGAAGGTTAATGGATCGCCACACTAAGGAAAAATCCAACAAATCAGTCAGAATCTACTGGGGAAAGACATATTTAACTGTGTCCCCTGAAGTACTAAGCTCACCTGGCGGCAGCACGCAGGACAGGTAGCCGAGTAGCCGCGCCGTGGCCCGCTGGCGCTCACTCGCTCAGTCCTCAGTGAAGGCTTGATGAGTGCGGGTGTTGCGGCTCGGGTGGCAACGTTGTGTACTGGGAAACTTTGGAGACGATAAAGTTATTCTGAAATACATCTTTTGACGAAACCACCAGTCGTCTAGGGATACACTGTCATCAGGCGTCAACGCGTGGCTACCGCTGTCAACGTGCCACGGTAAGTTTGTGTGTGTGTATAAAGACATAGATGGATGGATTGATAGATAGGTAGTTAGATGGATAGAGAGATACGTAGGTAGTTAAATTGACAGATATGTAAGTAGATAGATGGATGAATGGATAGATACAGATACACACCTTAAGTATCCCGATCACAATGAGCATCTTATAATGTAAATATGCATCTTCGTATTTACGGGATGCAAATTTACAAGACTCCAGCGTTCCAGGACAGTGTGTTGTTATCGCCTGTGTATTGTATTATTATAACAACCGTGCGATACATGCTAGTTAAAGGCAGACCACCTGATATGCGATACAGTAGGTGAATTTTATAATACCTCTCTGCCTCATCGAATTTCCCATTACCGACAAGATAAAGATTTCTTGATATCAGTGCCCCAAAATTGGCTGGCCAGATGGCACCCACGTGACTACTTATGCACGTAACATGTGTTTTGGGGGTGAGTGGACGCCCAACCGATCCGATACACCTTTGTTCCTTCCAAAATAAATGTCTGCATCTTACCTGTGTAGTATTTGACAGGTTAATGCATCAACTTGAGAACCCGGGCATGGTCATTGTTCTGTAGCGTGACGGGAATGGAATACAAACATAATACAGTAGCCAGTGAGGTGATTTCAACCAGATGTATGTCATGCTGTTTACTGGTTGCCTCGCTCAGGGATTTGTCAAAACTACCACGCGCGTGAAATTAATTCGTATCTTCATCCCTTTTCATCCTTCCAAATCAGGATTATATAACATTCCCTACTGTATAATTGTTGCGTTTTCTTCAGTTTTCTTTGGATATTTGAGATCGATTCTTTGTAAGTCGTGCGGGAAACTCCAAAGGCTGTTGTTGATCTTGTTAATTTATATTTGAGGTAGTGATGATGGGTGGGTAAGGAGAGGGAAGAAGGGAAGGAGATGTCAGATCCGTAGCGAAGCGAGGCTATTATCCCTGTATATAAATGTTTCAGGTGACGAGCATTGTAATTAATCAGGGTGGTGAACTGTTTGAACGGGGATGAAGTTGTTGTCGTTGGATAGGGGGTGGAAAAAGAGGAACGAGGGGGAGGGGTGTCAGAGCCGTATAGCCTAGCAAGATTATTGTCCCCGTAAACATGTTGCAGATGACGAGCATTGTAATTAATCAGGGTGTTGAACTGTTTGAACGGGCATGAAGTGAAGTTGTCGTTGGATAGGGGGGGGGGGAGAATAACGAGGGGGAGGGGTGTCAGAGCCGTATAGCCTAGCAAGGTTATTATCCCAGTATATAAATGTTGCAGGTGACGAGCATTGTAATTAATCAGGGTGTTGAACTGTTTGAACGGGCATGAAGTGAAGTTGTCGTTGGATAGGGGGGGGGGGGAGAATAACGAGGGGGAGGGGTGTCAGAACCGTAGCGAAGCGAGGTTATTATCCCCGTGAACATGTTGCAGGTGACGAGCATTGTAATTAATAAGTGTGGTGGACTGCTCCCATTCTGTTTTCCTTTGTTGGAGTAGCGTTTAGCGGGCTTTTTTGGTCCCGTTTTTGTTTGTTTTTGCCGTTAAACATCCTCCCATGCTGTATAAATAAAATAAATGAACGGGCATAAGTTGTGTCCATCGTAGCACTCAGGCCTTGCACGGCGCCAGAGCAGATACAGTCCATGGCGGTGGTGTCGAGGCGTGTGCGCGGGCATTGGCTCCATACCCTCCCCTGCATGCCCGATGTGGAGGGGGGGGAAGGGAGTACGATGTGGGTGAAAAGAACTTTAGACTTATTGTACTGCGCCATTATACTTACCAAGGAAATATTGTGTCACGGCAAGACTTTTATTTTGTTTTCAGCCCTAAACTCATGGATATCTTAATGCTTTCAATATGGGAGTGTCTTCCGATTTTGACTCCTTCAACTACTCTTACTATTAACCATTTACAGGAGCAGTGACAGCTATTTTGTTGTTGTTGTTTGATCTTTATTTTCCCCTTGATTTGCCTCCTTTACTGTTAAAAAAAATGAAAGCCATATTTAACCTGTATAAATCGATTTCTGCGTGAGGAGGTGGGGAGTGGGAGGGGGGTTACATAGCCTAATCTGACGACCGGCCGCACGAAGCCTGCACCGAACTACAACGGACCATGTTAACGCTTTTCGAAATGTATATCAATCAGTTCGTAATGTAGAGCTTTCGAGTTGCCACTGCCAACCCATTAGTAAGTAAGTAAGTTATAGCTCTGAATGTGTTGTTTATTTTTTAGTTCGATAGTGTTAGTTTTAGATGTGGGAGGTTGACATTTGTGGACTTTATTCTTGATTTCTTTAGTTAGTTACAGAGAGAGAGAGAGGGGGGGGGGAAATGAAGGTTAATGAATTATAAAAACACTCATTTCAACGCACGTCAGCCCCCACACAGGCACAGGGTGGCTATTGAATTTCCAGCACGGGACAGTTATGTAGTTTCCGTGTAGAGAGGTGTTCGTATGCAAGGCTCGTGCGAAGATGCTAAACTCCTCTCATGATGGGCAGGATACTGTTTGTTATTCACATCCCTTTGGACTTGAATTATGGTGTCTGTCTCCTTTTTTGGGCCAGTTTGAAAGTCCAACACGGAGGGCCATATTCTTAATCATTTCAGCACTCAAGCACATATATTTGACACGGTTTCAGTAGGGTTTTGGGGCATTTCCAGAGGTAGTTTAATGGCCCTGGTGGTAGTTTGACCCTTGTTCTGTACCATGAGCCTAAAAGAAACACTAATGAGAACTCGACTGATCTCCTATTTTGGCCTTTGGATATAACTGATGTGAGAGGAGGAAGCGTCGTTAGAATATCAACCAGAGTCATCGTAAACGTCCAAACCAAACTATATTCTCCACAATGATTCGTTTATTTCTACTCAATACCAGATAGTAAAGAGATTTCCTGTGTGTTTTTTTATAGTTAACTTCTTTTTATATCAACGCCAAACACTATAGCCTGCAAGGAATATTCGTAGTAGTATTTTGTGTTTGGCTGGGGAGCTAACGAACTTACTGTGTGTGTGTGTGTGTGTGTTGCTATTCTACGTGGCCGTCAGACTCCCGTGCGGATTACGAACCCAGATACGTATACTCAAATTTCAAAGTCGAACATCAGACACTCCTCTCCCCTTCCCCTTCCTTCCTTCCCTTCCGCGGGTCACGTGTGCGTCGCTCGCCCCCCAGCCACCGAGCGCCCCGGAAGCCCCTAGGGGTCAGCTGCTGGTGGCCGGGGCAGAGGGAGGGGAGAGGAGGAAGCGTTGCTGTGGTTACCCGGATGTGGATGTAAACTGACTGCTTCGGGGGACTTTAGGGGGTCTTGGGGTAAACTTAATGTAAACTAACTGCGGTGGGAGACTTAGAGGGTCTTACGGTAAACTGGTCTTAGGGCAAACTTATAATGTAAACTGACAGCTGTGGGAGTCTTTAGAGAGTCTTAGGGTAACTGGTTTTAGAGTTTACTTAATGTAAACTGACAGCTGTGGGAAATTTTTGGGAGTCTTGCGGTAAACTGGTGTCGGGTAAACTGACTGATGTGGGAGAGTCTTGGAGAGCCTTAGGGTAAACTTAATCTAAACTGACTGGTGTGGGAGGATTGTGGGTTCTTGGGTAGCAGTTGAAATTAAAATGGACAGTAAATAAGTAGTTTTCAAAGCCACTAAGATGCCTTATACTAATCATCGTACTTTGATTTGATTACATTTGTATTGTTAAAGTGTACATATTAACAGTTACCGAGGATAAAACATGGAGGTATAAGTGATAAAAGCCCATCTTCCCCATTTGGTCCTCTAGGTAAAGAGGTATGATTTTTCCTGAGAGAGGCTTTAGTTTATCCTCACTATAAATGATGGAGATGAGCACCGAGGCCACGCGCACCTATAACATATGACCCTAACTTACCCTTACCTGTCAACAAAAACTAACATAACAAACTCGACATTTTTTCCTCAATTTTCACCTTCACCCGACCTCTGCCCATCAGAACGGCACATACACACAACAGCACACGCTACCTCCTCACAATAGGCAGTGCCGAATGCTGCATAACTTAAGGGCACACTATTATGCAGTATCCACGTTTGCCGGACTCCTCCTAATCCCACAACGCGGCCGTTCGTATCCATCTATCTATCGGGGCATCATGACACATTGACAAAGTGGCGCGGGAGGAGAGTCGAGGCCAGCGGGTGCCTGTCAGTTCGCTTCCAGGAGTCGTGGGTGGACGTGGAAGGACGGGCGTGGGTGAGCGTGTGGGCGCGTGTGGCGTGGGGCGTAGGGCAGGTGAAGGAGGACAGGAGAGAGGGATGGGTGGGGAGAATACGGACTGTTGTTGTTGTTAATGTCACCCCGTCGTCAGAGTGTTGGGGTGTTGTCAGGGTGTTGCAGTGTCGTCGTCAGGGTGTTGCAGTGTCGTCGTCAGGGTGTTGCAGAGCTTGTTTTATCGTGGCTGAATCGGGGCTATTGTTTGTCGAGAGAGAGAGAGAGAGAGAGAGAGAGAGAGAGAGAGAGAGAGAGAGAGAGAGAGAGAGAGAGAGAAGCAGCAGCCTTTAGTAGCAGTAGTAAGAGACATAACCACTAAAATTCGTTGCTATCTAGACTCGTCATTCCCATCACCATCGTCATATACGTCGCTTACAATCAGAACACAAACACAAAAACAGATCAGAATGGAGGAAAAAGAGAGAGGCGACACAGCACACCCAGCACACACCTACACCTACCCTACACCCTTGCGTTACACCCACCCACCCTAAGACCTGTCACGGGCGAATGCTTCTGCCTAGTGTTACTCCCCTCTGACCGAGCACAGCTGCCGCCCCACCCTCTCCGCCACCCCCACATAAATAGCTCTCCCTGTCGTACAAGAGAGCCGAGGAAGGGTACGCACTCGGGCCACACATCCTCGTGCACGGTCATGACGCTGCACATACGACCACATCATGATTTATTGAGCCGCTGCGTGCGTGAGGAAACTTTAACCCGGGTCGTGGTGGTGGTCGTGGCCTTTCATTTGTGTGTGTGTGTGAGGGCAGAAGCGGCGGCGGCGTGTGTGTCCCGCTGAGGCTGCCGAGTCGTGATGTTGAACTCAGAACGTGAAGAAATATGAAAACGATCACTATTATATGTCAGTTATGGTTAGTGTGTTTCGTTTTCTCAAGATTCTGCTCGGTTTTGCTCATTCTTTAAACGTAGTGATCATAAAGTGACCGATGATTTGGGGACAGTGCCAAGAGCCAAGAGAGTGTAAATTCCAGCTCAAAACAAGAATATCGAAATTCTTTAATCTATGCCAATAATGGTTAGTAGATATCACCTCAAGAGTTTGCTCATTCTCTTATCGTAACGTTCATGCAATACCCGATAATTTTGGGCCAACGGTACATATCATGCGTATACTCAATCATTCACCGTAAACGAACACATAAATGAATTAATGCGGAGTATGTAGAGGAAGCCGTTAAACCGATGAAGTACAGATTGCTTTGTATATCTTTAGATTGATGGCTGGCTGACTTCATCTCTTTGCCTGACCAGAATTTCTCATCAGCTGCCTCGTCGTCACTCAGTCAAGCGGGCAGCACCAGGGGTCACATTCTTAAACACTTCGGCACCCCACCCCAGCATACTACACACTTGACAAGACTTTCGTAGGAGTTATGGGCATTTCCAGGGGTAGGTAGTTTTATGACCCTGGTGGTAGTTTGACTCTTCTTCTGTACCTCCATGAATCTATAAAAAAGAAAAAAAACGCTCATGAGAACCCAATTGATCTCTTTTCTGGCCTTTGGAAATAGTTGATGTGAGAGGTGTAAGCGTCTGACAACACCGACATGAGCACTTGATAATTATTATAGCACGCCAGCGTTATCAAAATTATCGTACTCGGAGCATTGCCTTTATTCGTTTCATACCCCAAACTGTCGTACCTACACAACTAACGATACTCAGTTAGCAAAATTATAATAAAAACCTAATTGATGTTTTCCTGCGATAGTCATGGGTCAGAAACTAGAAAATACAAAACGCTGAGTAAGATAATCACCTAACATTGTCATACGTCACCGAATCGGGACACAGAGACGAACAGACCAGCAGGAAGAGGAATGAGGAGGAGAGTAGGCTGCACAGTACGCATATACGCAGTTACTCACCGTCAGCAACCACATAAATGAATATATTGACGAGAGATGTGATAAGCATGCACTCGAATTGGCGAAGATCGGAATGCATTGTTCTTAGTCTACGCGCTTCCTTGCTATGGTGTATCTTGGCTGACCAGTCGCTTTCCTGAGTTGCTTAGTCAGTCAGGTGGACATAGTGAAGGGTTAGGGGAGGAGGAGGAGGTGAAAGGGAAGAAGGGAGGCGAGATAGGAAAATGAGGAGGAGGGAAAGGAAGAAAGGAAAGGTATAGTGTGAGAAAGGGAAAACAAGGACATAGGGAAGAAGAAGTACATGACCAAAAGAAAATGGAGACAGGAAAAGAGTAAGAGGGGAGAGAAGGAGAATAAGTGATAGAAAAACGAATGGAAAACGAAAATGGGAATAAGAGAGAAAGAAAGAAAGGAAAGAAGTGAGAGAAGGCAAAGGAGGAGGAGGAGGAGGAGAGGAACAAACAGCCATATAGAAGGGCAAGAAGTGGAGGCGAAGAAGAGACAGACAGACAGACAGACAGAAATCACATACAGAAGGAGTAAGAGGGCAAGTAAGGAAGAATTGACAGGAAAACGTGTGTGTGTGTGTGTGTGTGTGTGTGTGTGTGTGTGTGTGTGTGTGTGTGATGGCAACAGGGGAGCGATTTGTCATGCAGCATACAAGGAGGAATCTGCCTGTATCTGTCTGTTCGTATCTCCGCTATTTGTCAAGATGGAGAGCGTATATCTTGTAAGAGGCCATGATTTGTCAAGGTGCATGCGTGTGATTTCTGTCCGTCGGTTTGTCTGCCTACCTGTCTGTCTGTCTGTGTGTCTCTCCTTCCCCCTTCGCCTCTTTTGCCCTTCTGTTCGACTGTCTGTTTGGTTCGTCTCCTATTCCATTTGCATGTGATTTTTGTGTGTCTGTCTTTCCCCCCCCCCCCTCCCCCCTCCGTCTTTTACCCTTCTATCTGGCTATCTCATCCTCTTCTACTCCTCTTTCCTCTCTCTTACTCCATTTCTTATCATGTTTTCCCTTTTAAACCCATCTTCGTTTTCCTCTCCCTTTTTTTTACCTATTCTCCTTCTCTCTCTTCTTACCCTTTTCCTTTCTCCAGTTTCTCTTGATCATGTCCCTCTCCTTCCCTTGTCCTCCTTCTCTTCTTCCTTTTCTTTCTCACACTATACCTCCCCCAAACTTATCCCTTTCATTTTTTCCTCTCGCTTCCCTTCCCTTCCTTTTCATTCTTTCCCTCCCCATCACCTTCCTCTCTCGCCTCCCTTCTTCCCTCCCTCCTCCTCCTCCTTCAAACCTTCACTATGCAACGCATCCAAAGTTGGTGAGCCTCGCGTTGTTGAGCTCTCTGCGTCGCGTACCCTCACACACACACACACACACACACACACACTTCCATCAGCACCACCACCACCGCCAGTCAGCGTGGACGGTGATGTGATGGGCCGGGACGAGGAGCAGGAAAACAGGTCTTGGCGGACTTTTAAATGGCTCGCAAACCAGAACAGCCGGGTCGCCGAGGGTTGCTCCTGCGGCGGCCTTGGTGACTGAGGAGGACTATCACGTGGAGGGAGAGAGAGAGAGAGAGAGAGGGGCGGGGTGAGCGCTTGGAGAAGGGAGGAGGAGGAGGAGGGTGATCGGGAACGGGGAGGAGGGGGCATTCGGGAAGGGAGGAGGAGGAATGTTACGGAAAGGAGAAGGAGGGGGGCGTAAGGAAAAGAGGAGGGGGGTGTTCAGGAAGGAGAAGGAGGGAGGGGTCGTTCGGGAAGGGAGAAGGAGGAGGAGGGGCCGTTCGGGAAGGGAGAAGGAGGAGGAAGGGGTCGTTCGGGAAGGGAGGAGGAGGAGGGGGTCGTTCGGGAAGGGAGAAGGAGGAGGAGGGGGTCGTTCAGGAAGGGAGAAGGAGGAGGAGGGGTCGTTCAGGAAGGGAGAGGAGGAGGAGGGGTCGTTCGGGAAGGGAGAAGGAGGGGAAGGGAGGAGGAGGAGGAGGGGGTCGTTCAGGAAGGGAGGAGGAGGAAGGGGGTCGTTCGGGAAGGGAGAAGGAGGGAAGGGAGAAGGAGGAAGGGGTCGTTCAGGAAGGGAGAAGGAGGAGGGGGTCGTTCGGGAAGGGAGGAGGAGGGGGCCGTTCGGGAAGGGAGGAGGGGGTCGTTCGGGAAGGGAGAAGGTTGAGGAGGGGGTTGTTCGGGAAGGGAGAAGAAGGAGGAGGGGGTCGTTCGGGAAGGGAGGAGGAGGTCGTTCGGGAAGGGAGGAGGGGGTCGTTCGGGAAAGAAGGAGGAGGAGGGGGTCGTTCAGGAAGGGAGGAGGAGGAGGAGGGGTCGTTTAGGAAAGGAGGAGGAGGAGGAGGGGGTCGTTCAGGAAGGGAGGAGGAGGAGGAGCGTTCGAGAAAGGAGGACGAGGGGGGGGGGCATTCGGGAAGGGAGGAGGAGGGAGAGAGGGGCGTTCAGGGAGGGAGGAGGAGGGAGGGCCAGACATAAAACCTCATCTATAAATAGGAGTTTAAACCCCTTTATGACCACCATCCTGTCTTGACAAGGAGAGGTCATCGTCGCTCTTCTCCTCTGCTCCGTTTCATCACCATGGTCAACGCTGCGTCACTTCTTTATACGACGTTTGATTAGTTATGTTCATTTTTCATATTGTCAGCCTTGTGAGACGTGTGTGCAGCTTTGGGGTAAACTTAAGATAAAAGTTCAGCCTGCTCAGACCCGTTTTCTCTAACATTTCGGGGCCTACACACCCACATATGGTTAGGCTTTCGTAGAGGTTGTTGTGAGGGGTTCCATGCGTAGTCTTATGAACCCAGTGATAGTTTGACAAGTCTTCTGCACCATGAACATGAAGAACACTCGTGGGAACTAGACTAGCCTTCTCTATGGCCTTTGGAAAGAGTTTGTGAGGGCCGAAACCGTCTGAGAATACGAGACTCACTGAGAATTCACAATCGAGGAAGGACTGGCGTGGTGCCTATAAACCTGAGTGAGACGAGTGTGGTTGGCCTTGGTTGGTGTCCTGTAGCCCAGCAGCACCCGGCACCGTCCATCTCCAAGTTACTGTGAATGCTTATATACTCGTGTGGTGGTGCTGAAGACTGGTCCCCTTACTCGAACAGACAAGATGGTAATGCCTGTATCCTAAGTGCTGCAGAATCTACCCAAAAACCTTCCTTAGCTTGAATGAATGCGACTGGTAGATAGAAATAAAATCGCTTACCGTATGACCGAAGAAAAGGAAAGCGAGAGTGAAAGCAAGAGAGAGCGAACATAGCTGCGATAAAAAAAAAAAACGACAATCGGTAAAAAGAAAATAAAAGAGCATCGAGAACCACACAATTAACGAAATGGAAAGCGCGAGTGAAAACCAGAGAGAGAGAGAGAGAGAGAGAGAGAGAGAGACCGAACATTATTTTCTCCTATAAATAACAAACGACGACATGTTTTCACCCACTTCCATGCAGTTAGAGGTGGCGCTTGAGGTGGTAAGGAGGAGAAACAGAAACAAACAAAAGTGGACAATAGAGGCAGTGGTGTTGGCCGAGGGAGAGGGGGCAAGATGGAGGAGGAGGAGTAGACGGAGGAGGAGGAGGGAGCCATAGAGAACCATTAGTGGAGTGGCGCTTTGACCCGTGGCAGCTGTTGACAGATAACACGCAGCGAGGAGAAGCGTCTTGCCTTGTCCGACACCCCTAGCATGGTCAGCCTCACTCCGACCGCCCTCCGTGTGTGTCCATTGTGTGTGTGTGCGGGGGTACGGGGGTAGGGGCGGTAGGTGTGTGTGTGTGTGTGTGTGTGTGTGTGTGTGTGTGTGTGATTGATCCTGTAGCTACTCTGGTCCAAATTAGGTGGTGGTCTGTTTTTAATCGAGGACAGAGAGAGAGAGAGAGAGAGCAATATCCTCATCAAGGTAACGAGTTTAGTTTTATTGTCATCTTCCTGTGTTACGTGTGAGTCCGCCCTCCTCAGAGTGGTTACCTCCCCTCCCCCTCCCCTCCTGCACCTACACACACACACACACACACACACACACACAGGTCAGACACTATTATTTGCCTAAAATTAAAATCGAAAAATAAAATACGCGCTTTTACTCTTTCATTTATTTCGATCTTTTATTTATCTATTTATTTATTTACCTTTGCATCTGTGTGTGTGTGTGTGTGTGTGTGTGTGTGTGTGTGTGTGTGTGTGTGTGTGTGTGTGTGTGTGTGTGTGTGTGTGTGTGGAGGAAGAGTCTTTAAATTTTTCCTCTTTCCTTTCCTCCTCCCTCACACACACACACACACACACTCGATAAGAAACACTGAAAAATAAAAATAAAATAAAAGCTATCGACTTCTTGCCCGTAGAGAAAGGGAAGGTATATGTAATGGTGTGTGTGTACAGTTGGCGGCCCTCAAGAACAGATGTAGGGCGGGGCGGACAGGGCGGGACGCGGCTGGTTGGCTGTATGGGTGATGAGAGATGTGGAACAGTAGTAGATAGGCCTATTGTACGTAACTTAGCCAGGTGTCGATGAAGTTCTTTTGCTCTTGTTATTATTATTATTAGTGTTATTATTGTTTTTATTATTGTTGTTCTGGTTACCGTAGTTATCATTATCTTCCTCATTCTTATTTCGTCCTCCTCTTTTATTGGTTTCTCCTTTCTTCTGTTTTCTTGTTTTCTTCTTTGTTCTTCATTATCGTTCTCATACCTCTTTTTGTTCCCCTCCTTTATTGTCTTCCTTTCTTTTTATTCTTCTTTATTCTTTATTGTTCTTCCTTTCTTTTGTTTCATCTTTTCTTTTTCTTTCTACTCCTCCGCATCATCATCATCATTTCTCTCCGTCCTCCGCTATTGTTTTGGTCTTTCCTCTTTTTTTCTATATTCTTCGTTATTCTTTATCTATTCTTTATTGTTCTTTCTTTCTTCTTGTCCACCTCATAATCATCATCATTATCGAGCAACGACATCAACGTACGTAGACCATCAATCTAAGGAGCTGTTACCTGGCTGCCCGACCCACATAATATGGTGATGGAGGGCCCAGGGCAGACATTACATCAAGGGGAACAAAATTAGGCCGGCCTGGCGAGAGGGAGGATGGGGGGGGGGAGGGGCACCGCGTTTGGTGTCCTGCCGGGTGGGAGCACTCCTTACCCCCTCATCCCCCCCATAATCCAACATTATTCCCCCCCCCCCCCCCCCGCCCCTCTCATTTCCTTTCTTCCCCTTCATAAGAATACCACACTCCCCGCCAGCCAGCAGCCACTATCCTCATTCCCTCCCGTAGACCTACCGGAAACTTCTCCTTACCTGCCTGTGCCTAAGTTTTGATCACAACCTATATATGATTGATCTCTCCTCCTCCTCCTCCTCCTCCTCCTCCTCCTCCTCCTCCTTATTTCAACCGAAGTCCAATATCAGAGTTCCTTTCTTCTTGAGCCTGAAAATTTTTATCTCAACCCCTAAATGATCCTTCCTCCTTCTCCTCTTCCTCCTCCTTCGTAAGACTTCCCCAGACCCCCCAATCACTGCTCCTATCCCACTCTAAGTCTAACTGAAGTCCTATAGCAAGAGTCCCTTCCTGCCTAGATCTGAAAGTTTTGATCACAACCCCAAAATCAGTGATCTCTTTTCTTTCTCCTTCGTCAGACATTCCTACCCACTGCTCTTATATCTCTCCTATAGTCCAGTTGATATCATTTAGCTGAGTTCCCTTCCTACCTGGGGCGGTATTCTCAGACGCTTCCACCTCGCACATTAACTATTTTCAAAGGTCAAAATGGAGATTAATCGGGCTTTCATGAGGATTTTTTCACATTCATGGTACAGAAGAAGAGTTAAACAACCACCAGGGCCATTAAACTACCCCTGAAAATGCCCGAAACGCCTGCCGAAAGGTTTGAGAATACGGGTCCTGGGCCTGAAAAAAGTTTGATCACAGCCCCAAAATGATCCCACCTTCATAACACCTCCCAACACCCCCATCACTACCACGAACGATCTCCATCATCATCCACAACAAACCTTCCTCACCATCATCAGCATCACCACTGTATCATCACACTAACTAACCTCCACCACCACCACGAATTCCCATAGAAAAATCCCTTCCTGCTCGGGCCTGAAAACTCTATCCTATCGCAGACCCTAAATATTCCTCGTGTGTGTGGCCACGAGGTGAGGCGAGTGTCCCAGGTAGCCCAGGTAGCCCCAGGTAGCCAGTAGCACCCACCACGCGGCCGGTCACCAGCGCGCCGGGCAGGATGGATTGTTGGACGGCCTGCCTCGCCTTCCTACCCGCCTCCCTTCCTCCCTGCCTGCCTGCCTACCTGCCTGCCTGCCATCTGTTCCCCGCCTCGCCCCACGTGCCACCCTCCTCTTATTGCTGATTTTATGTTTCCTGTATCGCAAATATCAAGGAATATTGTTTGCTTATGCTTCCGCTATGAATGTTTTATGGAGGAAATTCGTCATCGCGCACAGTGAGAGGCAGTGAAAGCGAGGAGGTGATAAAAACCTGATAAACTTTCAGTGCTCAATTCAGTCAGAGTTTTATTGTATCAGTGGAATAGGACACAGAAGGAACGAGGCGAGTTTTTTATTACAATTCATTTATTTATTTGATTTTCTTTTTAGTTGTGTGTGTGTCGCTGTGATAAGGCAATGATGATCCACCGACATGAGTTTAAGAATAGTGGACCAAGATTTTTGATTCGGTATTATGGAGTGTTAAGACGATCACAGGCAGCCTTTTTTGGTGTAGGTATAGAAAGAAAGATGAAAGACCAAAACAATAGAGGAGGACGAAGAGGAATGATGATTATAGGTAGGTATGCAGGTATAGGTAGATAGATAAGCATGTAAGCAAATAGACTTTTACTATTGCTTCCAGGTTGTTTAAAGAAAGATAGATGGTAATAAGCAAGTATATGGGCATAAATTAGTGATGATGGATGATTCGATAATATTTAGTGTGTTGAATGTTGTTATTATTATTATTATTATTATTATTATTATTATTATTATTATTATTATTATTATTATTATTATTATCATCATCAACTGAAGCAATATATAGAGCCAGAAGAGCAGTACGTACGATTCTTTCCTTTTTATCTCTTTTACCTCTTTTTTTTTTTTTTTACAACCCCTAAACGATCCCCCGTTCTCCTCCTCCTTCGTAAGACCTTCCCACACCCCATCATTGCCCCAACCCAAAGAAATAAGGACAAAGGGAACAAAGTAGAAGACAGACAAAATAGAATAACCCAAATCTGGCAGAGTGAGGAAATCAAGCAACCTAAAAAAAATCAATGCAACAGCCATAACAAAACACTTAACACATGCACTTCCAAACGAAAACAAAGTAAACCGAATAGTATAAGAGACCAAGACGGGAGACCACACAGAGAGACCATTCACGGACGACGAACAGGTTAGGTGTGTGTGAGTCTGTGTGTGTGTGCAGGTAATTAAAATAGATACCCAATTAGTGTCTGCATAGGTGTGTGTGTGTGTGTGTGTGTGTGTGTGTGTGTGTGTGTGTGTGTGTGTGTGTGTGTGTAACCACGCGGAGAGATAAACAAACAGGATAAACACGAGCCAGATAACTAAGAGAACCAGATGGCGGCACGTTTCGAGAGGACCAGATTAGGTGATGCTGCTGGTCTGGGTTTTGGCGGGGAAATTGGGAGAGGGAGAGAGCCACGAGGAGGAGGAGGAGGGGGAAGAAAGCCCGCGTGTCCCACTGTGTCCCTTTCATGGTCCCTTTACACCCCACCACCCCTTCCCCTTCCTTCCCTTCCATCCCCCTCCCTCCTGGCCCTCCCCTCCATGGCTCCTGTTCGCTCCTGCTCCTCAATCCTCACCAAGACGCACAATACTCAGCCGTTAGCGTCTCCCTCCTTCCCACCCTCCCTCTCTTGCCCTTCCTCCCTCCATCGGCCCGTCCCTCCCTGCGTATACTTTCCTTTGCCGCCACACACACGCACACACACACACACGCCCGGCACAACCTTCTCCAGCTGCTGTTTAGGCACGCGGCTCGTCTGTCTTTCGTCTTCCTCACGGCTGCGATTCCTCACACTTGATATATACCTGTTTTATTACGCAGTGCTCATTAAATCTACCTCATTACTTTAAACATTCGACGGTGAGGAAGACAGAGATCAAGGGATGAGCGAACACTATAAAAAGATATGCCCTCAAATTTAAGCAGATCTAAAAAGAATGAATGATCAGATTGTATTCCTTTGGGGTCTCTCGATGTAGTTTGTGTTACGTCTCTCTTCTCTCTTGATTCCTTTTGTTTCGGCGACTTTACGAACATGTATAAGAAGAACATTAGAAGAGAACGCAGTTATTGTCCCCTCTTGAGCAAGGGGGATTGGGGGTGTGGTGTGTGAAGGTCCCAGCAGTACCCAGAAAGCTTTGTGTGTGAATGTGTGTATGCAGGGGGTCAGTATCACAGTAGATCGGCTTGACTCAGGGAAGGCAATGTGTAGTGTGGCAGTTTTTTTCTTCTTTTTTTGTAGGAAAGGAGGCAGCTCAAGGGCGCAAAAAATAAGAGGAAACCATAAAAAAAGCCCAGTAGTGACGTTTTCTGGTGCCTGTCAGCTCGAGGACGTTAGTAGAGCAGTGGAGCTATAACTTGAGCGTCACTATACACGTTACGCATGTATATGTATTCTATCACGAATGTGTGTCGTATAAGGACAAGTTATTTAATATCTACCGAGCGATATATAACCAGTAAAGAAATCAACTCGAAGGCAAAAAAATGAATAAAACGAAAAAGCCCTCTAACACTGCTTCTATAAAAGTTATTAGAGAAGAGTGGTCAAAGGAGAGGTCAATTTCGGGATTAATGTAAGGGAATCGACGTAAACATCTTCATAGGCGAGGTATTTTCAGGGTTAGGTCTTGTACTATTGTTA
The DNA here is from genome assembly GCF_024679095.1 of Eriocheir sinensis. NCBI lineage: Eukaryota > Metazoa > Arthropoda > Malacostraca > Decapoda > Varunidae > Eriocheir > Eriocheir sinensis. The sequence goes on from NC_066511.1 coordinate 15,564,614, forward strand.
AGGTCGGTTGTGCTTTATATGTCATTAATTGCTGGGGGAAAAAACTCTTAGGAATGTTTTCTTTTTCACGTGGAGGAGAGGCGGGAGTGACCTTAGTTTGCCTGCCTTGATACTGAAACCTTAAACCAATCAGCGAAGAAATAACATGACAGCCACACACTTAATTAAATAACAGCAGTACTATATGACGTGACGCCCCTCAGCAGATGATACTAAAAAATAATATATACCATAGACTTCACAACTAGTTGACGGGAAATCTCTTCAGTCTTGGCGCGCTGGCTTCGCGTAAGGGGCCGATTGTTATGGCGACTTTCACTGCGACAACTCAAACACACGCTGCGTTCTTACTCCGAATTTAAGTGGAAACAGGACGAAATCTTCAAGTTTTAGTGCATACAAGCAGGCAGGTAGAGTGATTTGGTCGAGGATTCAAGGTAACTTATATAAAATAGCACCATGCGTGCACTTTGAAAACGTTGTGTAAAAAATGGCAAATTTGCGTAACTTTAGGTTGAAATCTTTACGTAAAATGAATGATAACTGTAGGATAGTGAAGTCCACAGTTTTACGTATTAGGAAACAAGAAATGTACGTTTAGTTAGTGCCTACATGGCAAGCAGCTCAGTCCCAGTTTCCGTCGCTAACTCGCCTCACGCACGCAGTCAGGGCACTTCCCTCTGTAAAGGATTATCGCTGTCTGCTTCTGTTTACTCTCCAGCAAAGGACCTACAGTTATTCATCGTCTCTGTACCTTCCCCACAACTGCAAGGATCCAGAGGACGATACAAGAAGACACAGAAGGCAGTGGATCGAGTGGAAGTGACGGAGGAGACACAAGATATGAGGACGCCGCGACCCCGTGGAGTAAACTGTGGAGGAGCCGTACTACGCCATCAGTGCAGTGACTCAGTGTTGTGTGCAGTGCAGTGGTGTGTTTAGTGCAGTGGTAGTGAGGGGCTGTTCACCGTCCCTACGGGGAGTATGTGCATGGGGAAGGCCAACTCTGACCCGACTGAGCATTCTTTCGGCAAGCGCCGCACCATGTGGCGCCAACCACTGGACGAGCGTGCAGAACTTCATGGTGAGCAACAGGTTGGCCCAGCGCCTGCATTTGCTGAAGCTCGTCGGGTTCTTCCCGGGGACGTGCAGGCCGACCTGGACCGGGCAGAGGAGAAGGAGGACGACGAGGTGATCTTGGCCCAGCTTGCCAGGGAGCTGGCCGACGACCAGCCGGACCCGCCGACGGACGAGTTGCTCCTCGCCGCGGTCGGCACTACGCCGGCTACCTGGCCAGGAAGGTCCAGTCCAACTCCTCTGTTGCCGAGTTATGCAAGCAGGAGGAGATGAAGATTACCGTGGAGCTCGAGAGCTGCGACCCGCCCTCTGAGATGTTCGACGCCATTGTCGAGCTGGTCCACAGGGGATAGCTCGAGACGGGGGCGGTCCCTGAGGCGGCCATCTCCCAATGGCCCACATGGCGTCCTTGGATGTCGCTGTGGGACTCCCTGATGCAGGGAGGACAAGAAGGAGCGCAGGTTGAGGTTCCTCTCCCTTGCCATGCGCCACAGGGACGGGTTCAGGCACCTCCTGGAGTTCCTGGCGGCCTCAGACCCGACCTTGCAGGGGTACAGGTGCCAGGAGGGGCACAACCTGGCCAACACCATCTTGCCGCACATCAGCAGGTCCCTCTTCAACTGTTTCGGTGCTAATTTCTCCACGGACGTGACCTCAGAAGCGAGGAAGAACAAGGCCTTGAAGCAGCCGACCGGCAGGAAGAGGAGCAGTATCGAGGAGGGCAGGAAGGAGACGGCGAGGAACAGGGACGTGTACAAGTCCAGGAAACTGACCGGGGCCCACAAGTCATGGGCCAAAAGGCTAAAGTGATTGTTCAGGGACGAGGCCAGATAGCCGGCAAGACGTGCTGCGGCAATAGTGACATCGAATTCAACCAAAATAAGTTGTGATTGTATATAGAAAAATGAATATTTTGCTTTTGTTGAGTAAAATTAAGATGTTTCTGCATGCTTTCCTCAAGTATTAAGTTTCTAATGTGAAAATTAAGTGATTTATTAGATGTTAAAAACTTACGTAAAAAATTGCACTAAATAAAAAAAAAAATAAGTAGCTATTTCGGGCAAAAACTTATAAGATATGCTAAATATCGCTATTGATTCTGAAAATATAAGTGATTATCTCTGCATTTGGTGATGTTTGTGCATCTAGCGTAAAATCTGAGGGTTTTATAGCCTTTTTAAGTTTTGTTATACTTATATAAAAAACAATTAATCGGGATTTTATTAGGGAACGACTTTGAATTTTTTGATACCGCTGCTCATGGAGACTCATATATGCCTAAGGGAGGTGCCTGTTTTAGTTTCAGGTCGCTAGCTGCTTTGGTTTTGAAAATATTTAGATTTTAAATTTTTGAAAATCGGCCCCCTGCGAATCGGCCCCGCGCCCCGTTTCCCGTCAAGAGATTGTGAAGTCTATGTATATACCTTGATTTGACACAACCCGCCTATCGTCGTAACAATAATAAAAAAATGATATATACTTTGATTTGATACAACCCGCCTATATCGTCGTCTCTGCAATGATTTTAGTGTAATATTTTCAGAAACTCGTAACGTCTTCCCTCGCTGCTTTATCTCACTCACCGTAACACAAATAACAATCAACTCACAGCTCGAATAAACACTCAAGGATCTGAAAATATTTGGTCCCATTTGCACTCCGCGTCTACATTCTGCGGGTGTGTGGAAGACGTGCTCCACTTGTGTTTGTCTTCCTCTAAAGTAGTGGAGGAACGAAGACTGTGAGGGCGGCGATGCGTGTGGTGTGTGGAGCCGGAGAGGAGGAAGAAGGAGGAGGAGGGAGGTGACTCAGATGAATACTTTGCAACGGCTTCGAACTTTAAGAAATAACACCCCCGGCGAATGGTTGTGGATATAAAAAAAGGGAAGAAAGAGGGAGCGGAGGAAGGAATACCACGAAGCCAAAAGACCGTACAGCTGTGTGTGTGTGTGTGTGTGTGTGTGTGTGTGTGTACGTTACGTGAGCCCTACCTCGCTGACTTCCGGTGCTCCAAAATTCGGTTCCTCGCTCTGGGTGTCGCCGGGTTGAGAGAGAGAGAGAGAGAGAGAGAGAGAGAGAGAGAGAGAGAGAGAGAGAGAGAGAATAACAACAACAAAAAAGAAAAGGAGAAAGCAACAGGAGCAATAAATAAGAAGGAAAAGTTAATGAAGACAAGAAAAAAGATGCAAACAGAGAGAGAGAGAGAGAGAGAGAGAGAGAGAGAGAGAGAGAGAGAGAGAGAGAGAGAAGCTTAGCGGGAGGACCTTAAGATAAAGCTGCGCGTGGCCTCGGTGCTCATCTCCGTCACACTGGCCCTTGAATTTAGGTTTTTGAGGTAAATATTAGCTTCCCTTACCTGTTTTACTTTTTTTATTCACTTCAAGACAAGGCAGACACCCAATAAAGCAATTAATACCAGTTGATAAATACCTTGCATAATATTTACATGAAAGTTGAATAGCAAAATAGTTATGATAAAAAATGATTAATAAAAAAAGGTGAGGGTGGAGTGGTAAAAGTGACGGGCAGTGCCGGCGGTCAGTCGTGTGAAAGTAGCTTGTTCGTTCACTTTCCGTACTGGTTTGATATTTCTTTTTTTTTTTTTTCACCGCGGGTAATGTTATATATAGTGTTCTAGATTGTTGATATTATTTTTTTGATGATTTTTTTCCGTGTGTGTGTGTGTGTGTGTGTGTGTGTGTACGTGACCTTATGCAGACGATGTAGTTTGTGACAGACAGATAGACAGACAGACATAATAATAATAGTTTCGTTTTTCCTCACCTGGGGGACACACACACACACACACACACACACACACACACACACACACACACACACACACACACACACACACACACACACACACACACACACGTCCTTGAATCATTCTCTTGGCCCAGTTATTGAAGTGAGGCACAGCACAGCAGGCAACCGGCGAGCCTTCCTATCACAGGTGTGGTGACTCACGGCCTGGTGGTGGTGGTGGTGACGATGACTGAGAAGATCGGGAAGGTTACTCTTGTGGTGGTGGAAGGGCGGATGGGTGGAGATGGAAGGTTACTGGTGGTGGTGGTGGTTACGGTAGATAAAGGGTGTGAAGGAAGGTTAACTCTCATAATGGAGGTAATGGGGAGGAGGAGGAGGAGGAGATTGGTGGTAATGAAAGGAGGAAGGAAAGTTCAGGAGATGTACTCATGATGGTGGTGGTGGAAGAAGATGATTATCGCAGAGTCGTTGGCGGTCGTGGTTGAAAAAGGAAGGCTGTTGTTGACGATGGTGGTGGTGAAGGGGGGGAAGGCTGGTGGTGGTGGTGGTGGTGGTGGGGAAGAAAAAGAAGGAAGGCTGTTGGTGGTGCTGGTAGTGGAGTTGAGGAAGGAAGGATGTTGGTGGTGTTGAAGGAAAGGAAGGCTGTTGATGGTGCTGGTAGTGGAGTTGAGGAAGGAAGGATGTTGGTGGTGCTGGTAGTGGAGTTGAGGAAGGAAGGATGGTGGTGGTGTTGAAGGAAAGGAAGGCTGTTGGTGGTGCTGGTAGTGGAGTTGAGGAAGGAAGGATGTTGGTGGTGTTGAAGGAAGGGAAGGCTGTTGATGGTGGTTGATGTTGATGGCTGATTGATAGTTGGTGGTGATGGAGTTGAAGAAAGGATGGTGGTGTTGAAGAAGAAAGAAGGCTGTTGTTGTTGGTGGTGGTGATTTTGAAGAAAGAGGAGGAGGAAGAGTTAGAAGACGACTGATTGTAGTGGAGAAAGAGAAGAAGGAGATTGAAGACTGTGTGATTTTGGTGATATAAATGATTGAGGAGGAGGAGGAGGAGGAAGACAATTGGTTGACTGATTTTTTTTTTTTTTTCGGGACAGAGAGGTAGCGACTGGTAGGTAGTTCACAGTGGTGGTGGTGGTGATGATGATGGTGAAGAAGGTTAGTTGTGGATTATGGAGGTCGTTCGCAGCGTAAAGTTAATGGGATGCTCTTTAGTCACGCCTAAGAGAGAGAGAGAGAGGGAGAGGGAGTGTGTGAGAGTGTGAGTGTGAGTGTGTGTGTGTGTGTGTGTGCGCGCTTTGTTGTGTGAAGTAGAGGAGGAGGTTGGTGGTTGGTGACTCACTCTTCCTTTCTTGCCTTCCCGTCATGCAAACACGCTTGGCGGCGCAACACTTTCCCACCTCCATGCGAGGCACCCAAAAAAAGGAATATATAACCCTGTTTTTCACTTTCCTGCAAATATTCGTCGCTCTAACCTCCGTGCCCTTCATCCTCCCCTCCCTCCGTCCCTGCTCCGTTTCCTTTGTCATTCCCTCTCCACCCCCTCCCTCTCTCTCCCTCTCTACCTCCTTTACCTGTCCGTCATTTTCTACAACTCCTTCCCTCCCAGTCTTTCTTTCTCTCTACTTCAACGCCCTTCCTTCTCCTCCATTCCCGCTCCTCCACCCTCTTTCTTCTCCCTCCTCCCTTCCTTCGTTCCGGCTTCATCTCCCTCCTCTTTCATGTAGTCTCTCTATACACCTTCTTTCCCATGCATCCAAGGCCGTCTTTCTACCTTAACGCTCTCCCATCCCTCCTGTCATACGTCTTGGACACTGTTTTGTCACCCTAGAACATTCATTTACTTTGTCTTTTTTATTTTTACAGACATACTAGTATTCGTATTCTTCGCATGCTATGTTTTGCCACAACCCCGTAACGTTGATTTACTCTGGGACATTTTTGTTCTTTACACATATACTGGAAAATGAGTGCAGAGAGAATGGTAAAGAAAATGGTCCAAATATATATATGGACTCTTCATATTTTTCGTATATTGTCTTTTCTCACCCCACAACATGCCTTTACTCTGGGACATTAGTATTTTTCCTACATATAGACTAAAAGAATTGCGTGCAGAGAGGGCGGTAAAAAAAAGCGATGTCCAAAAAGTGTGAGGAATGCAAAGTACTTCCTCGCCGCCGCCGCCTCGCTGGCTGGCCGCGACCGTCTTGGATGAAGGTGATGTACGTTGACGTGTCCCGCGCCTCGACGTGTTTCGCAGGACGTGAGGGAGCGCTGGCCAGGCCGGTTTAAAAGGGAGAGACTGTCTAAATTTAAATAATCTGTTTACAGCATTGCGAAGGCGTGCACAATGGGGCCGACCACATAAAGCTGCCGGTGCGTGTTAGAGCGCCAGCCACGGGTATTAGATATGCTAATTTTATATACTCTGTTTGCACAACACTGCCGCGACGTCTGCAGTCCTCGTGAGTGATGGCTGTTATTTTTAGCTTGTATTATACTCCATTGTCATACAGTTTTTCACGCCCAGAGTCGAGCATGAGGTTGCGTTGGCTGAGTGTTGAGTTGGCTGAGTGTTGAGTTGGCTGAGTGTTGAGTTGGCTGAGTGTTGAGTTGACTGAGGTTGAGCTGACTGAGGTTGAGGTTGAGTTGACTGAGGTTGGGTTAGCTGAGGTTAGGTTGGCTGAGGTTGAGTTGGCGAAGTTAAGTTGACTGAGGCTAAGTTGGCTGAGTTTGAGTTGACTGAGGTTAAGTTGACTGGGGATGAGTTGACTAAAGTTGAGTTGGCAAAGGTTAAATAGCTGAGGTTGAGTTGACTGTCCCCTTTAAATCTCCTTGGCTGCTACTTCCCCCACTTCGATCCTCATCCAGAGCCGCTGTGCACGAGTTAGCGCATCGCTGCTCATCGTGGCCACCAAATGTTATGAACCTGCCGAATGTGTGACGTCACGGAGTCATTACTGTTTGCTCTTAGCCTCAAGGCCCCGTCGGTGTGCTACATCCTCGCTGCGTTTGGTCCACTTCTCAGCTTGCTCGTAACCTTGTAATTCACTGATTGATTGGGATTTTTAAGGCGTCACAACTGGTCGAATATTCATTGCCAATTGCTGAGGGTAGAGGCAACACCCATCCTGCCTTCAAAGCTGCTCAGTAGTGGTAGAAGTGTAAATAGCTACCCAACACAAGGTCCCTATTATTTCCCATCTGTCGTCCCTGTCTGATGAACACTTTAACGTTTGAAATCGTAAGTCGTAATTGACCTATCGTTGTGTTACATAGTGTTGCATTCTAATTATGGAAATACTTATCAGAGCTGGTGTGTGTAGAGAGATAGACAAATATTTGGAGCAACACTCAGCCGGCTTTTTTGTTTTCGTTTGTTTTTGCCCTTGAGCTGCTTCCTTTACTGCGAAAAATACATCGACAGATAGATAAATAGGTAGATAGACAGATAGATGGGTAAACAGATATAGAACAAACGTGATAGGAGGAAAAAATAGACATCATCGTAATCCCCGACCTTGTGACTTCGTGCCCTCCGTGACTCACTGTCCTCGCCGCGACCTGCCGTTAATGTAGGGCGTCCCCGGGGGCCTGCTGCTGGGGGGAGCCTTTGTAACGCTGACCTTGGGGTGGCTCAGGTGCGGTGTAGGAATACAGGTGCGACTCGGGTCAGGCAGGTGTGGGCTTATCTCCCAGGTGATGTTGGCGTTCCCGATTATGGTGCGGCGAAGAACTGAGCGAACGTGAGGCAAGAGTTTGGTGGATCGACTTGACAGACAGACAGAGAAACAGGAGGAGGCTTGACAGACAGACAGACAGACGGGCAAACTACATAGAGAGTGAGGAGAGCTTGTGAGTGAGTGCAATGTCATTTTTTTTTTAGCTGGCAACACTTGAGGAACGGACAGGCACAGACGAGCAGATAAGATGAAGAGATTATATGGGAGTGGAAGAGTAGAAGGGAGGACGATGGACATGGTTTTTAAGACACACACACACACACACACACACACACGCACACACACACACACACACACACACACACACACACACACGCACACACACAGACACAGACACACACACAACCCTCCTACCCACACACACACGCAAGTCCCCCCTCTCCTCATCCCACCACCCACCCCTCACACACACAATTTCATGTAGCCTGCACCGCGTCTCATCTGGGCCGGTGCTCCTCAACGCCGCGGTGCACACTAAACACGATAATGACTAATGAGAGAATCCCGGCCTCTGCGTCCTCTACTATCCCGCGCAGGCACACGGCTCGCGGGGCGCCTCCACGGACGGCAGGAGCGACGGTGGGACTTTAGCGAGGTTCAACACCCGACGCGGCCTTGAGATGCAGTGAGCTCGTCTCTTCACAGTCTCGAGTCACGTTAAAAAAAAGCTGAACAAAGGAAATTATTGTCTCCATCTTTTAACCCTCTCAAAATAGGTCTAGAAATGTTGTTATCTGTATCTCAATCTGCAAAATAGTAATGGGATTTTAGTTTACGATAAAAAAATAATGATGCGTCCAGATAGTATTTTAACCTAAAGAATGTGTTGACTGGAGACACTATTTGCTTTGTTAAGTCCTTGATTTTAAATAAGAAAATAAAATGGCACGCAGATAATATTTTAACGTAATAAGTGTGTTGGAAGGAGACACGTTTTGTTTTTCTCGTCGGGGACTTGATAAAGAATAAGAAAAATAAAAAGAAATATAGTCGAAATAGATAAATGGAATACAGTCCGGAGTGGCAGCAGGACCGTAATTTAGATGAGAACCTTTTTTTTTAAGCCACGGAACAAGCTGCAGGTCGCCGTAATGGTCCCGTCCCGCCGCCAAGCACAGCCCTGACGCGTCTTACAAAACTTAAGTGAGTGCGTTGTGTGTTTGCGAAGGTTCCGAAATACCTTGAAATTGCCCCGTTGCGTCCTCACCCCCTCCCCCCCCCCGCACCACCACCACCACCAACAACAACAACAACAACATCCATTACCACCACCACCATCATCTACACACACAACTCCACTCTACTACCTGACATCATCACCACTACTACCAACCTCCACCACCACTAACAACAACAACACCAGCACTACCACCATATAAACACCACCACTACCTAAATCCCAACCCACCATTCCTTACCCATACAAAACCACTAACTACTTGACATCACCACCACTAACACCACCCACCAACAACAATATCCACCACCTCCATCTAAATCACAACACCCACCACCCCTAACACCCACCACCAACATCACCTCCCCACGCCCTCACCTCCCCACACCCTCACCCAGGTAGCTCTGTGCACCCAGCGAGCATCATCCCGCCCGGCGCCGCGCAGCCTCCCCGCCGGTGGCCTCGACAGGGTGGTCCCGATAATCTGACGAGGCCCTGTAATTATCAGCTACAGACCCACCGTGCCGAATCGACGCACCTGGGGCCGTAATGATGATGGGGGTTGGGGTGGGGGGGGAGGACGGATGGTAAGCGAAGAACACACACACACACACACACACACACACACACACACACACACACACACACACACACACACACACACACAGGTAGTACTTGGCGTGTCATTCCTTGAGTGGTCTGTATTTATCTTCTTGTATGACTTTTATGAAGATCTCTGTTTAAGTGCTGTCGTGTCGTCTTGTGTGTGTGTCGAGGTTGAGAGAGAGAGAGAGAGAGAGAGAGAGAGAGAGAGAGAGAGCGAGAGCGAGAGAGAGAGAGAGAGAGATGAAGCGTTTCCTATACAAGATCGACAAGGAGTGATTCGCTTTCTCTCTCCGTGGCGACAAAGGCAACTTGCTGGTCACCGTCACACTCCCGCCTCTGCCTCCCTGTGCTGTGACGCGGCACGGGAGGAGGAGGAAGAGGAGGAGGAGGATGTGGTGGTGATGGTGGTGATGGTTGTTGCGGTGTGAAGGGATTTTTTTTATTCCTTTCCATTTCGCTCTTTCTCACTTACTTTCCCTCTCTCTCTATCTATCTATCTATCTATCTCACAACTTGGTCACGGATGATTGTAAAGTAATATATAAGAGAGAAAGAGAGAAAAAAAGGAAGGAAAGAAAGAAAACTACCACTAGAAATATACAACCATTCCTAACTACCAGCCAACCATCCATCCATCCATTCAGACACACACACACACACACACACACACACACACACACACACACACACACACACACACACACACACACACACACACACACACACACACACACACATAAACAATTTCCCCATCACCAACACGCCTCCATTGTGTCACCAGGACTCTGGTTATGACTGACAGGAAACAGAAAACCTACTTACGCGTCTGGGCGGTAAATGGGCTGGCTGCTGGGCTTTTCGTCTCCAGTTTCCTGTCGGCCCAAGTACCGCCCGCCCTTCCCTAGAAACATTAGCGTCACTCTTATGTGTCTAAAGAGGCCTATTGGAAGCGTTACGAGACTCCTTGCGTAGGTGCGTAATAAGTTTTCACAGACTGAGGTTTACTGGGGAAAGTCTTTGGCGTTGGGTATTCTTTTATTTTTTCGTATAGAGCTAGGAGGATGTTAAAAGTCTCTTAGTGTCGTATTAAACATTTCGGCTTTCCTAGGAGTTTGGGACATTTCTAGGGGTAGTTTTATGACCCTGATGGTAGTTTGACCCTTCTTCTGTACCTTGAAAATAAAATACCACTCATGAGAGCCCGACTGACTCCCTTTTTGGCCTTTAAAAATAGTTGATGTGAGAGCCGAAAGCGTCTAATAACAATACCGACCTCAACAGAAGAAGAAAAAGAAGTCACGCTCTGGAATACGTGGACTGTCCCCTCTGTTACTGTTTTGCTCTTTTAGTCTTTTTTCTCCGTCTCGCTCTTTTTCACGTTTTGTTGAGCGCGCAGCGTGAGGGAACAAGGGAAAGTGACGTGACCAGAACGGAGGAGCATTACACAAGTACGTAGTAAAGGCGGTGAAAGTGACTGAGTATGTATATGAAAGTTTGTTGGGAAGTAGTTTGTGTTTGTGGGGGAGGGGGAAGCAACGGGACACAAGCACGCACACCAACTCCCCCCCCTCCACACACACACACACACACACACACACACACACACACACACACACACACATATACCAACACCCTCCACACTCACACCCACACACGCTAACAAACACATCAATTTCCAACAAAACAAAACAAAACAGCGTGACGGATCAGTTTGGGTGTGGCGCAAATGACGTTGCTTTTAAATTATCACCTCCTGATTAAATGAAGCAAAATAACAAACCTATCAGAGCGTGCGCGAGAGCTTTACACTTCTCTGGATGGGTGGCCGATGATTGAGTCTTCGAAAGCACACGATAAATCTTTTTAGTAATTCATGAAGGCTTGTTAAAGGTGAATGTTCGCAATGGAGGGAGGAAAAATTATGGAGTGGAATGATTACTAAACCTCCAGATGCATATATTAACCACCACCACCACGATCATCATCATCATCATCATCATAGTCGTAAATATCAAAGATGTTAAGAACTTATAGAAAACGGAGGAAGGGTTCACTTAATTTAGAATGCCTATATACATACAATTTGAGAATTAGTGAAGTTAGAAAAAATGAAGAACAGTCGACTTGAAGAAAATACACTGTAAATACGTAATCAGCACTAGAAGAAAGGCTTACTGAATTTAGAATGCCTCATACTACTTGTAATTTGAGGATTCGTGAAGATAGAAGAATGAGGAAGAACAGTCGACTTGAAGAAAAGAGACTGTAAATACTTAACCAGCATATGTTTCTTTCCACTTTGCGCGCGCAGGTATAGAAGAAGGCGGTCTCGATGCCGATAACGCAGATTTTGCTTGTGACGGTGCTAGCTAGAGGCGTGCGTAAAGTCGGTACTCTTTAACGTTTTCCACTCTAACATCAACCATTTCCACAGGACAAAAAAAAAAAAAATGCTAAATGCGTTCTCATAATTTTTTTCACGTTCACGGTATAGAAGAAGCCTTGCCAAACTACCGACGGGGTCATCAAAGTACCCATCCATGCAAACGCCCAAATCTCCTACGCAAGCCTTGTCAAATGTGTGTGTGTGCTTGAGCGACGAAATGTTTAATAATATGACCGTAAGGCAAAGATGTGGAAGGATGTTGGGAGTTGGACCGTCGGAGCGTTTTACATTTCCAGGCATAGATGTGAGTGCCAAAGACGTGCGTATATAATTAAGATGTTGAATAATGTTATGAAATGGACCGTCGGGAAGGTTGTAGAGGTGAAGATAGTTGAGAGCGGCAAAGGCGGGCGTACTCGTATATGCTAAAGATGTTGAAGGAAGTTGAGATCGACCGTCGGGGAGATCGAGGGAGAAGCGTAACCAGACCCTGATTAACCCACAACGAAGGGCCGATCACGAGGTGTACACGGCAAATATTGGTTCCTGAACGACTCACCGGGAACGTGCGTGTGTGTTTGTGTGTGTTTGTGTGTGGGTGGAACGTGCCTGGGCGATGAAGACTACGGAAAGACGCGGTGAGGGGAGTGTGAAAGAAAGATGCTAATTCGTGATGGTCGCTGTTGGCTTGTGTTCTCGCCTCATTGAATAGACTGCTGGGGAGAGGGAGAGAGGAACCTGATCTGACACGCGACACGGCTCGGCTCATACTGGAGGCGAGGGTGTGTTGGTAATGCTGTCTTTGTGTGCGTGTGTGTGTGTGTGTGTGTTGATGAATGTCGTGCTTATGCAATTACGATGAGGATGAGGATGATTATGATGATTAGGAGAAGAAGAAGGAAGAAATGTGTGCTGCAGTCTTTGTGTATGTAGATAAATGTGGTGCTTGTATGAGTACGATGATGTTAATGATGATAGTTAGAAGGAGAATAGGGAAAAGAAATGGTAGTAATTGTAGAAGCAGTAGAAATTGCAGGATTAGTTGGAGCATTAGTAGTTCTTGTAGAAGTAAGAGGAGGAGGAGTAGTGATAGGAGGAGGAGGAGGAGGAGGAAGAGGAAGAAGAGGAGTAATAGTATAGCGTCCATAAAGAGAAAGTATTGAAAGAACGTAAATCTCAACTTGGCCGCCGCCTACGCCTCCAGGAAGGAAGACAACGCCGCGTCACGCCTCCTCCTCCTCCTCCTCCTCCTCCTCCTCCTCCTTCTACCCCGCCGCCTCTTACTTTTAGTTTTTTTTTTTTCCTTTTTTTTGTTTGTTTGCTTCCAACCTTCAATCCCTTTTCTTAGATTTCAATTTTGCTTCGTCATTCCTGCTGCCGAAATAACCCCAGGCCTGAGAGAGAGAGAGAGAGAGAGACAGCCGATGGGGGGTCATATTCCGGTGTATTTCAAGATTATGTAAAAGTAAGAAAAGAAAAAGAATTTATCTCTCTCTCTCTCTCTCTCTCTCTCTCTCTCTCTCTCTCTCTCTCTCTCTCTCTCTCTCTCTCTATCTCTCTCTCTCTTCCTTCCTTCCTTCCTTCCTTCCTTTCCTCCCCCCTCCCCCTTGTCCCACGCTCTCCTACTCATCCAAATCGCCTGTTGTATTGTTCCCTTCTCCTCACATCCTCCTTGCTTCCATTCTCTGATCCTCCTTTTTCTTGTCCTTTTCTTTAACTGTCTTCACCACGTTATCTACTTTCCTCTGCCTTCTATTGTTTTTTTTTTTGTTGTTTTTGTTTTTCATTCTTCTTTCCTTGTTGGATCACCTGTGCGTTATTTTTTTTTTATCATGTTTCATCATTTATTTTCTTACGCTTTGATCTTTTATACTTTTATTCTTCGTGTTGTTTCCCCCTTTTTTATATTCATACTTTTTTTTATATCATTTCATTCATTTCTCTTTTGGTATCATCTTCTCACTAACTACCTTTCATTCTATACTCCCTCCTTTTCTTTATTATATTCCCTCATCACCCCTACAAACACTCCTACACAACCCACACATACATCCCCCTTCACCCACACACAGACAACCCTCTCCCAAATCACCCCCCCCCCCCCTTCATACATTCACACTCACGAGGACAACAACAACACAAGGGTGGCTCAAGGTCTTCCAAAGTCTCGGGAGGTCCCTTGTGTTGTCGGCGTCCGGCGGCCAAGGCGACGACCGAGGTTATAAAACGCCGGGTGCTCCGCTAACGCCTCTTCGGACCCGCTCATAAACAAAGCCTGGGGTGTTGAGGTGGAGAAGGGAAGGAGGGAGGGTGAGAGGAGGACAGGTGGGAAGGTGGGAGAGAGAGAGAGAGAGAGAGGGGATAAGGTAGAAGAGGGAGGGGAGGAGGTGGAGAAGGTTAGGTGAGAGGGGAAGGGGGGAGGTATAGTAAAGGTAAGGAGGGGAAGGAAGGAAGGAGAGATGGAGGTGATGAGATGAAAGAAGGAAGGTGGGAGGGGAGGAGGGAGCTGATGAGGTAGAAGAGGGAAGAGGGAGTGGAGGAGATGGAGGTGTAGTGAAGCTAGGAAGGAAGGAAGAAGGGAAAGGGAGGAAAGAGGGATGGAGGTGATGAGATGGAAGAAGGAAGGTGCAAGGGGAAGGAGGGAGGTGTAATGATGGAGGAAGAAGGAATGGAAGGAAGGAAGGAAGGAGGAAGGGACGGAAGAAGCCTACCACACCTGACCACTCTTTTGCTTCTCACCTGCTGCTCTCGACCGACCTTGTATCTCTCATTTTCTCCATATCCTTCCCTCACCTTTATTCTTTTTCTCCTTCCCTCTTCTTCTTGTCTCTTCCCTGGTCATTCTTTCTGTGGGACTCGCTTACCTGCTGTTCTCTCGCCTGCTCCTTTTCTGCATATCCTTTCTCATCTTTATTTATTCTTTGCTTTTCACTTCTTCGTCTCTCTCTCCTTTGGTCATACTTTCTTTGGGACTCACTCACCTGCCCCCCTCTCATATCTCTCTTCCTCTACCTGGCTTCTTTTTTTTCTTTACTTTCTCCATTTCCTCAGTCTTATCCTTCTTCTGCTCCTTCTTGCTCCTCATTTCTTGTTAACATCTGTCATATTCTATCCGTGCTCCTCCTCCTCCTCCTCCTCTTCTTACTTTTCTTTCTCCTTTTTGTCCCTCCATATTCATTCCATTTTCCTCCTTCTACTGCTCCCATTTTCCTCTTCTCCCATCCTCCATCTCCCTGCTCTTTCTTTCCAGGCCCTTTATCTTCCCACTCCTCCTCCTCCTCCTCCTCCCTTCCCTAACCTGAGGACGTCTCCCATTGTTGTTTGTGGACGTGACTGACCCACTGTGTGTGTGTGTGTGTGTGTGTGTGTGTGTCCATCCCATGGTCCATCCTCTCCGAACCCTCTCCTCTCTCACGCCAGGATGTTTGGCCCCCGTCACGAGAGAGAGAAAGAGAGAGAGAGAGAGAGAGAGAGAGAGAGAGAGAGAGAGAGAGAGAGAGAGAGAGAGAGAGAGAGAGAGAGAGAGAGAGAGAGAGAGAGAGAGAGAGAGAGAGAGAGAGAGAGAGAGAGAATCATATCTTCAGCATCTTAACTCCATCTTAAAATACAGTGCAATGTCATCCTTAGTATATATGTTTAAATTATGACCCTTTATATATATATATATATATATATATATATATATATATATATATATATATATATATATATATATATATATATATATATATATATATATATACTACAAACTACCACCAGGGTCAATAAACTACCACTGAAAATGCCCAATAAGGCCTACGAAAGCATTGTCAAATGTGTGTGCTTGGGCGCCGATAAGTTTAAGTATACGGCATCAAGGACCACTTTCACAGTTCGCCGTGATGGTTTAGTAAGCCTCCACACCAATACGAATGACCTCAAAAATTCCTTATGTAGTGTTTTGCGTTCATAATAAAGTTAAAAAAGTTGAGGAAAACATACTATAAATCTCTTGTGTATCTAGTGCTGCATTGAAAACCTAACCATTATGGAGTGTAGAAGATTAGACAGTTTGGTTTGGACGATTACAAAGCCACTGTGTTGGACTGTGAAATTGGCTCCAAGTCACCAAGAGAGCAACGAGCGCAGCGTCACCAAGCGTGCTCCTCCCTCCCTCGCCTCCTCCTCGTGATCCGATCCATTACCTCGCGTGTGTGTGGGAATGCGTGAGACCTTCCCTGCTTCCTCTCTTCCTACCTTCCGACGTTCGTTCCTTCCTTCCTTTTTACCCACGTTTCCTGCATTTCCTTGTGATTCTCTTCCTTCCTTCCTTCTTCTTCCTTCCCTTCCTTTCTTCCGTAGTTCCGTCCTTCCTACGTTCCTTCTTTCCCATCTTTCCTTGTGCCTCTTTTCCTTAGTTCCTTCCTTCCTTCATTTCTACCTTCCTTCCTTCCTTCCTTCCTTCATCCCGCTTTCCCCTCTTCCTTCCCTTCCTTAATATCTTCCAAACTGTCTTTCCTCCACCTTTTACCGGCACGAGAGAGAGAGAAAGAAAGAAAGAAAGAAAGAAAGAAAGAAAAAGAAAGAAAGAAAGAAACATCATAGAGACAGAAACTCGGATTTGGTGAGTCATGTTTCATTGTTGGAAGTATACGTACACACACACACACACACACACACACACACACACACACACGCACACGCACACTAATCTCTCTCTATCTCTCTTTCCATCTATCTATCTATCTCCCTCTCCAAAAGTTCCGTACCGTCGCCCGAGAAATACACGACCAAAGAAAAAAAAAAAAAGGAAAAAAATAATGAAACAGGAGGAAAAACTGGACAGCGGCGGAAGTGAGCTAGTGACCACAGGGCTGGCTTCTCACGCTCAAATGTTCTCTTCCCACCGCGAATTATTCCTTAGGGGTGGGTGGGAAGGGGAGCAAGAAGGGGGGGGAGGAAATGATTTATATATAAGACGTGATTGTCCTCCTGAAGGCTACTGAGAACATAAGCAAAAAAAAGATGACGGTGAGTATGAGGAGGAGGAGGAGGAAGACGTTGACGAGGAAGATGAGTGAAGGAGGAGGAGGAGTAGTAGGAGGAGGAACAGAAGGAGAAGTATGGGTAGAAGGAAGACGTTGATGAGGAATATGAATGAAGTAGGAGGAGAAGTATGGGGAGGAAGACGTTGATGAGAAAGATGAGTGAAGGAGGAGGAAGAGGAAGACGAGTGCAGAAGGAGGAGGAGGAGGAAGACGTCGACGAGGAAGATGAGTGAAGGAGGAGGAGGAGGAGGAGGTGGTTGTAAATACCATCATGTCCAGTCGTTTCCTTCCCTTAAAACCACACGCCACTCTGGACTGACTTACCGACCGAGTGACAGGGCAGGCGTGTGTGTGTGTGTGAGGGAAGGGAGGGAGAGGGAGAAGGCAAAAAACAAGAAATGGAGAGAGGTTGCATTTCATCTGTCAATAGCAACCGGTCTTCCCATCGCCTATACTCTTTATTTATTTGTCTATCTATCCTCTCATCTTACATTTTTTTATCACCCTCACTCCACTCATTTCGAATTCCCAAATAAAAATAAATCGACAAGGCAAGACTCACGAACATGTATTGGCCTTTACAGAGACTAAGTTCACCGTGGAAAAGAAGAAGAAAAAAGGAGAATAAAACAAAACATCTCTAGTATCACAACGAACAACACAAAAGTCAAGGGCAACGCAGCTTTTTATTGGCTTTTCAGAACTCAGTAACACATTCAGAGTCAAGGGCATGAACGTAACAAAGGCTTGACTAAACGCATTGTTACATATTATTTACGACGCCCTGGAAACCCTTCACACGCCTCGCTTCACACCGCCTTGCAAAACTGGAGGGAGGGAGGGAAAGAGAGATAAAAGGAGGGAGGGAGAGAGAAAGCCGTGAGGGTAGAGGAATGAGTGTGTCTTAATCCTTGTTTCATAATCCCGGGAAAAAAAGGAGGCAGTTAGGTTTTTTTTTTTATCGTACTTAAATCGTCGTTGTGCCATTGCTGAAACTTTCCTCTATTTCTTCGTCTTCGTCTACTTCGTTTTTGTTGTCTTTTCCTCCTTCTTAGGCGTTGTGTTCTTCGTATTCTTTTTCGTCTTCGTCTACGTCTGCATTTTTGTCTTCGCCTACGTTTACCTCGTCTTCGTCTTTTCCTCCTTCTTCTTCGTCTTTGTCTTTTCCTCCTTCTTCTTCGTCTTTGTCTTTTCCTCCTTTTTTCTTTTTCATCTTAGTCTGCGTCTTCCTCTTCGTCTTCGTCTACATCTTCTTCGTCTTCGTCTTCATCGTCTTCTTCATCATAACGCACGAGGAGGCTAGGCTACGAGTTTCCTTGCAGCACCAACTCACCAACTAAAAAAATAAATAATATACGAAAAGAAAGAACGAAAAATATTACTACACCTTTTCCTTGCGCCATGATCCCGCGAGAAAATACGGGCCAGTAGTGTTTGTTTATTTGTCTTTGCCCCCCGCGCACCTTTACGTCAAGAAACAACTATACACACCAATGGAAAAAAAGATATAAGAAAAAGAAAGAATTGCTACACCTTTTTCCCTGCGCCATAATCCTGCGAAAATACAGGCAAGTGACGTTTTTGTTGATTTTTGTTTGTTTATTTTTCTTTGCCCCGCGCACCTTTACGTCAACAAACAATGAGTATACACACCTCAAATCAGCGAGAATGGAGATTAGAACACGTCATTTCCTCCCTGAATCTCTCCCCTCACCCTCCTCTTTCTCCCCTCCTCTCTCCCCAACGCACTCACTAACACTCCCTCCCACCCTCCGCCAGAAAAACGTCGCCTTCCGGTCTAAAGTTACGGTCCAGTGCTCCATTACGTACGTTCCTGTGATTTACAGTTCCTGATTCCTGCTGGCAAATTCGGGGCCCAGATAAACCACCGCGCTCAAGGAGAGGGAGAGAAGGACAACGACGGTGATGACGACAACGCAAGAAATAACGAATACGAATGACGAGAGTGATTATGGACGACAACAATTGCAGACGTAACACTGGCATTGAGAAAGAATGGCATTAACAACGACAAAAAAACGGCAACCAGGTCACAACAAGAACACAAGAAACAGTGAAAGAATACCAATACCGTGACGAGAGTGATGATGGTTACGCGACATCAATTGCAGAAATAACGACAGCATTGAAGAAGAGTGACATCAACAAGACAAAAAACGACAACGCGTCACAACGAGAACACAAGAAACAGTGAAAGAATACCAATACCGTGACGAGAGTGATGATGGTTACGCGACATCAATTGCAGAAATAACGACAGCATTGAAGAAGAGTGACATCAACAAGACAAAAAACGACAACGCGTCACAACGAGAACACAAGAAGCAGTGAATGAATACGAATACCATGACGACAGAGAGAAGGATAAGAACATAAGAACATAAGACTGACCACAACGACACACAGCAGCCACAGCAATGTCATAGAGAATAGATTATAATTACAGCAAAAAAACGATGACACCAACAACGCCTGAACAAATTTACAACGATGCGTCACGTCAGTCTTTGTCGCCTCATGATCCTCGTTTGTGACATGGCAGTGGCAGCGTCAGATCAAAACTCCATGGACACACACAAAAAGATAAAAAAAGAAAAGAAAAAAGTAAAGGAAAAAAAATGACATCAGCTGCTAGTTTTCCTCGAGGTCAGATCCATGAACACACACAAAACAAATAAAAATAGCAAATAAAACAAAGTAGAATTAAGAAAATCAATAAAAATAACAAGCAAGCTGCTACTTTTCCTCCAGTGCTACGGTTTTTGTCCCTTTTTTTCTTTTTCCTTCAATCTGCGGCCGATGAAGGGGCGGAGGCATCGAGGCGCTGGAGTGAAGAAGCCGTGAGGTGGAACTAATGGGTGCTGCGCGGCCTACCTGCTGCCTGCCTGCCTGCCTACCTGCTTTCCTGCCTTCCTGCCTTCCTGCCACCGCCCTCCCGGCCCCCCAGCCACACACACCTGCCTCCTGTCACCGCTGCTTCACACCCTCATCCCTCACCCCACTAACTCTCTCTTTCTCTCTCTTTCAAAAACTAGCCGTAATCGCTCTTCCGTAACATAAAGTAAGACAGGAAGAAGCCAAAAGACAGTTTACTCACGTGGTGTTGAAGCCAAGACGTTAGTTATTACAAAAGGACGTTTACATACTCTCGCAGGGTTTCCGAATGTGTTGGTTGTTCGTTTCTCCAAGTACGTGGAAATTCAATTTAACATAAGAACATAAGAACGTAAGGAGTCTGCAAGAGGCCGGTTGGCCTATACAAGGCAGCTCCTGTACATTCAACCCCACCTTACCTCACCATCCATGGCTTTATCTAACCTCTTCTTGAATGTATCTATGGTATTGGCACCCACAACATGGCTCCCAAGCCTGTTCCATTCTCTACCACGTTGCTTCATGATACTTTGGCAAGTCATTTATTTGATTCTGCTGTTGTTTCAGCGTATTATAATTCTTGTCACGCATACTTTTTGTTTAGTTATGCGAAGAGGTAGATTTTTTTATTATATTTACGATGATGTATTGAATTTTTTATTAGTTTTATTTTTTCATTGATTTTTTTTGCCGCGGGAGTCGTCACAGCTTGGTTGCACGAGTGTCCCTGTGCGTTTCCTGTTCGTGGCTGCGCCGGACACACTAACGCAACATAATAACAGTTACAGCCACGCCGCGTGCGCCAAGGCCGGACCTGAAGGGAAAGCTCCGCCGCCGCGCTGGCCAACTTCGTGCAGCCAGCTGGCCGGATTTGACCGCCCATACGTGCTGTCTCGCGGCGGCCACGGAGAGAAAAAGAGAAACAGAAGAGCGCTCAACAGGGTCACCGGACCGCTCCCTGCATGACTCGTGAATGATAATTAAAAGAAAGATCATGAGAGGAATATTTAAACTCGTGCATGGGAAAATTAGGACAGCATCATTAGGAACAGACCCTCACGTATCGATGAACGATTCTCATTCGATGTTTTCTTTGGAGTAAATCCGATCCTTGAGACGAGACAAGGAGACACAAAGCGAAATGCACCTGGCAACAAGTACATAGGTAGCTTTTTTTTTTTAGCCCTTCCTCTTGAGTGGAGACAGGAAATGTTATCGCCGTCTTGTCTTTCTCCTTCTTCCCCTCTTCATCTTCCTTCCCCTCCTTGTGACTCTTTAGAAGCACACAACGCACTAGTGTCACAAACATCAGAATTAAGAGCAAACAGGAACGGTCCCCAAGAATCGGAACCGGGGTCGCGCCGGTGGGGAAGTCTTGCGGCGTCGGGCAGGGCGAGAACTGGTTTACCATTTTATTGTTTACGACTGACGGCCGCCCTCGCTCATCTGTCAGGCCGTCGGTGCCCCTCGATATTTCCACGTCACACGAGATGAACCAACGGGCATGCCTGTATAATGGATGTGTACTTTTCTCTTTTTTTGCATTGAAGTCAGTTGAACACGTGTACTGAAGGTGGAGTCATCGCTGGGTTGCTAAGGGTGAGGCGAGGAGGCGAGGTGGCGTGCCGTGGGGTGGTTGTTGGTTCCGTCCGAGGGTGTGGCTGGGTAGGGAGAGGTTTAGAGGACCCGGGGCACTGGGCATTGGTGGTTTGGGAGGGGCAAGGGTATACCAGTGGACCGGGGGGAGGGTGGAGGGAAGGCAATTCGATGCGCTGGGTATATATAGGCATCTGGTGAAAGGAGGAGGAAGAGGAAGAAAAGAAGGAGGAGTAACACATGAATGAGCAGGAAGGGCGGGTAGCAAGAAGCCTGTGAGTTAAAAGAAAAATTAAAAAAAGAAATGGCTGCCTGTGATAACGAGGAAGAGGAAACGGAAGAAAAAATAAGAGGAGTGGAAAAAGAGGAAGGAAGAGAAAATAGAACGGGAAATAGCAATGATTTGAAAAAAGAGAAGGGAAGAAGGAAAAGGAGGAAGGGAAAAGAACAGATCATAGTGACGAGTTAGAAAAGAGAACAGAAAAGAAAAAGATGAAGGAGAGAAGAGAATATAAAACAGCAATGAGTTAAAAAAAAAGAGAAGTGAAAAGAAGAAAAAAATGGAAGTTGAGGTAAGTTAAAACAGAAGAGAAGGAAGAAGAAAAAGAAGGGAGGAGGAAGGAGAGAAGTTAAAACAGAAGAGAAGGAAGAAGAATAAGAAGGAAGGAGGAAGGAGAGAACGGGAGTTAGCGGAGTCCAAAAAAAAGAAGGGAAAGGAAAAAGAGGAAGGAGAGAAAAGAACGGGAAGTAGCGATGACTTTTATACGTGACGACGACGATAACCCGTTTATAGGGCCGTGAAAAATGGAGGTGGCGGCGACGGTGGTGACGATGACGGTGGTGGTGGCCGCAATGGGTTGTATTTTATGTCTTGACCGAGTGTGTTGTGGTGGCGGGCACGTGAGGCTCTTTAGCGAGTGACCGAGATCGGGGCATCGGGTTAGCGCTGATTCTGGGTCACGTTCCGGATAGAGTTGTTCATCCCGTGTTATTGACTAGGCTAAAAACACTGTGGTAGGCGTGTTAAGCTTCCTCCGTCACCATAATACGGCTTTTCGCCAAGACTGGAGCCCCATTATCTGTCGCGTTTTTGCCGAAGAGAAGTGTTGGTTTGGTTAGTTAAGATTCTCGAGCTATTAACAGCGCAGGAAGGGAGGCAACGAGGCTTAAAGTTTGGATATGAACGTTGGCCATTATCAGCCATGCAGCGAACCGAGACGAAGAGACGTTTTATCAAGACGAGAAGCAAGAAAAGAACCTAAAGAAACAGTTCAAACGAGGTACACTTTTGCAAGACGAGAGGCAAGAACAGAAAGAAAGAAAGAAAGAACAGTAACGAGATACAGTTTTGCAAGACGAGAAGCAAGGAAGAAAAAAGAACAGAAAAGAAGAAAGGAAAAACCTGAATGAGATATAACTTTGCAAGACGAAAAGCAGAAAAAGAAAGAAAGAAAGGAAAAAAAAGGAAAATAAGAACCTGAGCTAGACAACTTTGCAACACAAGAAGCAAGAACGGAAAGAAGAAAAAATGAACCCAAATGAGATGCTTCACTTTTGCAAGACGAGAAGCAAAACCAGAAAGAGAAGAATGGAAAAAAAAATACCGTTTCCATCCTTTATGCTTGAGGAATTAATTTATATTCGCAAGTGTGTGTGTGTGTGTGTGTGTGTGTGTGTGTGTGTGTGTGTGTGTGTGTGTGTGTGTGTGTGTTCAACGTAAGCTCAGCAAGTTCTTTCATTCGCTTTATTTCATTTATTTTAACCAGTTTTTTTTCAGGTTTGTTGTATCGAATTTTTGAAGTACTTGTTTGTTGACTTTTCTTGTTGATTGTCGTGTTGAATATTTTTCTTTTTACGTATACAGGTTTTTTTTTTATTTTTTTTTTTATTCTTACCAGTGTTTGACAGGTAATCGGAAGCTCCCAGCACTGCGTTCGAATTACATGCAAAGAAAAATAGATAAATAAAGAGTGGAAATAAAGAAAATACAGAAAGAAATAAAGAAAAAATAGTCGCTGAAAATTGTTTTTTGTATGCAGTTCGATTTTATTCTTTTCAGTGTTAACAGACAATCGAAAGCTTCCAGCACTGCGTTCGAGTTACCAACAAAGAAAAAAAGAAAAAAAGAAAGAAAGAAAAATAAAGAAAAGAAACAAAAACAAGGAAATAAAAGTAAGATAAAATTGAAAGAAGGAAAGAAAAAAGCAAAGCAAATTAAGAACCGCGCCTGCAAAAAAAAAAAAAAATAGAAATGAAGAAAATAAGAATAATAAAGAAAGAAAGAAAGAAAAATAAGATAAAATATAAATAAAAGGAAAAGATAAAAAAAAACTAAACCAATTTTGGACCGCGCCTGTCTGCATTGGTGTCCCGGCTGCGTCATATCCACAGGGAGCGCCGAGGCTGAGGAAACTGATGTGGCTGACTGACGGTTTCTCGCTCCTATTTCGATTTTCTCTGGGAACGGCGCCTGGAAAACCGAACCAAGGCGATCATTGAGATTATACCAAAAAAAAAAAAAAGGAAAAAAAATCCCTCCTGCTTATGCAACGGGAGCGTCACGACTTCCTTTGTCAGTCCCTGCTTGAAGTGCGTCTTTTTTTTTCTTTTTTTTTCTTTGTTTTCCTGCGTTTCTGATCGTCATGGCTTCCTCTTTTTTTTTTGCCTACTTATTCTTGTTATTTATTTTCTTGTATTGAAGATTGCTATCGTTTTCTTGTTTCCTATATTTTTTTGTTTCTTTTTTTAAGTATTTCTGGTTGTTATGGTTCCTTGTTTTCATTAGTCTTCTTGTTTTGTTTATTTTCTTTGTTTATGTATTGGAAATTGTCGTCCATGGTGTTTTTTCCTTTACTTTTTCTTGTTTTTACTCTTTCTCCGCAGCCTGATATTTTTCTTTAATTTCATTTTTTTTATCTTTTATTTTGCATTCAAGATTGGCATTGTTTTACTTCCCTGACCATCCTTACTTTGTCTTACGTCTTCTACTTCTTTTCTGCGTTCAAGATTATTCTTTCGTCTTCTTGTGTTACTCTTTCTATATCTGCGTAGTATACACCAAGAAGGAATAAGAGCCGAATCCTTCTATACTTTTTATTCATACATTTTATCCTCACCTTTTCATTTTTGCTTTTTCCATTACTGCTCATTTCACCCAAACACATGTTACGCCTTAGTCACCTGCGGCGCTTTTCGAGGTAGGGAGCGAGCGAGCACACCTGCCCTCCTACCTACCTGGCCATGCACGGGTTAAGCGAAATGTCGATCAGAGCACAGGTGGTGATTGTACAAACACATACACACACACACACACAAACATTGATACAAACATTCGTGAGGGAAAACTCCGCTACTTATGCATTGAAACTCCCTCGCCCGGAACTGCTCAGCCCAACCACCCACCTCTCCTCCTCGTTCTCTCACGTTCTCCTACTTGCTCTTTCTCCTCCGCCCTCCTCCCACGCTTCGCAGTTCCAACCCATCCCCTCCTCTCCCCTCCTCATTCCCACCGTCTCTCTCTACCTCCTTCCCTCCTTCCCCCCTTCCTCTGGCCCTGTTCCACCCCACCGAAGTTTTATGATCAACTCTCTGGTTGTTTGCAATGTTATGTGCCTCTCTCATAGACGGGAACGAAGGAAACACTCGATTCTAGACCCACAAGCTGTCGTGTATGCCTGTCCTTTTGCACTCTGTATAAGCCATCGAGTGTCTTTTTGGATTAAGTAAAGTCTTACCATCTCCTGACACTACCTATACCCGCTACTACAACCTCACGGATTTCATACATTACCTGTTTGTCTGTCTGTCTTAATTTCTGATACTGCACTTCCTCTTCTATACAGGCCCGTGAAACTCGTATACTTTAGTCATGAGTTTGTTATAATGCCTTTCCATCTGTCTGTCTGTCTGTCTGTATGTATGTATGTATGTATGTATGTATGCCCCTCTCTATGAGCTCACTTTCCACCATTGACTATCTTCTCGCGTGTCTTCTGAACCCAGTGAACCTTCCTCCAATACACACCTTCCGCCCGTGTTGTGGGTGCGGCCTTCTCCCGACTCCCGCCCCTTCACCCATCATCCCTTTGCTCCAAGCCGCAGTGCCATTATATCCCTTTTGTCGGTGCGGCGCCGCGAAGCTTCACCTAGTCAGTCAGTCAGCTCATGTTCGCTAGCGGATTTGAAGCTTAGTCATACACCTTTCTTTCGCTTTGTTTTCTCCTACATCTTCTCTTCCGCCTTCTTCTTCCTCCTCCTCCCCTTTAGCCACCCGAAGACAGCACCTATTGTGGCTCAGTTATGGGTTTTGGGGAGTCTTCCATCCCGCTATTTCCTTTTCCCGGCACCTCACTTACCTGACGATACTTAAAACTTTGAGTGAAGGGCGAGACAAACAGACAGACAGACAGAAAGATAGATTTAGTTTTTTCTCTAATAACTAAACATACAATTATTTTAAGTCCTGCTTCGGGTACAGTTGTGATAAAAGACTCGCTAAATGTAGATAGATAGGTAAATAGATAGATACATAGATATAGATAGATAAATAGATAGCAATAGTAGTAGTAGTAGTAGGGGTAGTGGTAGTAGTAGTAGTAGTAGTAGTGGTAGTAGTAGTAGTAGTAGTAGTAGTAGTAGTAGTAGTAGTAGTAGTAGTAAAACTTGTTCTTGTTGTAGCAGCAGCAAGAACAACAACAAACAGCAACCACATCGGGAAGGCACCGTGCATAGCTTTAAAGGGATAAAATTGCATGCTGCATATGTAAATAATAAACACTTGATTTACATCGTCTCTGTATGGACTGCAATATTATTTTCTTATGCACGTCTTTCCTCCTCCTCTTCCTCTTCCTCCTCTTCTTTCTCATCCTCTTTATGGGGTTGTTCCTGCTCTTGTTCTTCCTCTTCTTCTACATATTCTTATTCTTAGCTCATTTTCTTATTATTATTATCCTCTCCTCTTAAATTCTTCTTCTCCTCTTTTGTTCATCATTTACTCTTCTTCCTCCTCCTCCTCCTCCTTTTTTCTACGACTCCTCTTCCTCCTCCTCTTCGGCTTTCTCCACTCACGATCGCCTTCATTCCTTCACACACCTATTGTAGACACGCCCCCCCCCCCCCCAGCATCCTCACCAAACATCTCCACCCCATTTCTATCAGGCATCAAAGGGGGGGGAGGGGGGGCATTCCATAGAGGACTAGGGGAGGGCAAGGGAAGCAAGGGGGAGCGACGACCCCAAAATGAAGGTCATGGAATGCGTGGGAGGAGAAGGTATCGCCAGGTGGGAGGGGGGAAAGGTGGGTAAGGTGAGGGGGGGGGGGGGGAAGGGAAGGTATGGGTGGTGGGGAAGGCAAGGTGGGAGGGGTGGAAAGAGAGTTATTTATGTTCGTATGTAGATTGGTTTTGTAGTGAGGGGGGGTGGGAGTGGTTTGGGTGTGGTGGTAGTAACCGAAGTAGTAGTAGTGGTTGTAGTAGTAGTAGTAGTAGTAGTAGTAGTAAAAATAGTAGTAGTAGAGGTGATCATGATATTGGCACTGATACATGAATTATACATAAGATTCACGATAATATAGAATAATTACTCTCATTATTATTATTATCATTACTTGTCACTGGCTTGTTGTCCACTATGCTATACGCTCTTTATAACTCTCCTTCTACCTTTTTCTGCCCCTTCCTTTGGCTCCCCTTCGTGTTGTGGAGCGAAGAATAAAAACCCGGTGGCTGCTAAATCTCCGTGTTGCTGGTGGACAAAAGCGCGGAGCCTATGTCCATAACTATAAGCGATTGGAACTTACCGAAAACAAAAGAAAACCGTCGTAATGTATTTTGGAGGATTAACGTGTCGACTTCAATCGTTTATATTTACTGTCTTTGAGCTGGAAAATAAATGACTGCCTATTGCATTATTAATTATCGCATATCCAATACTTATTCCTTGTAAAAGTAAATGGACAAAGTAAAAATCTAATAGAAGCGCACCATGTTATAGACACGCCTTTTAGAGAGAGAGAGAGAGAGAGAGAGAGAGAGAGAGAGAGAGAGAGAGAGAGAGAGAGAGAGAGAGAGAGAGAGAGAGAGAGAGAGAGAGAGAGAGAGAGAGAGAGAGAGAGAGAAAGAGAAAGAGAGAGAGAGAGAGAGAGAGAGAGAGAGAACGTCTTTAACCTCAGAAATATACGTTCTGAGTAACTTTTCCAAGCTACGGGGGGAGAGGGAGAGAGAGAGGGAGGGAGGGAAGGAGAGAGAGAGATGTGCTGGTATGCGGACGGCAGGTGTTAGCGGTGGAGGTGGCGGCGGCGGCGGTGGTGGTGGTGGAGGCAGATACAAGAGCACGTTGCCTAACACAGCTTAGTACGGGGTGGAATGACTGCGCTGGGGGGTATGGGGGGCTGGGGGGCTGGGGGGCTGTGGCTGTCTGTGTCTGTCGGTGCAAAGGTAGCGGTGTGGTCAGTGTGGCGGTGGTCAGCTTGTGCGGGCGAGCATTAGCCACTTAACAGGTAACTTCTGACGGTGAGTAGACGCGTGAATTAGACTAACCACAACTGTTTTTTCCCCTCCCTCCCTCACCCTTCTTCCTCCCTCCAATCCTTCCCTCCCTCCTTCCCTCCCTCACCCTTCTTCCTCCCCCATATCCTTCCCTCCCACCCTCTCTCAGCAATTACTTACACACCGCTACTTTTTATTTGTGTCCTCGTTTTGCTGTACTTGATCAACGCGAACATTAGCTACTTAACAGGTAACTGCTGACGGTCTTATTTTAACGTTTTCTCTTATTCCCTCCTCCCTCTCACTACGTACATACACACCGCTACTTTTTATATATGTGAGTCCTCTTTTTGCTGTATTTGATCAACGTTTCAGGCTATCAAGAACCTTTTTTTGAGGTGTAAATTAGGGTATCTATAAAATTTGCTTCCCCTCACACCCGCCCCCCGTCCCTCCTTCCTTCCTTTCTTCATTGCATCTATGAGAACGCAAACATCGTACTTCATCAACGCTTCGGGCTATCAAGAGTCTTTTTTGTAGTGTAAATTAGGGTATCTACAAATTTTCCTTCCCCTCACACCCGCCCCCATCCCTTCGTTCCTTCCTTCCTTTTTTTGCATCTATGAGAGAGCACACATAGTATTAAATCAACACGTCTGGCTATCAGTATCAAGGGTCTTTTTTGTAGTTTAAATTAGGGTATCTATAAATTTTGCTTCTCATACTTCCTTCCTTCCTTCCTTCTTTGCATCTTTGAGCGCACACACACACCGCTTCCTCCTCCGCCTCGTTTTGCTGTTTTGGATCAACGCTTCGGACTATCAAGAGTTTTTTGTAGTGTAAATTAGTGTATCTATTAATTTTGCTGCCCCACCCCATCCCTGTCCCGTCCTTCCTTTCTTCCTTCTTTGCATCTCTGAGCGCACTCATACCCCGTTTCCTCCTCTGTCTTGTTTTGCTGTGTTTGGTCAACGCTTCGGGCTATCAAGAGTCATTTTTTGTAGTGAAAATTAGTGTATATAAATTTTGCTTCTCCCACCCCATCCCTGTCCTTCCTGCCTTCCTTCCTTCTTTGCACCTCTGAGCACACACACACCCCGCTTCCTCCTCCGTCTTGTTTTGCTGTGTTTGATCAACGCTTCGAGCTATCAAGAGTCTTTTTTTGTAGTGAAAATTAGTGTATCTATAAACATTGCTTCTCCCACCCCATCCTTGTCCCGTTCTTTCCTTCCTTCCTTCCTTCTTTGCATCTTTGAGCTCGCATACACGCACCGCCGCCACCTCTGTTCCCCCTCCCTCTCTGTCCTCCTCCTGTGTATATTCGATCGTCGCTCCAGGCTACTCAAGTCTTTGCCACGATTAACGAGTGGAAGTGAACGGTGCTTTAGCGTGTTCTCGGCGTGCGGGCTGACTAACAACAAGCAAGGCAGCGAGATTTATCGGTCTGGCTAGCGTCTGTTGCTGGTCTAATTCACGAGTCTGGTCTGGTCTGGCGGTGGCTCGAGGACAAACAAAAAAGAAAAAGAGAGCATCGTCTGGACCATGCGCATATCTTATTGGTCATATTCTTCGGTTAAATCATTCCTTGGTCATGGCTTTCGTTTATTGGTATACGTTGGAGCTTCGCGGAATGATATATAGGAGTAAATGTTGTGTTACGTGGTGCGAGGTGCAGTTCTGAATCCCAATGAGGTTTTACGTGATTAATTGCCTCAGTAAGTCTTCGTGCGTGGAGAGTCCGAGGGATTCACACACGGGGACGGTGAGAGAGAAGAGATCGATGCAGGTAGAACATGTCGAAATTCAATGAGACAAGAGCTGAGTAGAAAAAGGGAGAGGGAAAAAGGGAGGAAGAAGGCGGCAAGAGAGCTGCAAGTAGGTAACGGTATAGGAGAAGAGTGAAAAGAGGAAGGCGCAGTAAGGTAGAATACGACAGGATTTACATAGAGACAAGAGGTAAGCAGGAAAGGGAGAGAAAAGGGGTAGAAGAAGACAAGAGAGCTGGAAATATAGATAACGGTATAGGTAAAGAGTGGGAAGAGGAAAGGAAATGAGAAGGGAGGGAGAAAAGGGAAGAAGGGAGAGGGTGGTAGATGGCATAGGAAGCGAGGAAATGAAGTAAGAGGAGCAAAGTAGAGAGGAAGAGAAAGAGAGAGAGGGAGAAAAGGAAGACGAAAGATGCTAAGAGTGTTGCAACTTTGGGAGTGTTCTGCTAAAGGAATATATAGCAGAAGGGAATTATGATTATTTGTGTCTCTGTCCCTCTTCCCTCGTAAAACTGTATCACTACGCGTCCATAAGTAATACAATGAAAGAGTTTTTGATATGGGAAGGTGTGTGTGTGTGTGTGTGTGTGTGTGTGTGTGTGTGTGTGTGTGTGTGTGTGTGTGTGTGTGTGTATGCCAAAGCAAGCCAAGATGTAGCACTCAAGATAGTGAAGAAGAAGAGGAGGAGGAGGGGGAGGAGGAGGAAGCCACCGCCAAGCCCTTCAGAGGTAGAAAGGAGGAGGACTTTGAGGAGCCGGGAGGATTTATCGCCTCTCAGTGGTCACATTTCCTCACGCCTGCGGCCATCGAGGGTAATAAGAGTGTGGGGGAGACCGACAGACAGACAGCGGCGAGGCAGAAGGTTGGAGGACATTTCCTGCCTCACCGTCCCTTGTGTGGCCCCTTCCTTCCCTTGCTTCACGGAGGTAGAAAGAAAAGAAGAGTGTTTTCTTTCATGCAAGGAGAAGAAACCGTTTGATAGGAGAGAGGGGAGGGAGAGTAAAGAATAACAAGTTCTACATGATCCACTCTCTGCATGCTTCACGGAGATAGAAGGAAAAGAAGAGTGTTTTCTTTCATGCATGGTTGTTGAAAGGAGAAGAAAGCGTTTGATAGGAGAGAGAGGAGGGAGAGTAAAGGGTAACGAGTCCTACATGATCCACTCTCTGCATGCTTCACGGAGATAGAAAGAAAAGAAGAGTGTTTTCTTTCATGCATGGTTGTTGAAAGGAGAAGAAAGCGTTTGATAGGAGAGAGGGGAGGGGGAGTAAAGGGTAACGAGTCCTACATGATCCACTCTCTGCATGCTTCACGGAGGTAGAAGGAAAAGTAGAGGGCTTTCCATGATTCACGTTTGTAGAGAGAAGCGAAGAAGGGGTTTGATAGGGCAGAGAGCAGGAAGAGTAAAGAGTGCCGCGTTGATCCTGCTGACATAAGAACTATAAGAACATAAGAACGTAAGGAGTCTGCAGGAGGCCGGAAGTTGCTTATATACAAGACAACCCTGAGTGGAGGAGAACAAGGGGACGCCCACGTAACTCACGGTTGGGTCAAGTCGATCACTCCTACCACGAAGGACTTGGGATGGATAGGGCAGCTGCGTGGGAACTTGCATGGGGGGGACCGTCGAAAGTGGAGGCGGCCAGTGAGTGAAGCGAGGCACCCCCAGGCGTATGCTCCCCGTTAGTTAGTAGTTAGTATTCTCTACATGCTTCACGGAGGTAGGAAGAAGAGTGTCCCCTTTCACGCTCGTAGAAAAGAGCAAGTGGGTGTTCCATAATTCTAGCGTTTGATAGAATGAGAGAAAATGTCCGTAAGAGAGTAAGAAAGAGAGAAGAAAGTGTTCATAGGAAAGAGAGAAGCAAGATTTCCATCATTCACTCGTTGAGGAAAAAAGAGGTAATGGAGTTTTTCATCATCCGTGCGTATAGAGAGAAAGAGAAAGAAACCATGACATCCGCCTATACACACGTAGAAAGTAGAGAAGAGGGTTATTTCTAAAGGCTTATGCAATAGTTTAAAAGATAAGATTTTAGTGGCATACAGATTCTGGGTGTAGATAGGCTTGTATATCCTCTGGTGTGCGGGTGATGCGTCGTTCTCTCATTACATAATCATGGTGAAAGTAGACCAAAATGCACCCCATCTTTTAACCCGCAGAATGGATCAGTTTATTCCCCCTCCTTTCCAACTCCTCTCCCTCTCACCGCCGCCCTCTGTCTGGCTTACGTATCATATTTCTCTGTCTCTGGCGCAGTGAAGAAGGACGAGCATGCACCCCTTCTTATGTCCCGTAGAATGAGTTGGTGATTTCCTTTTCTCTCCCTTTTAACACACTCCTATAGATGTATCGTGTTATTTATCTTGTTTTCTTCTCCACTGTTCTATTGTACTGAGGATGGACGAATATTCAAACTTACTCATAGGGCGTGGAATGAGTTAGTATCTTTTTTTCTTTCTTCTCTTTACCACTGTCTCATAGATGTATCGAGATATGTTACCTTGTTTTCTCTCTCTATTTTTTGTTATATTGAGAATGGACGACTATGCATCCTTACTCATAGCCCGCAGAATGAGTCAGTTAGTTTTCCCCTCTCCGGCTCACCGCTGCCTCCTCCCCTTGCCTCACGTGATCGCCCCAAAACAAAGGACGCCACAAAGGGCTGGGGAGGATCATGGTCGAGGGGGGAACCCGATCTCAAAGCCGCTTGTGCACTGTTAATCCTCCTCCGCTCATCCTCATCCCAAGCTTCCTCGTCCTTATGGAAACACGCACGAGACAGGGCCAGCGATGGGGTTATGAGGGAGGAACGTAAATAGAGAGTGTTAGAGTGAGACCAAGGTTAATATCGAGGCGAGGGTCACAGGACAGAAATTGCGAGCCTACCTGGGGCGTGGAAATGCGTGATATTGCGAAGTAACAACATGGGAACGAAAAAGTAGAAGACAAGCCCATTAATGAACAGACGCTTGTAGACGTGTAGAGGACAGTACACACAGATATAGGAAAGCAAAGGTAAAGTGATGACATGATGTTTTATGGTGGAAAAGTAACATCAACAAGGAAAATGAAAGATAAAAAGGACAATTCCAGATATAGACAGTAATTAGCAGTACAGACAGGTAGAGAAAAGCTGAGGTTAAGTGGAGACATGGAAATGCTGTATGATGCGAATGTGACAACGGCAAGGGAATGGAAAAGTAAAGAGGACAAACCCATATATGAAAAGTAATTTGCAGTACAGACAAAGAAAAAAAGCAATAGGGGACATTGGCTGAATTACGTGATACCTCAGCGTTCGTCCCCCCTTCTTTGTCCCCTCAGCCTATAATCGGTACGGACCCATCACCCCGGAACACAGGGCAGGTGTGACTTCCGGGTTGCCACAGTTTACCTTCCTCAAGTTTCCCCAGGTACCCAGTTATCGATCAGCCCGAAAGGGAGGATGAGCAGCTGGAGGGTTGAGCGCCGACTGTCCTGGGCTGGATCGAACCTGAGTATACAGATTCGTAGCTAGGCATGCCAACCACCATATCACAGAGGCGCTAGATAGAGAAACGAAATGAGAACAAATTTTATTGAGTCAGTGGACGAAATGAGTGGTTTATGATATTAGTGTCCGTATTTTCAAGGATGATTTTCTTATTTCTCCTTTCGTAAACTCTAATTAGCAGTTGTTATTTTTTTTTCAACACTTAAATTAGTATATGAAATCAGCAAACAAGATCTTTATGTACCTTTCACGAGCAAACAAACAAACAAACGTACACTTACTCTCACTCTTTACATGCTTTTATGGATCTTATCAGTGACGATTAACCCAATTCCCTCATTTTCGATAGAGAGAGAGAGAGAGAGAGAGAGAGAGAGAGAGAGAGAGAGAGAGAGAGAGAGAGAGAGAGAGATAAAGATAAAGATAAAAAGATAGAGAGAGAGAAAAGGAATGTGTGTGTTTGAAGCAAGCAGTGGAAACTTGGAGATAGGAAAGGGGTTGTGCTACTTAACAACCTGCAATCTAACACCTGAAAGAGGGAGGGAGGTAACAGAGGAGAGGAAAGGAGAGGAGACGGGTCAGATCGCTCGAGCAGCTGATCAACTACACAAGGAAGAAGAGACGGGAGAGAGATTATGCGGATCAGATGGCGGAGCGTAAAGTGTTGACGGGAAGGAAGAGATTAGGAGAGGGATGAGGGTGGACAGAAGGGGTTGAGGAGAAAGAGAGAGAGGAGGGAGAAGGAAGGAAAGGATTAGAAAAGAGTTTATGGATGAGGGTGGAAGAAAAAGAGATTGGGAACAGTTTAGTAGATGGAGTTGGAAGAAAGGGATTGGGATGGAAGAGAGAGAAAGGATGGGAATGGAAGAAGAAAGAAAGAGGGGAAGGATGAGAGACTGAAACGGCTGAATGGGCTCCAATTTTGTTGTTATATTTTATTGCTGTTATTACTGGTGTTGCTGTACTTGCTATCTTTTGCCATAATGTCATTCCGTAAGGTACTGAAAGCAGTTTCACGTAATGTTGCTTGTTTGTGGGTTTGATTTTTGTGTGGGTGGGTGGGTGAGTCGGTGGGTGTGGTGAGCATCAAACAGACAGACAGACAGACATAGAGACAGAGAGAACAGGTGTGCAGCACTGGAGGCCACGCACCACCCTGGGCCGGAGGGAGACAGGACGTGCCATTACAGTGATCTGGTTTGCATTATCACACAGCACTCCGGGGGCGGGTGGGCAGGTGGGAGGGGAGGGAGTGGGGGATCTGGTAGCTAGCGGGCAGTGATGTGGGTCAGGGGACGTGACGGGGGGAGGGGGAGAGGGTGGAGGAAGCACCTGGTTCTCTCCGCCTGATTTAGTGCACATGTGCGGGTGTGTACGTGTGTGTCAGTGTACGTGTGTGTAATGGACGTGATCTGCTTATCGTCCGTGGCTCCCTCGCACCACTGCTTCACGGTGTGGCGGTGGTGCGTTGAGCTAGCGCGTGAGCACAACAAAGGGCTTCGCTGATTTCGATCGAGACCTACGTGTAGACATCGTTGGGGTAAATGTATCAGAAAGGCTTGTCATCGTGAGGGCAGAGGCAAGGGAAATGTGATACAGAAGTTCCTGTTCAGACGTTTTCCTCCTCACTGAGTTGTATACTTCAACTTTTTTATCCGCCACTTGTAACTCGTTAGATTGCGCCAGAGTTCGCGGAAATATCCCAGATCATATAATCATTTGTTATTGAGTGTGCAACCATTTTTATTTTTCCGCTTTTTTTAGGAGGGGTTGAGGTTAAAAACTAGTGGCGTTTTAGATTCTGGTAAATAACTTCTTTGACAAATCCACGCTTTCTAGACACGAGGAGTCTGACCCCCTCTTTCTTCTCCTCACAGGACGGGCGAGGATGTTGACGGGACGCGGCACGCACGCGAGGCTGCCGCAGAGGCTGTAGTGGAAGAGTCGCTGCCACGCACAGAGGAAAAGACTCGCCGCTGAAGATGCGGTTGTTCCGTCGCCGCCACAGTGACCCGCGCATCATCACAGTCCAGGCTAAAGATGGAGTCGTGGGAGTCGCTGGGCCCAAGGGCGGCGGTGCCACGCCCCGTGGCGCAGTTCCCGGGGAGAAGACGCGGACCACACCCGCCCCGCCGTCAACCTCCAGCAAGGAGAAGACGAGAGGTGACTCCAAGAAGGGTAAGGCGGGGACGCCGATATACCAAACAGTGACAGCCGTCCCCGCCAGGGTACTGGATCCCCCGGGTGCCCCGCCCCCCTCCACCCCGAGCACCGCACCCACCAACACCCCCTCCACCTCCACCACCACCACGCCCAAGACGCCGAAGAGAGGTGAGCAAATACCATTTTTGTTTACTTGAGGGTGGTCAAAAAGTGTCCTTTCGGTGTCCCGGTATGAGCTGAGTGTGTGGCGGGTCGGCGTCAATAAGGTTGAGGGTTTTGTTGGGTGGCGTGCCTGAGGCGTTTCTAGCGTTATAATTTGCAGTCGCTCCAGTGGAATGGCATTTTCGGTAATACGAATTGTCTTACCTTTCATATGTTGCTAAATCATTATATTTCACTTACTTGCTACTTTTGAGATTAATGTAAGAATGTATCACTTTATCCACCGCTTATCTATTTTTTTTTTATATTTCAAAATCAATTTATCTTTTCACATCTCGGTGAACGTTCAGGACCTTCATGGTCTGTGTTGCCGCTCCTCTGCTTAGCGGGAACCAATCAACAAGCAGGTGTAGGGAAGGGGAAGAGTCACAGTGTTGGCTTTATGTTGATCTCAGCCTCGCCACCTGTGTGCGTCCCCGCCATGCCTCACACCTGCTGCTCTCCCTCACACATTGAATTATATCATACTGTGTCATGTCGTTATGTAGTGCTGTGTTATGCTGTGTAGTGTTGATGAAGCGTACTCGTCTCGTTGCTGACGCTTTTAGTAAAGGTAGGAAAGGTAAAAGAGTGGGACATGCTGAAGTGTATAGCTGTCGTGTGCTACTGCCTCGCGCATTACGCTTAAAACAACTGTTCCTCATGTAAAGGTCTGGCCACGTGGGGACGGCGCGTGGGGAAAAAACTGGAGCAGTTGACGCGGTCGCCGAGCAAGGAGAAGGTGGCGTTCGGGAGGTTCTCACGCTCAAACTCCACCAGGTGAGTGTCCCGGCAGCCCACCTGACCGTCCTGGCGGCGGTGGCCTTGAGTTTTTTATTTACCTTCTAGAGACTTGAGACAAAAAATTGTATTGGCATTCTCTGTAATGGTAACTCCTTTTTCTGTCTCTTGAGCTTCCCTTCTCTTTAGTTCCTAACCCGCTTGTGATAGTCAGCTGTCTAAGGGGTTATACATGGTGTCCTTTCTTTTCTCTTAGGTCCATGACGCTCTCAACACCCTCCCCGACGTCCCCTTCGTCAGGGCTGGGCTGGGGCGGCCGTTCAGTCCCAGGAACACCCTCGCCAGAGAACCGGAGTGGCGATGGGCGTCACCTGTACCGTTCGTGCTCCGCCTCGCAGCTCGGCACCTACCTGGCTGCCGAGGACCCCGCCGCCTGCCTCGACCTGACCCGCGAGGCCTCCACCACCATCACCTCCGTCACCTCCACGCCCACCACCACGCCCAACACCACCACCTCAACCTACCTCCCCACCAAGACGGTCAGCTGTGAAAATATATCCTCGCTTGGGGGGTCAAAACCATCTTTCCCTCATGCCTTCCTGCGCTCTCGTCCCCCCGCCCCACCCGAACAGCCCCAGTCACGTGACCCTACGCCCTCAGCTTCCACGGATACCCCTTCCCGCTCCCCCTGCCGGCGGGTCACCACACTCCGCGACTCCGTGTGTGATGAAGACACGAGGGAGCTCATAAGACAAAAGCTCCGAGCGGTGTCTGAGGAGAACTGTGCAGCGGGCCCCGCCCACCGAGGGATGAGCGCTCTTCAGTTCCGGTTACACCCAAATCCGGCACCGCTGCAGCCCCGGGCGCGATCCTTCTCGGCGACGGCCATCACGGAACCGGACATCATCATCTGTCCTGTCCGGGAGAGTGCCCGGCCGCAGCGGTCCAGCAGGTATCGCAGCCATGGCGAGCACAGGTCAGCGGCGGCGTACACGAGCAGCAACGAGAGTGGCTATGAGAGCGACGGAGGAGGAGGAAGAGGCGGCGGCGGTGCTGGGGCCGGCGCGAGACACCACGAGTCACCGAAACCCCGCATGAAAAAAGTTGAAAGTGACGCAGACTCCGGCGTGAGCACCGAAAGTCACTCGGAGACCAACTCAGACTCAGGATCACTGACGGGCACGGAGCACCCCGCCTACGACCACTACGGCAAGCTGGACGAGTACCCGAAATCGGGACGGCAGCTTCCCCTCAAGGGCGATGTTTACTCCGACATCGAAAAATACACCAAACCCGACAACTATCCCAACCTCGACGTCTACTCCAAGCCCGACACTTACTCCAGCATCGAGAAATACTCCAAGCCTGACTATCCTAACATGAGCGCGTACGCCCGTCTGGAGAACATTCCTAAGAGGGAAATGAATGCGAAGTACGACAGTTACCAAGAGGGAAGCAAGACAGAAAAATGTGAGGAGGATCGTGTGGACTCAAGCCGCTCTAAGTACGGCCGGCAGCACAGCGACCCTCCGAGCACCCCGACCACCCACAACTTGACGGACGAGGAAAAGCTGGTCCCAGGGCGTCCCCGAGGCCCCCGACGGCTGTCCGACCCACAAGATCTCGTCAGTCGTCGACAAAGGTTCCTCGCCTCGCAGTTGGAGCGGCGCACCTCGCCCCTCAGCCCCCTGCGCGGCGCCCTCAGTATATTCCGTGAGACAGAGGACGGGGAGGCGCGGCGGGCGTGGTGGGGGGGAGGCACACCCCTTCGAGGACACCTGAGAGGAGAATCTGTGACCCAGCCTGTTGGGGACCCTTACCAGTCACCGCCACTCTCCCTGCCCGCCACGCTGGGCCAGACCGCCACGCCGCGCACCTTCCGCCTCATGCGCCTCGTGAAGGACCACACGGGCGAACTGGGCATTTACATCACCGCCAGGAGGAACTCTCGCGGCGCCACCACCGGCTACGTCATCGCGCACATCGAAAAGGACGGCCTCACAGACAGGTATGTGTGTGTGTGTGTGTGTGTGTGTGTGCGTGTGCGTGTGCATATGCGTGTGCGTGTGTGTGTTACATCCTTGCAAATATTATCGTTTCCACTTCAGCAATCCTCGTCTCATCTTCCTCTTTGTTCGCTTCAAACCCTTCACTCTTGTCTCCCTCCTCCCCCCCCCCCCCCAAGCACCATAACTATTTTAGCTACACAAGGGGCGTCACACGAGGAAAAAACGAAGGAGAAAATTAAGACAGTAATAATAAGTCGGTATTTTTCCTTCATTAAATTAAGTGCTCACCCTTCCCGAACCACGCAAGACATCATTACCCGACCTCAAATCGCTCCACGCACCCCGCCTCCCGCAGTCCCTCAATACATCCTTTCGTCGGACCCTTCCGTGGGAGCATCCGGGTTAGTTCCCACACCACGCCAACCGGGGCCACGAACGCTTAATAGAGAGAGAGAGAGAAAGAGAACCCATGCAGTGCGGGAGCTCCTTACTCACATACACACACACTCTCTCTTTCTCACACACACACAGACACACACACACACACACGTACGTACACTGGAGCTGAGAAACCTTACAGATGAATGACCGATACACACTCTTCTTCACCTTTCTCATATAATATATTCACTCAAATATGTACTAGTTAAGCGAATACAAAGCTCATGGTAGTTAACAAAGCATACGACCATATATTTATACCTTTCGGCGCCCAAGCACACACACACACACACACACATTTGACAAGGCTTTCGTAGGATTTGTGGGTAGTTATATAACCCTGGTAGTAGCTTGACAATGTTTCTGCAGCATGAACGTAAAGAAACACTCATAGGGGCGCGTTTAACGTCTCTTTTGGCCGTTATAAATGATTAATGTAAAAGAAGTGAATGTCGGAGTAAGAATACCGACCATAGCCACGAAAACCTGACCAAAAAATGACCAGCACACTCTCTTTGCCCTCTCCGACGAAGCTCTTTAACTCCAACGTAAATATGCTGATCAAGACGAAGCTAAAACATGTATAGTCTGCCGAGCGTGTGTAGTAAAGCAAGACAAGTAAGAGCGGCGAGAGGTCGAGAGAAATGCTGATGTGGTGTTGGTAAGAAGCAAGACAGTGGTTGATGACGGCCCACCCAAAGACGCCTGCCCCGGGGTGGGAAATCTCGGGGTAATGGAAGCTGCAGGGGTGGCTGAGGGGTGACTTGGTGGTGTTGTGGTTGTGGTGGTGGTGGTGGGAATTCTGATGATGATGATGATGATGATAAGACGTAAGATGCTGCTCTCCTGTTCTTTCCATCTTGAGTTTCAAATGTGATGTTACTCTCTCACATTCTCTTTCTCCTTTCATTCTCTCTCTTGCGTCCTTCGTGTGTGTGTGTGTGTGTGTGTGTGTGTGTGTGTGTGTGTGTGTGTGTGTGTATACATGATTTCAAACACACACACACACACACACACGGTTGCGTAATGTCTTCCACAATTACTCGGATGACGGAGGCCGAGGCTCCATTAGTTTTAGTGAGCGTCATTAGGCCGCCAGCAGGTGGAGTGCCGCTCGGCTTCGTTTTATTCTTTTCCTTCCTTCGTACTA
The DNA here is from genome assembly GCF_024679095.1 of Eriocheir sinensis. Classification (NCBI taxonomy): domain Eukaryota; kingdom Metazoa; phylum Arthropoda; class Malacostraca; order Decapoda; family Varunidae; genus Eriocheir; species Eriocheir sinensis. Next base: position 15,604,335 of record NC_066511.1, read on the forward strand.
ACCTTTATATATTTTTTTTCTTTTATCTTTTTCGTCTGGCACTTCATTGAGTAGTTTTGTATTTCTTTTTTTTCTCTTTATCTCTATCTATTTATCTATCTGTGTGTGTGTGTGTGTGTGTGTGTGTGTGTGTGTGTGTGTGTGTGTGTCAACATTAACACCCCCCCCCCCCCCCACCCCCTCTCCTGACGCTGCAGGGACGGCCGCTTCCGTGTTGGCGACGAGATCATCAACGTAAACGGCCGGCGGCTCCGCGGGGTGACGCTGGACGAGGCTCGCCACGTCCTGCGCAGCACGCCCAAGGAGGTGGACATCGTCATCGCCAGAGACGTGGACGTGCAGCATCACCGCGAGTACGACCACTCCTACCCCGGCCACGAGCACGGGGCGCCGGAGGTGGAAGCGGCGCGCAGACTGGGCGAGGCATGCGGGGAGCTGTGGGCCGCCGACAGCACCTTCAGGAACGATATGCTCACCGGAGAGGAAGACCTTGGAGTGAGGAGGGAGTCACTAGGAAGGTACTCCAACAGAAGTCTTCCTCGTCGACGGGGCTCGTACTCAGAATATGACGACTACTCGGAGTACACGACGCTGGCCCCGTTCGAGTCCTACCTCCCGGGTTACGACCCCTCTCGGGCGTCCGTGTCCGTCACCGGCCCCGTGTCAGTCAAGGTGCCAGTGCCGGGAAGTCCCGCGTCTTTGCCCTCCACGCTGACCGTCACCTCCACGTCCACCTCCATCAGGCACGGAGAGCTCGCATCTGGTGTCTTCTCCTCTCCGGCTCATCATGACAATTACCTCGACCCAAGGATGAGTAGTAACCTGCCTCGCTACATCAACGGGGAGGCGAGGTATTCCTCCTCCCACGACGTGCGTCACCCCGCCGACGTGAGGTACGCCTCCGCCACCGATGTGCGGGAATGCGGAGACTCCACCTTCCTGGCTGACATCTACAAGTCAAAGCTCATTCACATCGAGCCCGAGGACTCCCACGAACGAGAAGGCAAGAACTCCAGCCTCATCCCCAGGCTCGCGTCAACACCGCAGAAACAGTTGCTCGTTGAGACTCTGTCGACTCCCGCTGCCCCCAGCAGGAGATCTCCACACAGCTCTAGACGGCACGCGACGGCGGCCCAGAGGCTCTCGTGCCCCCCAGGTGCCGTGAAGCTCCCATCGCCGTCACACTCCGAGCCGAGAGGACTCAGCTCGACGCTCCCGCGGCGGCCCAAGAGCCTCGCCATGTCGGTGCAGACCGTGGCGTTCGAGAAGGGCCGCGGCAGGAAGTCCCTCGGGTTCTCCATCGTGGGAGGACGAGACTCACCTAAGGGCAGCATGGGAATCTTCGTCAAGACAATCTTCCCTAATGGCCAGGCCGCCGAGGAGAACAAGCTGAGGAACGGTGAGTAGCCTGCCTTGCTGTTTGTCTTTGTTCTTCCATACTTTCGTCTCCTCAGTAGGACTTGTTGGTATCTTACACTCTTTAGCTCCATTAGAATGATGCTCTGTGCTAAACGTCGGTGTATATGCCACTTGTGTAAACCGGGAACGCTACATTTGATTCACGTCTTTTTGGGTGAAATGAAATGGAATGAGAAGAATTAAAGGTACGAGAAGTTACGTAGAAAATAGGCGATGCATTACCGTGAAGCGGAATGTAGCTCGTCGACAGTAATACGTGTCTCGGGTTAAAACATTTCTTCCTGTGTGTGTGTGTGTGTGTCTGTGTGTCTGTATCAAAGGAAGTGAGGTGAAAAGTTTCCTATCGAAGTTCATATCGTTTTTCAAAGTCCAAGGGAAAAGTAGGACAAAGGAAAGCTAGCTACGAAAGGAACGCTGCCTGCACACGAGGAGAAAGGGAGGCGGCGGTGTATACAGAAAATAACAACGTAAGGTGGAGTTTCGTTATTGGCTGACCACAATCGGATGCAATAATGGAGTAATAGTGGTTCAGGTGTTCACGGTATCAGGTTATATTTTCTCTTTGCTTGTTTGCCATACCTACTTTTATTTTTAGCTGTTTATACTCGTGCGGTTTGGCTTCCCGGTTAAAGACTTGCACGTAGCTCCTGTTATGATAAGGAAAAGCAAGAAGAATACATTTAAACCTAACTTAAACTATAATGAGGAAGGAGAATTTAGGAACACCTGTTGAGCTTGATATTCACATGTGTTTCTTGGTTCTTCATTCAGGCAGACTCTCGCTTCTCTCGTATGGAGTATGCATCTCACGTGTGGGGGGGCTCCACCCACACAGCTCTTCTGGACAGAGTGGAGGCTAAGGCTCTTCGTCTCATCAGCTCTCCTCCTCATACTGATAGTCTTCTACCTCTTAAATTCCGCCGCGATGTTGCCTCTCTTTCTATCTTCTATCGATATTTCCACGCTGACTGCTCTTCTGAACTTGCTAACTGCATGCCTCCCCCCCTCCCACGGCCCCGCTGCACACGACTTTCTACTCATGCTCATCCCTATACTGTCCAAACCACTTATGCAAGAGTTAACCAGCATCTTCACTCTTTCATCCCTCACACTGGTAAACTCTGGAACAATCTTCCTTCATCTGTATTTCCTCCTGCCTACGACTTGAACTCTTTCAAGAGGAGGGTATCAGGACACCTCTCCTCCCGAATTTGACCTTGCTTTTGACCACCTCTACTGGTTCTTTTATGGGAGCAGCGATTAGCGGGCTTTTTTTTATTATTGTTTTTTTTCTGTGCCCTTGAGCTGCCTCCTTTGTTGTAAAAAAAAATATATATATATGATCTCTGTTTTGGTTCTTTGATCGGCGTCCCACTTAGCTCTCGTAAGTAGGGCATTAACACCAAGAAGAATGACGATGAAAGAGAAGAAAAACCATTGAAAATCCGTCTCTTTATGAATGTATATATCAATTACGTTTCAGTCTCTTTGTGTTGTTTGCTTTCTATTTGTGTTAGCGAGGCTCAATTTTAGCTTTTACTAGACCGACATTAACACCAAGAAGAAAAAAAAATAAGATGAATAAATGAGAAAAAGAGAAATTGAATCTGCTCATCTCGTTTATTTGGCATTTCTGTTATCGAAGTTAGGCTCATTACACGGCAGTATCATCAAGAAGAAAAAATCTAAATATAAAAAAAGCAAAAAAATCACATATCTTCGTGGTGGTAGATATATCGTCGTTTATTTGGCGTTTCTATTATTAAAGTTAGGCTCATTTTTAGCTTTCTTATTTTTACACGATATTAACATCAAGTAGAAAAAAATATATATAAAAAAAGCAAGAGAAATCTACATCTCTTGGTGGTAGATATATCGCTGTTTATTTGGCTTTTCCGTTATCAAAGTTTGGCTCATCTTTAACTTTTTATTTTCACGATATTAACATCAAGAAGGAAAAAAATCGTAAAATATATAAAAAAAAAGCAAAAGAAATCTACATCTCTTGGTGGTAGATATATCGCCGTTTATTTGGCTTTTCCGTTATCAAAGTTTGGATCATCTTTAACTTTTTTTTTTCACGATATTAACATCAAGAAGAAAAAAATCGTAAAATATATAAAAAAAGCAAAAGAAATCTACATCTCATGGTGGTAGATATATCGCCGTTTATTTGGCTTTTCCGTTATCAAAGTTTGGCTCATCTTTAACTTTTTTTTTATTTTCACGATATTAACATCAAGAAGAAAAAAAATCGTAAAATATATAAAAAAAAGCAAAAGAAATCCACATCTCCTCATGGTGGTAGGTATTAAGGTTTCAGTCAATTTCTGTCGTTTACTTGGCGTTTTTGTCATTATAGTCAAGCTCATTTTATCTTCTTAAGTACGACATTGACCCCAAAAAGAAAAAAAATCATGAAACATAGAAAAGCAAAAGAGAAATCCACGTCTCCACGGCGGTAGATATTTACGAGTCAGACTGTTTGTGTTGAGTGTGAGTCAGCGCAGGTAATTTGGTGGCGATGAATGACTGGGTGGGGGAGTGGGACGTCCTGGGGGAGAGAGGCGAGGGGGGCGATCTCCCAGACAAGTGTGGCGGACGTGTCGTAAGTTTTCTGGGGAAGGCGAAGGCCCCTGAAGTCACCCGGAGCGTCGCTGGCGGGGTGAAGGGTGAGAGGCCAGGCCGATGGGGGGCGGGGGGGGGCAGAGGGGGCGCGACGGGGCACGCGGGGTGAGGTTAATGGAGCGATTACTCCATTAGCACCACGCCCCGCCGCTGCTGGGGCGACCCGCGTGACACCGTAATGTTTTATTAGAAGATTAACAGCCGACATCGGTCTCTCTTGTATCCCTCTATCAATGTGTGCGGATGGAGAGATGGGGTCGGTTTGTGTTTGTGTGTGTGTGTGAGGGTGGGGGGGGTCAGTGTGTATTGGGGGATGTGTGGGGATCTGTTTGTGTGGGGAAAGGTCTGTTTGTGTGTAGGGGAGAGGGTCTGTTTGTGTTGGGGGAGGGTCTATTTGTGTCGGGGGGAGGGTCTGTTTGTGTATGGGGGGGGGAGGGAAAGATCTGTTTGTGTGTTGGGGAGGAGGGAAGGGTCTGTTTGTGTGTGAGGGGAGGAGGGAAAGATCTGTTTGTGTGTTGGGGAGGAGGGAAGGGTCTGTTTGTGTGTGGGGAGGAGGGAAGTGTCTGTTTGTGTGTGGGGGCGGAGGAGGGAAGGGTCTGCTTGTGTGTGGGGAGGCGGAGGAGGGAAGGGTCTGTTTGTGTGTGGTGGGGCAGAGTCTGTTTATGGTGGGGGGGATGTAGGCGTATTAGGGGGATGGATGGGTGTGTAAGGGAACGGTACTAGATGGGTGGGTGTGCGTGTCTCAGTGTCAATCGTAACAGTAACGTGATCCGAATACTTACATACTTGCCTCAAAGAATCTGTTTAAATAATGATTACGATGATGGTCCCCGAAAGCTAGTCAACACGCCAGGTAGTCTAAAATGAGGTGAGCGTTTCCTTCTCATCCAATACCTTCTTTGCGTAACCTGGAGACTCGCGGGGGAAAGGAAGAGGAGGAGGAGGAGGAGGAGGAGGAGAGGGAAAGAGTTCAGGGGAAGAGGTGAGTGAGGCTGAGGAAGTAGGTGGAGTTAGCGGTGGTGGGTTGGGTGAGGTCAGGCTGCTCTTTGGGGGTCGAAGAAGAAGAAGTAGAAGAATGATAATGTAGTGACGATGATCTTGAAAAGGGAGGAAAAGGTGATGATGATGGTGGTGACGAAGACGAAAGATAGGAAAATGAGGGAATGAGAAGGAAAACAAAAGATAACAGTAACAGGAAAAACTAAGAAAAAAAGAAAAAAGATGGAGATGATAATGATAGTGATGACGAAGACGAAAGAAGAAGAGAATAAGCAAAAAAAAAACTAGAAAAAAGAAGAAAGAGAAATAGAAGAAAAAGAGAAGATAACAAAAAAAAAAGAACTAAGAAAAGAAAACTACTGAAGAACAAACGTATATATAACACAAATATTTACACAAGAAAAGAAAAGAAAGAAAAGTAAGAACCCGACCTAAAACAAACATTATAAAACGTCTAATAAGATAAAGAGAGAGAGAGAGAGAGAGAGAGAGAGAGAGAGAGAGAGAGAGAGAGAGAGAGAGAGAGAGAGAGAGAGAGAGAGAGAGAGAGAGAGAGAGAGAGAGAGAGAGAGAGAGAGAGAGAGAATTACAAAAATACAAAAAAAATTGAAAAATCACTTAAAAACGTAAGCCAAAATGAGAGAGAGAGAGAGAGAGAGAGAGAGAGAGAGAGAGAGAGAGAGAGAGAGAGAGAGAGAAGATGAAGACAAATGAGGGCGACACCGAAGGAGGCGCCGAGGAGTGAGAGCGGTCGAGTGGCCCAGGAAGGAGAGAGTGTGAGGGAGTCCGGAGGTTAATTGCTCGTTGGAAAACATTTGCTCCATCACATCGTTGGAGGGGCGCCTCGTGCACCCCCAGGAGGAGCAACGCCGCCTCTCGCTCCTTGCTGCCAGTGGTGGGATAGTTCTTCTCTCTTAACTTCCTCTTCTTCACACTTCGTCACGAGTAAAAGAAGTGATTTTATACGATGCTCACCGACTTATTTCAAGCTATTATTTTACTTACATACGAACACTTACTGATTATACTTCTCCCTTCCAGTGGTGAAATAGTTCTCTCTCAACTTCCTCCTCTTCACACTTCGTCACGAGTAAAAGAAGTGATTTTATACGATGCTCACCGACTTATTTCAAGCTCTTATTTTACTTACATACGAACAATTACTGATTTTACTTCTCTCTTCAGTGGTGAGATAGTTCTCTCTCAACTTCCTCCTCTTCACACTTCGTCACGAGTAAATGTAGGCATTTTATATGATGTTCATCGACTTATTTCAATCCCTTATTTTACTTACACACTGCCTTATACTTAACTTCTCTCCTCCAATGGTGGGACAGTTTTTTTTCTCTCTCTTCTTCGTTTTCTTTTAGTAATTTCGTCACTAGCAAAGGAATACGTTTTTTTATAAGATGTTCGACTTTCACGCTTCGTTTCCCATTTCTTTTCTTTTCTCTCTCCCCATTATGCTTCGTATGTGTGATAGGTGGAGGGGAGGAGGCGAGTGTGTGTGAGGGGGGGGGGGGGCGAGGGGGGTTGCGTTCGAAATAAGCCTCTATCTCGTCACGGGAGTGGAATATAACCTTTGTTGTAGTATTCAGCTTGTAGCCATGTGTTGGGAGTGTGTGTGTGGGCGGCGTTTATTTTATACACAAACACTTGAGCACCAGTCATCGTGTTAACTGCGCATGATTTTGTTGGATCATCTCGCACATGTGGTTATCAGGCGCTCTCGTGTGTGTGTGGAGGGATATTGGACGTGTGTATGTGTGTGTGTGTGTGTGTGTGTATGTGCGTGTGCGTGTGTGTTTGTGTGTGCGTGTGCGTGTGTGTGTGTGTCACCGTGTGGGAGAGCCTCGTCGCCATCCTCCTTTCTAAACGGAACATTAATCCACATTCCAGAGCAATTGGGAGCAAGGGAGGGAGAGAAGCCGGGATGAGGAGGGGGTGGATGGAGGGAGGGAGCGGCGCCGGGTGAGGGGAGAAAGGGGGACTCGCGGCTCGGAGGCAAAGGGGGGGAGGTGTGGGGGGCGGAGGGGGGCGTGGCTCTCCTTCCGCCGGCAGTCAGCGTGCCTCTCCGTGCCGTGTGTCAGCCTGTGTCAGCCAGCAAGCGGCGCCGCGGCCCGAGTTTCACCAGCAGGAAGGAACGAAAAGATCCGGTGTGTGACATTCTACAGGTGTCACGATGGAGCGGTGTGTGTGTGTGTGTGTGTGTGTGTGTGTGTGGTGTTTACAGGCGAAGTAGTGCATGCATGGTGGCCTCTGCCTTCACTGCCCTCTTTGTCTTCATTCTTTTCACTCCCTTGGGAAGAAAAATGTATAATATATGAAAATTGTACTGCAGCTTTTTCATATATTAAATAGCAAGGAAACTATATCCTCCACAATTTCGGATCCGGGTCTCTTGTAGGTCGTTTCGTCTTCTGGTCCTGTGCCTCGAACAATAAGCTAAGGGGCTTAGATACCAAAATTTTAGGATATCGCTGCCTGTAAATGTCGAATAGGTAATAAAAGAACATGATAAACTGCAACGCGCACAAAGGAATGGCAACCGCGTCGTGCAAACACTAGTCTGATACAAGTTACATATTTGCTTGTGGCTTCTTCCCGTGACGAGGCGACGAAGATGAGTCACCGATGCGGAGACACAGAGGAGGAGAAGGGAAGGGTGAGGAGGGCGGCGGCGCGGCGGGCAGGGGCAGGGCAGGGGGCTGTGACCCTGCGGTGGTGACCTTGGTCAGTCACGTGACTCCGCTCCGGAAGAAAGGGCGAGCTGGTTCAGGGGTCGCGCAATTTTGAGTGTAAATTGAAGGGGAAATACGCACCGACGCACGCACACACACACACACACACACACACACACACACACACACACACACACACACACACACACACATACACATACACATGCACACACACACACACGCACACACACACACCAAAAAAGAACGACTCGAATCTAATCATACTAAACTGAACGTGTGTTGATGGGCAAAACTTTTATTCGTTCCTGGATCTGCGGTAGGAATGATATAACATCCATGCATATACACACGTGAAGTACTCACCTAACTCCTTCTTATTGGATAACAAACAAAAAATAACTGACCGGAGGATGCGAAGTTGCCGCTAAAACACCTACCTTACTTTTCTTCTTGTCCTCGGAATCCTTTGCAGCGCAGGGGCCGGGACACGATTCTCATGGGAGGAGGAAGGCGAGGGTCGGCCAGGGTCAGGAGGTGCACGGGCTGCCACGCTCTGCGGTGTGCGGCGGGCGAGGGTTTATGTCACCGCGTTGTTGTTTCCTCTCTTATTCCCGTCATTGTGGTAACCGCACGACTGACAACCAACCTGTGGCGACTCACTCACGACGGCCCGGGAACAGAGGTCGTGGAGGTGGTCGCTTTACCGCATCGTTTGCCATTAGTGAAGGACATTAACGTGGAAAGGGTAAATGCTCTCCTATACTTGTCTTCGGGTTTTTTTTTACGGCATGGGAGGCAGCTCAAAGGCAAAAAACAAAAGAACAACAAAAAAAGTCTGCCATGCCCTGCTCCACTAAAAGAAAAAAGAATGAGATGCCAGAAGAGAGATCAATTTCTGGGGAGGAGTTGTTGAAGAATGTTGTCAGCATAGTAATACACGCAGGAAAGGCTGAGAGAACTTTAGCTAAGGAAGGAGGGAGGGCTGGGCGTCGCCGCGGTGCCCAGCCGAGTGAGGAGAGAGGGAGCGAGGCCTCGGCAGCGTGAGGGTCATAGTCCACCGACCACTTCCGGTCCTGGCAGTTCTTCTTGTCTTTTCCGTCTGTCGTTGGTTTGTCGCCTCTTTCCAGTCTTTCTTTGGTTTGTCTTCTCTCCTCAGTCTGTCTCTGGCTTGTCTTCTCTCCTCAGTCTGTCTCTGGTTTGTCTTCTCTCCTCAGTCTGTCTCTGGCTTGTCTTCTCTCCTCAGTCTGTCTCTGGCTTGTCTTCTCTCCTCAGTCTGTCTCTGGCTTGTCTTCTCTCCTCAGTCTGTCTCTGGCTTGTCTTCTCTCCTCAGTCTGTCTCTGGTTTGTCTTCTCTCCTCAGTCT
>NC_066511.1:15618444-15643444 GCF_024679095.1 Eriocheir sinensis
CGCGGCAGTGTTTCCGGCGCCCCTGGGCTTGTGTAGGGCTGAAGGGCAAGACCTAGACTCAAAGAGGGAACCAGCATCTTAAGCCCGCGGAGATTGAGTGTCGTCAGCAAATAACGGAGAGGAGGGAGGGGAAGGAAAACGCGTACATCACTAAATAGAAAGAAGTACTGAGAGAAGAGAGAGCAGTTTGGAGCACGTGTAGTTAGGCAGGCAGGCAGGTAGATTAAGTGACGTCAGCAAATAATGGAAGGGAAGGAAGGGGAAAGAAAACGCGTATAGCACAACATAGAAAGAAGTGCAGAGAGTAGAGAGAGCAGTTTGGGGCAAGAAGAGACACATTTTGGCACAGCATCCCACCAACTACGTGAACCTGTAACTAGTCCCCTCTTTGTATCATGTGTTGGGGAAGGTGAGGAGGAAACCCGTACACTAAAACCCATCTTGACTTGCGCAGTTCACTCATTCACTCCTCAGCATCTCACTTCTTCGTCATTTTCCCGACTTGTTATCCGAGTAATCGTTGAACCTTTCCTTCCTGTCGAGTGATGCTTTCTTTCTCTCCCTCTCTCTGTATCTCTCTTTCTGTGTGTGTCTCTCCCTTCCTCTCCTTCTCCCTTGTCTTCGCCTCTTCCTCTCTCTCTCTCCCACAATCATCCCTGCCCCAGTTCTCACCTTTAACTTGCCTTCCTGCCGCCCCTTGCTCCTGTGATATATTTTCCCCCCTTCCTTCTTCCATTCTTCACCACCTCACCGACTCTTTTTATCTCTCTTCCTTGCCTCTTTGCACTTCACTCTTCGCTTCCTCTTAGTATCCTCCCCCTTCCTCTTCCTTCTGCTCTCCTCCTCCGCCTTCTTCCTCCTCCTTACCTTCACTCCTTCCTCCTCTCTCCTTTCCATATCTTCTCTCACACCTCCTCATCTCTCCATTTCTTTAATTTGATCCACCTTGTCGTGTCTCCCACATCCTCCTCCTCCTCCTCCTCCTCCTCCTCCTCGTCTTCCTCCTCCTCCGCCTCTTCCTACGCCTCTTCACCTCATCCTTAACCCCCTGCTCCCTACATCCTCCCCATCTGTTCCTTCCTTAACTCCAATCTTCGTGTTGTCATTCCTATTCCTCCTCCTCCTCCTCCTCATCATCATCATCATCATCATCATCGTCATCGTCATCATCATCTTCCTTTTCCTCTTTCTACGGGACTTCTTTGCGTCTTTCATTGCTATTTCCTCACCTTGTTTTTCTCCTCTTCTTCCTGCTCCTCTTCCTCCTCCTCCTTCTCCTCCTCCTCCTCCTCCTGCTCCTCCTCGACTGAGTGCACACGGTAACCCTCGGGGGCGTCACGCTGGTGCGCCCTTCTGCCCCGAGGTGGAGGAACAAGAAGTCTGGACTGGGAGAGAGAGAGAGAGAGAGAGAGAGAGAGAGAGAGAGAGAGAGAGAGAGAGAGAGAGAGAGAGAGAGAGAGAGAGAGAGAGAGAGAGAGAGAGAGAGAGAGAGAGAGAGAGAGAGAGAGAGAGAGAGAGTTAATTAATTACTTATTGATATTAAATACTCATCATTAACTTGCATATTTACCTTTGTCAATTTCCTTTGTTTCCGTTTATTCATCGATTTGCCTGTCGGTCTATTTATCTATATGTACAATCTATCTATTATTTTACTTACCTCTCTGTCTTTATCTGTCTCTTGTTACGCATTATTCCTATCACTAATTATTTCCATATGTTTTTTTTTATTATGATTGTTGAATTATTGTTGTTGTTCTTTTCGTTTTCGTTTTTTATACCTAAGTCCGTGCATTCATTTAAAGGTTAAGTTAAGGGCATATGGTATAGATGCGCGTGGCCTCGGTGCTCATCTCCGTCGCATTCGTATAGAAGGACAAAAACACTTAAGTAACCGTGAGTCAAAAAAAAAAGAGAAAATCTGGTTCGGTAAAGTTGTCTTCTCGCAGCAACAGGAAGAGGAGGAGGAGGATCACGGAGAGCAAAAGAGGGAGGAGGAGGAGAAGAAGAGGAGGAGGAGGGTGAGAAACAAGGAATGGAAGACGTAGGCAGTTCGAAACGGAAATAGTATGAGCCTGCGTACCTTTATTTTTATTTTTGCGTGAGTCAGAGGAATGAACTTGGAAATAGCAAATGAGGGATGCATAGAGAAAGAGGAGGAGGAGAAGGAGGATGGGGAATAAGAAAAAATATATATAAGAGGAGGAGGAAAAGAGGAAAAGCACAAAAGGAGAAAGAGGAGTATGGCAAAAAAAGAAATTAGAGAAGGAGGAAGGGGAATAAGAAAAAATATATATAGGAGGAGGAGGAAAAGAGGAAAAGCACAAAAGGAGAAAGAGGAGTATGGAAAAAAGAAAGAAATTAGAGAAGGAGGAAGGGAAGCGCAAAGAGGAGGACGAAGAGTAGAAGTAGAGATAGGGAAAGGGAGAAGAGGAAGCCGAGGGAGTGTAATGAAAGATGGAGAGAAGATAAGGTCAACAAGCAGCAACAAAGAGATGAAGAAGAAGAAAAAAAAGGCAGAATTAAAGAAAGAAAGCAAAACAGGATGCCAAGAAGAACGAGAACAACTAAAAGAAGAAAGAGACCAAGCAGAGTTGACCGAAATACAAAGTGACCTGACTAAAAAATAATGATAATAGTAATAATAATGATAATAAATAAATAAATAAAAGGACACCATACATCAACTTAGCAAATGAAGACAAACCAAGTAGCCTTATACGTAAAACAAGTGAAAACAAACACACACATAGATAACAGAGGGTGGGAGGAAGAGTTGAAGGGGAGAAGTCGCCAGCCCGTTGATGTATAATAATTGTATATGACGAGGCGGCGGAGGGAGTGAGGGCGAAGGAAAGGCTATAAAATGATTAGTCTGATGAGCCGTGACGAAGAGAGGCTGTGATGATGATTGTCCTCGTTAAGCCTGACTCTAAGGATGGAGGAGGAGGAGGAGGAGGATGGGAAGGAGGAGCAGGAACAAAAGGAAAGGATAAGAAACGAACTGATTACTTGGGTTGGGATAAGGATAAAGGAGCAGGAGGAGGAGGAGGAGGCGGAGGAAGAGGGAAAAGAGGAGAAAGGGAATCAGAAGCAGAAACAAAAGGAGAGAACAAAAGAAAGGAGAAGAACGGGAAGGAGAAAGAAGAAGGCTATGAGGAAGAGGAGGGGCAGCAAGAACAGGAACAAAAGGCGAGAACAAGAGATTGACTGACTGACTGACTGGCTTGAGATTGTGTGGGAACAGGAGCCAATCAAGGAGACCCCAGCAGCGGGGGGCGGGTGAAGGGACGATGTGAGGATAGAGCGACCAGAGGGAGGGAAGAAGAAAAGAAGGCTAAGGAGGAGGAGGAGGAGGAGGAGGCCCTGACAGGATCTACGGTGCCGAGCCAGTGGCAGCGGGCGGGGACGGGAGTAGTGGAGAGGGTGCAGTCGCCCGTGGCTGTCGGTAACCAGTTCCCGTGTTGACGTCAATGGTTCGGTCCCCTGCAGGTGTCTGGCCTCCGGGTCTTCACTTCTCCTCCTCCTCCAACTACTCGTATTCCTTCGTATTTGAGCATTCTCCTACTTGCTTCCATGTCCCTTGCTGTTCTGTTTGCCCTTGTTCAGTCTCCTCTTCCTCCTCCTCTTCCTCCTCCTCTTCCAACTTCTCATTTTCCTTCGTTTTTTTAGCATTCTCCTTGTTTCCATGTCCCTTGTTGCTCTTCTTACCCTTGCTCTGTCTTCTCCTCCTCCTCATTCTCCTCCTCCTCCGTCTTTGAACATTCTCTACCACTCCTTTCCATGTCTCTCGTTGCTCTTTTTGGCCTTACTCTGTCAACTTCTTCTCCTCCTCCTCTTTCTCTTCATCATCATCATCATCATCATCATCCTTCTCTCCTCCTATTCCTCCGTCTTTGAACATTCTCTACCACTCCTCTCCTTGCCCCTCGTCCCTCTCCTCGCCCTCTTTACCCGCCTCTTCCTGTCCAAGTTCCTGCGTTCTTACCTGCCCTGTTCTGTCTCACCTTTCTCAGTCTCCCTGCGCCGCTCACTCTGCTTTCCCTTCTCTTGTTGTTGTTGTTGTTCCTTGCCTTGCCTTGTCCTACCTTGACCTTCCTTGTCCTTGTTTTTCTCATCGTTCCGTCTCACTGCTATGTCCTCCCGCCTCCTTCCACTTTTTTTTCTCTCCTCCTTCCTTCCTGTTTACTTTGTGTTGATATACGATGTTTTTTGTTTTGCGGCCTTCCTTCCTTCCGTCTTTCCTTTCTTCCTTATTTTTTCTTCCTTTCTTGCTTTTCTTCCTCTCTTTCTTCCTTCCTCATTCTTTTCTTTCTTCATTCCTTCTTTCCTTCCTTACGATCAATCATTCATTCCTCTTTTTAAGGTTGTAATTTCACTCCTTCCTTTCATTCTACCTTTCTTCTTTTTACTTTCTTTCTTTCCTCCTACCTACCTCTCTCCATTCCTTTCTTCCTTCCTTCCATTCTTCCGTCTTTTTCTCCCTACCTTCTCTTTTCCTTCCTTTCTTCCTGCCGTCCTTCCTACCTTCTTTTCTTCATTCATTACTTCCTCCTTTCAGTCTCGCTGCTTTCTTTTTCAATCGTTATTAGAGGTGAGGAGGAGAGGACAGCCTTGTAGTATTCCGAGCAACTAGACAGCGTTAACACCCTCACACTTACGCTTTCGTGTCAAGGTAGGGGCATACGCTAGAGCTGCGCGTGGCTTCGGTGTTCATCTCCGTTGCATTGGCCCTTGAGAGAGAGAGAGAGGCTGAGGGAGAGGGAGAGGGAGAGAGAGAGAGAGAGAATAGAAGGAGGGGAGGAGGGGAAAGAAATAATAGAAAAGGACGAAAAGAAGAGAGAGGAGTAGTGGAAAACAAGTTATTGTGGGAAAGGAAAGAAGAGGAGGAGGAGGAGGAGGAGGAGGAGGAGGAGGAAAGGGTAAGTGAAGGAGCAGCTGCTGGGTGGAGGAGAAGAAAACTGGTGCTGCCCACAAAAAGGAGGGTTCCAGGCTTCCTTTGTTTACCTCTCACCGCTTTTCCTCCGCCCTGGGCCACGGAGAGTCCTGGAGCGCGGGAGGGGTCGTCTGGGCTTCAAGGGGGGGCGGGGGGAAGGGGGGGAGGCTGGGGAGGTGAAGGGGGACTGGGGAGGGGAAGGGGGAAGGGAGGGAGCTGAGGCTGGCTGATCCCAAACACCCAGCGAAGCATCGAAGTGAGACGAGTGTTTGCTTGTTGTTGCTGACTTGTTTACTGAGAGAGAGAGAGAGAGAGAGAGAGAGAGAGAGAGAGAGAGAGAGAGAGAGAGAGATGGGGGGGGGGGGGAATTCAGTATGTATATTGTATCACTGATTTGATCTTGGTTCGCTTGTCTTGTACACGTCGAGACTTTTTGACGCCGTGATATTTTGCTGAAGAAAGCCTCCGCCCTTCACCCCCTCCTCTCTCTCTCTCTTTCTCTCTCTCCCTCTCTCTAAATAAATAAATAGATAAATAGATAAAGAGTGTAAGAAACAAACAAAGAAAATAGTAAATAAATAAATAAACGTTAAACAAATCAATAAGTAAATGGAAGGAAATAATTGAATCCTGAATGCTCGTAAAAGGAGTCCCCCAAAATTGCTGAACAAGTTAATGATGCCCATAAAAAAAACTCCAGAAAAGACCAGAAAATTAATCTTTACGTGAATAGTGAGACAGATATTACTCATCGACATGTCATCATTATTTTACTCTCTGTTTAGCCTTTTAGCACCACCACTAACAACATGGAAGAAGGTAGAAGCAAGGCAGCAGGTGTGTAATTTAAAACACTAATGATGTAAGAAAGAAAGAAAAAAACAGACAATGTATTCACCATGTAATGATTAGACATCCGCTGAGGCGCTGAATTTTTTTTATCTCGCTTCTTGGAATTCGTTCACTTTTGTTCGCTTTTTTTCTTTTTTAGGGGCACTTTCACAAGACGACTGGTAACTGAATCTACATATTGCCTTTTCGGTTTCGTTCACTAATCCTCACTTTTTTGGACGGACCTCTTCTTCCATTAGGCGATTAGAATCTCTGTAAATTAATCTGTATCTTGCATTTCCGAGTTTGTTCACTTATCCTCACTTTTTTGGACGGACCTCTTCTTCCATTAGGCGACTAGAAACTCTGTAAATTAATCTGTATCTTGCATTTCCGAGTTTGTTCACTTATCGTCACTTTTTTGGACGCACCATTAGACCACAAAACAACTGGAATCTCTGCACCTGAATCTCTACCTTGCCTTTTTTTATCTCGTTCACTATTCATCGCTTTTTTAGAAGAGCCATTAGTCGACTGGAGTCTGTTACCTGCTCCTTTTTTGTGTGTGTAAACCTTCTCGTATCAACACAGGTGCCAAGGGGGAGGGAACAGCGGTCCATATAATTAGACTTCGAAACCTTAGTAGATCCATTTAACCCGGTAGCAGCGACGGGCCAAATTTGTGGCTTTACCGTGTACCAGCTATGGGCCAAATTTTTACCTTGATATAAACCCCCAAAATAGAGGATGCGTAAACTGATCACAAATGCGTTGGTACTATATATTATGAAATGGTTTGCGTGAGTGATGATTCTTTCTCATTGTTTTGCTTACAGGGGCCTTTAAGATACATGATGCCCGCACCTACCGGGTTAAAAAGGCTCTCGCAGAAGTTGTAGGCGTTTCCATTTTGGTGTTTTCATGTCCCTGGTGGTAGTTTTGGAAGGATTCTAGGCCATGAACAGGAAGACACTCATGACAACTCGACGCATCTCCTCTGCGGCCTTTAACCCCTTGAGTGCAGATTTCCTACAAGAAGACATCACCAAGCTACAGGAATGGAACAAAAAGTGACTGCCACAATTCAATGAAGAAAAACGTAAAGTCCTGCACCTTGGGAGGGGATATCCAGCATACCAATACCATATGGGAAATACTCCACTATCCACAACAGAGACAGAGAAAGACATGGAAGTAAATGTTACCAGGCTACCAGTGAAAACCAAATCCGTGCCAATCGCAGCAGACAGGTTAAGAGTAGTCGTAACAGGAGCCCGCAGCGTTTGGGTCGTAGAACATCTCGCTGACGCTGTCCACGGCGCAATGAAACTTCGCGATATACAGAGGAACCGATACCGAGAGAGTTAGGTAGAACTGTGTCCCAGAAGGTTCATTCGCTCCAGGATGTATCTGTCTAAGCCCAGCAGGAAGATACTTAATGGTTTGGATCACGCAACGAGGGAAAAAAATACCATTACCGATAGAATTCTGCCCAACCTGTGACATGCGGCAATTATTTGTTTATAGCCGCATTATTTTGCACACGAAAGATGAATTCTGTATGTTTATATTTTACTTTAGTGTGTACAGTATTGACGAGTATCTAAATTAAAGAAGAATAACCACTTCCGCTTGAGAAGTATACTGAGTTGAGAGTAATTTGATACCCCTGTAGATATTAGCCTCGAAATCATTATCATTTGCACCCTGTTAGATGGGCGTATATCATGGTCCTGCTAACATCAATCAAAAGTACGTGTAGATATCATTATACAGAGCCTGTTTACACGGGCGTCACACCTCGCCGCTGCCAGACGCAAGAACTGTAGGAGTGGTATACGAGAGTTGCTCCCGCCCTTGAGGTCTTATTTGAATCGAGATGATGTTTTGTCACTTCTCTCTCTGTTCTTGATTCTCTCAGTGACTTATTATTATGTTCTTGATCCTCTCTGTTTTTTTATTCTGTTCTTGATTCTGTTCTTGATTCTGTTTTTGATTCTGTTATTGATTCTGTTTTTGATTCTCTGTTCTTGATCCTCTGTTCTTGATCCTGTTTTGATTCTTTGTTCTTGATTCTGTTCTTGATCCTCTGTTCTTGATTCTCTGTTCTTGATCCTCTGTTTTTGATTCTGTTCTTGATCCTCTGTTCTTGATTCTCTGTTCTTGATCCTCTGTTCTTGATCCTGTTTTGATTCTCTGTTCTTGATTCTGTTCTTGATTATCTGTTCTTGATCCTCTGTTCTTGATTCTGTTCTTGATCCTCTGTTCTTGATTCTGTTCTTGATCCTCTGTGTTCTTGATTCTGTTCTCGATCCTCTGTTTTGATTCTTTCTGTTTTTGATTCTCAGTGACATTCCTATGTTCTTGATTCTCACAGTGACGCATTTCTCTATTGATTCTCTCTGTTCTTGATTTTTTACTCTGTTATTGATTCTCTCTATTTTTCATCCTTTCAGTACTTGATTCTCACAGTGATTTATTCCTATGTTATTGATTCTCTTTGTTTTTAACCCTATCTATTCTTCATTTTCACAGTGACGTTTTTTTTTTTCCTTCCCAATACACACTTACTTGATTTCCAATACACACACTTGATTTTTTACTCTGTTATTGATTCTCTCTATTTTTCATCCTCTCAGTACTTGATTCTCACAGTGATTTATTCCTATGTTATTGATTCTCTTTGTTTTTAACCCTATCTATTCTTCATTTTCACAGTGACGTGTTTTTTTTTCCTTCCCAATACACACTTACATACTCAAATGACGACGAATTAAGGAAAAAGAAGGTGACAGATATACGTACATCAATTCTGTCATGGATTCAGCTCTTTCAAAATTTATAATTGTGGGTCTCTTTTTAAGATAGATTCAACCTATCTATCCGTCTATCTTTTCTCTTGTTACTTCACTTCACCTCACGTCATTTCCCTCGCTAATTGCCTGTGTCACTCTTTCTTAACTTCCCTTCCCTTCCTTTTCCTTCCCACTATTCTCCCTTCCCTTTCCTTTGCTTCCCTTCCCTTCCCCATACTTTATTTCTTTTACCTTCCCTCCCCATCCCTATACTTCCTTTACCTTCCCTTCCCTTCCCTTCCCTTCCCTTCCCTTCCTTTCCCTCCCCTTCCCTTTACTCCCCATCCCTTCCTTTCCCATCCCTTTCCTTCCTTAACTAACCCGCAGTGCCTTGTCCTCCGCAGGTGACGAGATCTTGGCGGTGAACGGACGGTCCCTCTCCGGCCTGAGTCACGCTGAGGCCATCGCCGTGTTCCGCTCCATCCGCGCAGGGAAGGTGATCATGCACGTGGGGCGCCGCACAACCTCCAGCAGCAGGTGAGTAGCATCAGTAGTAGTAGTAGTAGTAGTAGTAGTAGTAGGAGGAGGAGGAGGAGTACCACAAGCTCAACGTCCTCCATAAAGCTACAGCCTCCGTGTCTTATCCATGAATGTCCAGACGGTGCTTTGAAAGTGTCCATCACGTGTCACTCTTTAGGGCCGCGGGACGTCAGCTTACACGCGGCCTCTCCCCCACCAAGAAAGGGCGCCCGGCTATATAATCTAATCCCTCACGCTCCCCCTCCTCGTCGTCTGAATAGTAGTAGCGCTCCTTAGTAGTGCTCCTCAGAGTCTTCAAACGTCTCTCTCCATGCATGCGATACGAGTCTTCATCATAGGAAACCTGCCGCCTCCTAGTTGTATTGGGTTTATCGTTAGTGTGTGTGTGTGTGTGTGTGTGTGTGTGTGTGTGTGTGTGTGTGTGTGTGTGTGTGTGTGTGTGTATCGTTAGTGTCGTAATTCTTCAAGCGTTTGGGGCATTTGTGATAGGTTACTGTTGAGTGTTGTTGGTCATCAGTATAGTAGTAGTAGTCGGGGGGAGGGAGGGGGTAGTAGTAGAAGTAGTCGTGGTAGTTTTTTTGTTGTTGTTGTTGTAGTAGTAATAGTAAACAACAATAACTCGCTTCATATAAATCCACGTTGTCATTTGTTTCTTTTTCTTTGTTTTAAGTGGGAGTTATTTTTCACCTCCTTGTCCCGTGCTGGCAATAGGATTCACCACCCGAACACTAGACGTCACTCCCGTTCGAGCCCCTCAGCTGCAGGAAGTTCAGACCTTCAAAACTCGGCTGCTACAAAACTCCTGACCTTTCCCTTCTCGCCCACGCCAACGGGACATAGAAAACTGTAACCTTGAACGTATGACAAAAACAAGAGATAAAAAAAAAAATCACCCTCTCCGTCAGACAATTTTCCGTGTAAAGTCATCACGTGTTTTATTTGCATCCCGCGGTTTTCCTTAACACACTCGCTATTTTCTGTTTTATTTACATCTACATAAAAAAAGTCTAACAAGAACCCCTAAAATTCCTCCTCTCCGTCAGACTTATTTTCCGCGTTAACTCATTACGTCTTTCATTTGCATCCCGTGGTTTTCCTTCATACTCTCGCTGTTTTCTTCCTTACACAAAAGCCCTCTTGAATAATCCTCTTGCACTCAGCTTTAATGGAGTCAGCGCTTTAAAAATAATCTCCGCCAGGGTTTCTTCACTCAATCAGTAAATTTGCCGTGTTAACTCACCACGCGGTTATCCTTCACACTCCCGCTGTTTCTTCCTTACACAAAAAGCCTCTTGAATAATCTTCTTGCACACTCGGGTTTAATGGAGTTGGCGCTTTAAAAATAATCTCCGCCAGGTTTTCTTCACTCTCAGTCAGTGGTTGACCTTTAAAGGGACCTCGCTCGCCCGCGGCACGGCCAGTATGGGTACGCACGCCGGGGCAGGAGGAGGAGGTGGTGATGGGAGGGGGGGGCGCCGCGCACACCTCGGGTTAGGCAGGGCGGCGGCCAAGACGTGTCTCATCAACTCTCCACTCGTCGATTATCAACACCCTCGCCTCTCGTCGCCTTGCTGTCTAACCTTTCTTTCAACACCTGTCCCGTCTGTCTGTCTATCCCCTTCGTCGCCATGCTGTCTCACCTTTCTTTCATCACCTGTCCTGGCTGTCTGTCTCTCTGTATGTATGTATGTATGTGACCTTCATCGTGGACTGTTTTATGAAGCTTTCTCTTTCTTCGGATTTTCCTTCCTCAATCCAGACTATTTTTTTTTTAGTTGATGTTACTGTCTCACTTTTCTTGCTTCACCTGTCCTGCCTGTCCATCTGTCTGCCTGTCTGTTTGTCTGTCTTCCTCGTGGAGTGTTTCATGGGCTTTCTCTTTCTTTGGACTTTCACCCCTCAACGTAGACTCATTTTTCAGTCTGCGTTTCATATATTTCATCTCGCTTTAACCCTTTTCGTAATACAAGAATGATAATAGAATATAATAGAAAAGAATAAATCATCTTTTCGTACCATCAAATTAATGCTTACCTGAGAGGCGTAGCGGCGAATTAGGGGATGAAATATTGGAGAAGAAAAAAAATATAAAAGAATGATCAGTGACGTTTGCGGCTATTTTTAGCGCGCCCAGTACCGCACCGTGCAGGCGTTGCCCACCAGCGAGTGTCTGGGGGTGATGCGTTCCCTAGCGAGGCAGCGATGTGTATTTTTTCCTCCTCCATCACTTTGCCGTCAGATGAAGCTTTTATTTGTACCTCTAATGCGCATAATTTAAATATATCTCAAGTAAAAGCGTATGATATTCTTTCCTTCTTTCTGTCTTTCTTTCTTTCTTTCACCTGGTTAGATTTTCCCTGTTCTTTCGTTTTTCTATCTTTGACGTGATTAGATTCTCACTTTAATCCTTTCTTTCTTTCTTTCACGAGATGAGACTCCCGGTTCTTTCTTTTTCTTTCTTTCAAGTGATTAGATTTTCCTTTTAGTTCTTTCCTTCTTTCTTTCACGAGATTAGACTCCTTGTTCTTTCTTTATTCTTTCTCTCACGTGATTATATTCTCCCTTCAGTTCTTTTTTCCTTCCTTTCATTCTTTCTTTCTCTCTTCCTTTCATTCACCAGATTAGACTCTCCCTGAAGCTTTACAGGCAGCCACAGGACAGGTTCAGCCTTTTTTTATAGTACCTCCTCTAACGTGCTATTTATCTACATTTCAGATCTTCCAAATCCAAATCCTGCGATGAGTTGGATAAGATGGAGTAGAGTGTCTCCATCACCACACCCCATGCCGAGCCTCTGCCCTCACCTGCACACTGAGAGCGCCGCCTCCCTCCTGCTGGCCCTGCAAGAGATAATCACCGGGATGAAAACCGAAAGAAAACGAGAGTCGAGGCGGAGCAGGAGGACGCAGGTGACACAACGAGCAGGGTGAGGCGATGGAAGCTGGAAGAACGAGGACGGGCAATGTCACTCAGGCGGATATATTTGACTCTGGAATGCCACTCAAACTTCACTTTTCTCACGGTTATGATAGTGACAATAACACTGATGTTCTGAGTGCTGCATCGAAAAAGAAAAAGTGACGGTGATAGCGGAAGTAAGACTAGCTATTGACCCAAGAAAGTGCCTTCGAGTGATGTGCCTTAACTATGAGAAGCGAAGTTCACACAGACAAGTTAGCGGAGGAGAGTTGTTGCGTGCGTCGGGGTGTTGTTTGAAGCTTTACCAAAGGGCGGCCGTGCAAGGGGCGGCTGCTGGCGGCGTCCTTGAGTGAGGGGGCTGCGGCGACCGTGACCAAACCACGCACCTGCCATCCATCGAGAGGATCCACAGGTGTTCTCGAGCGTTGGATCTTACCTGTATAGTGTTTGTGTGTGTGTGTGTGTGTGTGTGTGTGTGTGTGTGTGTGTGTGTGTGTGTGTGTGTGTGTGTGTGTGTGTGTGTGTGTGTGTGTGTGTGCGTGTGCGTGTGCGTGTGTGCAAATTAAGGTCAGTTCTGTGTGCTTCCTTTCCCTTCTGTACACTTTCCTCACTGCATGGTCGGTCTTGACAGTTGTATAATATGATGTGTAACCAAAAAATCTGTAAATGATTCATATTTCTCTTATTTTTCCTTCTCCTCCCACTCCTCCTCCTCCTCCTACCACTGCTATTACTACTACTACTACTACTACTACTACTACTACTACTACTACAACTAACACTATTTCTACTAATACTATGTCTTGATAATTTATGTTAAGTAGCTAGTTATCATAGCACACTTGAATAGGAGATTATAGAATATTGTTAGATCACTTTTGTACATACATAAGTTTTTCATACTGAAGAAGATAATGTTAGAGTATTTTTTTTACCTGTGTGTTTCCTACTGAAGCTAATTAAGTGTCAACGAGAGTTCTGGGAAGCTGTACACTCTCGCCTTCAAGAGTGACACGTATATATCATGTATTTTCTTCAAGACACTTTCCCCTTTCTTGTTCCGCTGTTGGTTCTAGTCTTACTTTTTACCATTTTTATTACACAGAATATAATTATTTACAGTTGAAGAGCTGCTTATGATTTTGCATCCTCTTGAAATCCCTGTTTGTCTCACACGAGTCTATATCACGTCGCATTATCTTGTCGATGTGGCCAAGTTTGGAAAGCCACGACCGCCGAACGCCCACATTATGCATACAAGAGGCGTACCGTACAGCCCTTCACTCCCCGGCACAAGAATGACAAAAAGCAGGAACACCTTCAGGAAAGAGGCAGCACCGTTCCAGAGCGGCAAGAACCAGGAGCTGTTGGGCTGGCTGGTGGTGGGCGGCGAGGTCTTGGGCGAGGCGGCGGGGGCGACATGACGGCCGAGCACACCCACGGCCGTGTAGGGACCTTGTGTGTGTAGGGTAGCTCGTCCCCACCGCAGAGACCCCTGACTACTGTGCCCATGTTTGGAAGCTCTCCCTCCCTCGTGGCTAGGTGGACGGGAGCAGGGATGTTGCCCGGCCTCCCGCCCACACGCACACGCAGCCCTACGCCACACACTCACAGTGGCACCAGATCACACTCTTCCTCGCCTTTCACGCTAATGACTCCCATTACTCGAGGTACTAAAACGCCTTTCTTTCTTCGGGAGGAGTGGGAGTTGTTTCATGGATTTCGATTTTCTTTTTTTTTCTTTTTTCATATTCTCAATCTATCAGTATATTTCCCTCCTATGTTCTAACCTTGAGCTTCCGTTCCCGTTGTTTATATTCCCACGCCGCCGCCCACCGAGCTATCAACATCGCCACCACATGACATTTTAAGATAGTTGTGGTTCGTCCCCGGAGGCTTGCTTTCTACCGCAGCGTTAAAATTACCAAAGGGAGCTTTAGTGCCACATCTGAAAGACAATCGGAGGGGTAGGTATTGCTGGGAAACACTAAATGACGTTGTTTTTTATGGTATTGCTGCTACTGGTGTTACTGGTTTTGCTTATGTTAATGTTGTTATTACGAGTGTTTTATTAGTTGCTACGGTACAGTAACCCACTTAAATAACCCTCTTAAATAACCCACTTAGCGATCGTTATCTCTT
The DNA here is from genome assembly GCF_024679095.1 of Eriocheir sinensis. Classification (NCBI taxonomy): domain Eukaryota; kingdom Metazoa; phylum Arthropoda; class Malacostraca; order Decapoda; family Varunidae; genus Eriocheir; species Eriocheir sinensis. The sequence goes on from NC_066511.1 coordinate 15,632,608, forward strand.
TAAAATTCCTTCCTATAATCGAGATGAACACAATGATGATCACGGTGTGGTTTACCGACTTCCTGTGGCGGGCCAAGGACTCCCTGCAACATGTGTACCGACCACGAGAGTTCGTATCTTGTTTTAAATCTATGAACCATCGCGTAGTCTGACGATTGGCCGTGTTATGACGAAACCGCAAGTACTGGGCCTTGGTGGTGGGTCTGGCAATCATGTGTAGTCTAGATAAAAATAGAAACAAATAGAGTGATATCGGTGAATAGAGAGGGGGAATGGAGGCTGTACGTATTAGAAATCCCACCTTGTTGAATAGTTAATCACTGGTTTGTAAAAAAAAAAAAATATTGGTTGAGTAGTTAAAGAAAATGAGATCGAAAACTACAGAAACGAGCGTGTTGGAAAAGGTTTCGATGAGAGAGAGAGAGAGAGAGAGAGAGAGAGAGAGAGAGAGAGAGAGAGAGAGAGAGAGAGAGAGAGAGAGAGGACAATAGTGACTGGATAAATCTTGGGCCTAATCATGAAGTGTCGCCCTTGGGTACTACGCCACAATACCCGGCCATCACCCGGCGACACAGCCCTAGGAGCCGACCAGCCGACGCTCATCCCCCGCTACTCAACTGGCTGTCCGCAGGTGATCTCAGGGCCATATTCTTACTAAACGTATCGGGATCCCATTGCGGCTATTTTCCAAGGCCTCAGAGTAGACTAGCCTAGTTTTCACCGGTGACTTTTCCGCTTATGATGCAGAAGTCCGGTAAAACTTTCACCAGGATCACAAAACAGTCCATTGAAATCCCAGCAACTTGCTTCTACTAGAGGCTTTTCACACAGGCGAACAGAGGCGCCGATACGTTTAGAAATACGTGCTTTAGTCTTCGGTCCACACTAGAAGCCTGATTAAAGCTCTGAGAGACCCCCGAGCGCAGTGGAGCTTCCGTTGTAGCAGCCGAGTGACAGTAGAGGACATGAGTGAGGCGGGAGGTGTGGGATACTAGAGGACGCCGCTCCCATAACGTCAGGTAATAATACTCCCGTCGCTCTCCCGGCCGCGACTCATCGATCATCTCTCCCTTCACTCCGGGGCATCCAGAGCGGGAGTTAGCGCCTTGCCTCCCTTCCTCGACCCGTGACTCTGCCAGACCAGGCATGACACAGGCTTGAACCTCACACCAGACACCACATGGCCAGCCGCTACTCGATGCCAGCTCCCCCTCCTCCTCCTACTACTACTACTACTATTACTACTTCTAATTGCCAAGGATTACAGTGAGGAAAACTACCTCTCTGGCTCTGACTACAACCCTGTAAATGCGGACTCTCTTAAAACACAATATAACCTATACATGAGGAAGTGTCTGTGCGGCAATAAGCTCCTCCTCCTCATTCTTCTAATTGCGACGGATTACAAGAAGGAAAACTAGCATTCTGACCACAATCTTATATATTCGGACCCTCTGAAAGTACAGTATAGCCTGCATGAAGTAGTGTTGGTGCTGGAACAAGCTCCTCCTCCTCCTCATTCTAATGACAAGGGAAAAACTACCACACTGACCACAACCCTGTGTATGCGAAACATTTCAAAGCACAGTATAGCCAGCACGAGGAAGTGTTAGTGCGGGAACAAGGTCTGTCTGGTCGGCCCGTTAGGAACACCAGCAGTTGTTTCACAGAGAGCAGGTAACTGTTGGAGAAATGAAAATGTACGTAGAATAAGCGGACACTTAAGTCCATAATTAGCTACAAAATTATGCAGCATTAGAGTAACGTTACATGACGGGATAACATTAAGGAAGACGAATAGCATAAGGTAAATTGTCCCTGTGTATAGCGTGCCGCACCGTCCTGTTCTCGCTTGGTAACGTCAAGGGAGAAATGAGATAAAGGGAGGCAATAATTGGATCTGTTCCCCGAGGTGAAGCCGCCCGGCCGGGGACTTCCTTTGTTGTGGCGTCCGAACCGCGTCATCTGGCACTCGATGAACCCTCCTCCTTTCCTCCCGCCCGCCTGCCTTTCCTTCCCTTCAGTCCTCCCTCCCTCCCGCTCCTCGTCCCTTCCTTTCCCACTCTCTCAGTGTCATTATCAGACAAAGAACACGGAATACCTTCACAAGGCCCTCTAATTTTAAAATATTTGAGTCCGAGTTAGATATTCGAAGCGAAGCAGCTCATGAGACTGATTCGATCCGAGGCAAAACTAAGTATATTTGGGATGAAATCAAATATATCAAGTTCCTGTCTTTCAGGGTATTCTCGGCAGTAGTCTTGAATGTTATTATTAGATATTCATAAGAAATACTTTGTATACTACTGATGATAGCAGTGGGTCTCTTTCCTGGTAACACTGGCGGAGCCCCGAGGTGCGCATGCGCGGTGCGAGCCGAACATGGATGGCCTGAGTGTCGCCGCGAGCACTGCTGTTTTTGGTGCATTATTCCTTGATTACCGACGTTGTGCCGTGAACCGAGGGAATGAGTGCCCCGGCAGCTGGTGAGGGCGGCCTGTGACCTGTAGGACGACAGCCTGGACTCGGGCTGGCTGTCAAGAGGATTAGTGAAGTGACAGGAACAGCAGCGGCGGCCAATCATTGTTTGTTAGTCATCGCAGCTTGTCGTGATGCGGCCCTTCACCCATCGTGTGGCATCTGTGCTGTGAAGTAAGTGGGATTCTTGTGCTTCTGGGGAAAGTGGTACATGAAGCGGACACTCGGGAAGCCGCTAATATGCTGTGTTTTCGGTGTTCATGTAAACGGGTTTTCGGAGGCAACATTCGCGACTCCAAAACAAGATAATCGGTGCATTGGTGCATTTAATCAGTAATAAATTTCAAGGTCGAACCTTGTTTTCTGCCAGTGTGTGTGTGTGTGTGTGTGTGTGTGTGTGTGTGTGTGTAAAATTCACTCACATCGATCACGTAGTGGACTCGTGGTCGGAAAAAGCTTTGGGTCTCATTAGCCGATCTATGGAAATAATCGATTCTTGACAGCGTAAAAAAAAATCTGAGCAAGGCGTGAGCCCTAGCCTGCCTTGGTGACAAGCTGAGTGATCAACCACTGCCAACTGGAGCTGTGTGTGTGTGTGCGCGCGCGCTTGTTTGTTTGTTTTATCACAGCGGAATGATCGATGCATGCCGCGGCAGCAATAAAATATGGACCCATGTGTCAGGTCGCAGGCCGGCATGGCAGGAACAGATGCCTCGTGTCATCGGCGTAACTCCTCGACGAGCATGTTCGGGGCGCCGCCTTCCTCCCGGACCCGCAGCGCCGGGCAGGAAATTCTCGGAGCGTGTCTTCTGACTTATGCCCATAAAATGCTCCACCTGGAGGCACCGAGCCCCTCGTTCTGGAATGAGGAACCTGCGTGGGCGAGGCTCCGTGGCCGTGAGACAAGAGAGAGGGAGTAATTGTTGCTGGTGTGGAGGGACAGAAAAACCTAAACGAAGGCCGCCGCAACATGAATGAAGGTTGAGAGCCGGGAGTCTGGGCTGCTCGAGTGATGCATGTCCGACGGTGTGAAAATTAACTCCTCAACTTTCATATCATTCATTCACGTCTCCTCTTTGGGCAATGTTTACCAATGTTGTGACCACGACGATTGAAGGTGAACGGGTTTAGGATTATTTTAGTGAGAGGTGCAGCGCGGCGTAGTCCCAGATTCACCAGAATGGCTCCTCTCGCACCCACTCGACGCTCGGCCACCAGAAATTATGTAAATGCTGCAAGGCCCCGCGGCGGTGCGCCCTGTGCTGGGCCGGCCTGGCAGCGTGTGGGGCCCCGCTCAACCGGTCGCCAGCCTCCTCCCATACCCAGCCCCCTCGATACCCAGCCCCCTCTCCCTCCAGTCACTACCCGCACGGCGCAACAGAGCAGAATTATTCATAGCTCCCAAGAGACCCTGCCTTATTCCCAGCCTTGCCAGCTCAAGGTCAAATCCAGGAATCCATTAAATATACAAGAACACTCAGCGTATCTCACACCTCACTCCTCTGCTGTCCTTATCGCGGCTTTGTTTCATCGGCAGCCAAGGTCGCCCCACCACAGCTATTTACTATTATTCTTTGAGGTGGCTTTATATATTCTGTTTGAAATTTCTTTGGTTCGTGTTAGTAAATAAAGATAGTCGAAGGAGAGCCATTTATACTCTTTGGGCAGGTATAGTAATTTGTTAGTCATTCGTCATTAATAGTCCGTGTTAAACCGATGACTAGGCATGAAGGGAGGATCGATCACGTTCCTACAAGTATACCTCACTCTGCTGCCTCCACTCCTGCCTTCCTTCCCTCCCTCCCTCGCTTTCCTTCATTGACATTTCCTCTTTTCTCCCTTTCCTTTCCCCGTTAGACACGCGCTCTTTCCATTTCTCTAGACAAACGCTCCAATAATCATTATCATCCATATCTCTACCCCTAAACACACCTTACTTTCATTAATCCCTAACACGAAGACATAAATCTGGTAGATGCTCTAGTCTAGGCCGTAACTTTAACCTTTTCCAGACCTCAGCACGTTTTAAAGTCCGGTCCAGGCAGCCCAGCGCCCCACTACACCTGTTTAAAGAGATACAGTTGCTACCTTATTACCTTCGTCCTACGTCCCTTGCAAGAACTGCTTACACGGATTCGGTTGCCTTGACGGAGATGAGCACCAAGGCCACGCGCAGCTTAACATATGCCCCTGACTTTACTTTTTGCTACTACAAGGATTAATCTTTTTTCTGGTACAACTGATAATGCTCCCACGTAAGTCCTCTAGTACTTCATTTTCAGCTTTCTGGTACTCTATTGTAAGCTCACTAGTACCCATTAAAATGCCCCCACGTCCAGGATCTCTGTTGTAAGCTCTCTAGTACTTCATTTTCAGCTCTCTGGTACGCTATTGTAAGCTTACTAGTACCCCTTATGATGCCCTCACGTCAAGAATCTCTGTTGTCAGCTCTCTAGTGCTCCGATGTCAACGCTAGTACTCATTGTCAGCTCTCTAGTACCCCTTATAATCCCCCTGTTGTCAGCTGTCACCACGCCATGCCAGCAGCGCCACCACCAAGTCGTTCACTCACCTAACTCGACAAGCAACAAAGGGAGGACACTTGTACGAGGCGCTTATACCGAATCGACTTGTCCTGCGCCCTTGCTGCTGTTGTTGTGTTTACTTGCAGGCTGGCCGAGGCGAAGGTTAGGTTAGGAGGGTGGGTTGGGGACGATGCATATTCAAGAGGTGTTTGCATGAGGTACTATCGTAAACCTAATTGGTCCTGGTTTTACACGAGCTTCTTTGCGGCGTGTTGGTCCTCGCAGCCGCCTCGCACTCAATATTCCTCGGGCGTAGGGCGGGTAATGAGCGATGAAGTTGAGGGTAAAATGAACTGCCGTGTACACATATACAGCGTACCGGCGACTGCATAGAACTACAGCAACCAGATGAGGATAACCCAAATGATATCACAGGAAAGTCCGTATTCAGTAAATAAAACATTGAGAATAAGTGAACTGCGGTGTGCACGTAGTAAACAGCGGTAGCGGCGACTGCATAGGATAACCCAAATGATATCATGGGAAAGTTTTTATTCAGTAAAGAAAACAATGAGCATAAGAAAGAACTGCTGTAAGAAATCTTGGATAGAAAATGAGAGAAATCAAAAAACAAAAGCACTACCCACAGTGAAAAGAATATACTTGTGACAGATGTGCCTTTAAAAAAGGCTATATATCCCTCCATCAACTGAACTGAACTGAACAAAACCCCAAGCAGTAATAGGGTCATATTTTTAGTTAAACATTTCGGCGTCCAAGCTCGTATATTTAACAAGACTTTCATAAGAGTTTGGGTTAGTCATTTCCAGGGGTAGTTTAATCACCCTGTTGGTAGTTTGACCCTTCTTCTGTAACATGAACCCCAAAAAAACACTCATTAGAACCAGACTGATCTCTTCGGCCTTTGAAAGTAGATGATGTGAGAGCCGAAAGCGTCTGAGAACACCTAACTAAAATAAAACACTCATTAAAACCCGATTCATCTCCTTTTCGACCTTTGGAAATAGATGTAAGAGCCGAAAGCGCCTGAAAATACCGAGCAGTCACACTCTCTGTTGAACACGTGAAGGAGAAATCTGGTGCGGAGGAGGAGGGCCAGGAGGCGGACGCTATCCCCACCTCCATCCCATCCCCCACCTCTCCTGCCTCTCCTATACGAGCTGAAAGGACTGGTGGGCGTGGCCTGAGCTCCGAAGTGACCCAGGAAATGCCTCAGAGGGTCGGCATTCTCCTGGCGGCGAGGCTGTTGCGACACCCCCCGCTGCCTTCACCTTGCCCTTGCCACGACAACCCACACGAGTTCCGATCTTGCTCACCCATGCTCTCTCCTCTCCCATAGTCACCAGGTTCCCTCTTTTTATCTCTCATTACGGAGGGGAAACAGCAAACTAGGTGTATGTTCTATAGCCTCCTTTATTAATCAGTTGAGCGTCTTGTATCAGAGAAAGAGTGGCGCATGCATGACTCAGTGCTCGAAGCCGCCTGACAACAAACCGAAGATAGAAAAAAAGACAAAGTAAGGAGACAGAAGGCTAATATATGTACACGACGAAGACAATGAAATGAGGCAGGCACAGGACGGATACAAGTCGAGCACGAGAAACACACACACACACATACACACACATACACATACACACACATAAAGACATACACAGACGAAAGCAAAGGACGCAAACACAAGACGATGACAAGACGAAGAGCTGAGACGCAAGACAATACAGAGAGAGGAAGGCTGAAGGCGGGGGGAAGGGGAAGGAGGAGTAATGTGCACATGCTTGGGAAACTCTGGAATGTCTTGAAGTTTACGAGCGTTTTGTTGTTCCCTTTATGAGCGTATCAACTTCCTTTACCTACTCGGTTGTTATGGCGAAACCTCTTTTTTTTAGTATTATTTCGTTTTATTGAAATATTCGTAGTGCTGTTGTTTTTTTGCTTCACCGTTTATGCTGTTGTGAGTGTGTCCCATTTATTCATTATTTATTTTTGCCATTATTATTTTTTTTTTACCATATCGTTGTTGTTTCTGTCACTACTGCTCCTACTACTTATACTAATACTAATTCCATTGAGTCACAGGGATTTATTTTTCGTTAAGTTACTGTTGTTTTGTTACTGAGGCGGAGGAGAAACAGAAGAAGGAACAGGAGAAGGAGGTAAAAGAGGGGAAATAGTAGTAGGAGGAGGAGGAGGAGGAGGGTAGGACGCAATAGAGAACCAAACACAGCAGCACCAGAATCATTAGTACCAATCCAATAGAAGCAGCGACGTTAATATAAGCAGGAGGACCCGTTGTTACAAATCCTGAAACAACAACACCAGCATCCTTGACTAAGAGCATATGCATGAGCTGACGAAGGAAGGACGAGATTGAGGCCTTGCGTGGCACCCTTCTGCGTGGCACGAGGGGGCCTACAGTGCCTCTTGGGTGCTAGCTGTGGTTGAGGGGAAGGTAGTGATGGGCTGTTGAGGGCTGTTAAGCAAGGACAGGATCTGGTAATTCGTGCTAGGGTGTAGGATTAGGGGCTAGAGAGAGGTAGGGGAGGAGAATGTGAAGGTGGAGAGAGGTGGTGAAGAGGTGGAGGGTTAGGAAAAGGAGGAGGAAGAGTGCGTAGTGGAGAGGATGTGGATAAAGAGTGAGAGATGTTGAGAAAGAGGAGGAGGAGGAAGAGTGAGAGATGGAGAGGACGAGGCGGAAGAATGAGAATTAGAGAGGAGAAAGAGAAGGAGAAAGAAGAGGAGAAGGAGGAGGAGAAAGAGAATGAAGAGGAGGAGGAGGAGGAGGAGGAGGAGGAGGAGGAGGAGGAGGAGACGGCTCGCATGGATCTCTCTTTTATAGTATTTTTTTTAAAGTGTTACTCCCGTCATCACCTCTCCTCTCTTCTCCTCTTCTCTCCTCTATTTATTATCCTTTCGTTTTTTTTCCTCTCCTTTCATTTCCCTTTCTTTCCTTTCCATTCCATTCTTTTCTCTTCCTATCCCTTCCTTTACTTTCCTCTCCTCTCCTCTCCTCTCCTCTCCTCTCCTCTCCTCTCCTCTACTCTACTCTACTGTCCACCTACACCTCTCCACCTACTCCTCTCCTCTCTTACATCACCTCACCTTGGACTCTGCTCTTGGTCGGCGTGTTTGTGGTTCTCTGGTGACCTGCTGGCGGCGCACGGGTCACAGAAAGGTGGAAGGTGACTGCGAGGAAGCGGAACAGTAACTTTGGGGCCTCTATGCATTATTAAAGAAGTGTTGGTTGGGTGGACGTGATACAGAAGAGTTAGAGAAGGAGGAGGAGGAGGAGGTGGTAGTGATGGTGCTGGATTTGTTACAGAGGAAGAGCAGGAGGAGGAGGAAAGGAAAGAAACGGATAAAGAGAGAATACTGAGGAGGTAGAGGAGGAGGAGGAGGAGGAGGGGGATAAGGAAGAAAGGTGAAACGAGGAGAAGAAAATTGATACTGGAGGAAGGAAAACGTGCTGGATATGCAAGAGGAGGAATAGGAGGAGGAGGAGGAGGAGGAGGAGGCATGAGACGGAAAAGGAAAGCACGTTTAGGATGAGAAGTGAAAGAGGAAGAGAAGGACGAGAAGGAGGAGGAAGAAAGCAATAACTGAAAAAAGAAAGCATACTGGTGATGATGAGGGGGAGGAGGCGGAAGAGGAAGAGAAGGAGGAGGAGAGGAAAGAGAGCAATAATGAAAGAAAGGTGAAATGAAGTGAAGAAAATTAATACAGCTAGGAGAAGAATTTAAATAGTTTACAATAATGAAGAAGAGGAAGAGAAAACAAAAAGAATAAACAGACGAAAAAGGAGCACCAGGAGGAAAGAGGAAAAGATAACTATACATGAGCACACGATACACGGAGAGAATTTAAAATAACGAAAGAAAAGTGATTAAAAGTATTGGAGCGAATATACGAAAGTAAGGAGAAGGGAGAGGAAGAAGAGAAGGGGAGGAAAAGGGAAAAGAAGAAGAGGAAGAGCGTTGAAAGAGAAACAGATGAACGGAGAAGGAAAAGGAGAGGAAGGGGAAGGGAGAGAAAGGAAAGAGAGAAGGGGAGGAAAAGGGAAAGGAAGAAGAGGAGAAGGGTAGAAGAAGAAAGGAAGAAGAGAAGGGGAGGAAAAGGGAAAAGAAGAAGGAAAGGAAGAGGGTTGAAAGAGAAAAAGATGAACGCAGAAGGAAAAGGAGAGGAAGGGGAAGGGAGAGGAAGGAAAGAGAGAAGGGGAGGAAAAGGGAAAGGAAGAAGAGGAGAAGGCTAGAAGAAGGTAGAGGAAGAAAAAAAGGGAAGGGAAAGGGAGAAGCAGAAGGGGAAAGGGTCGAGAGAGAAACAGATGAACGGAAAAGGTAAAGGAGAGTAAGGGAGGAGAAAGGAGAGAAATAGAGGAAAAGGGAGAGGAAGAAGGGGAAGAGGGACGAAAGAGAAACAGATGGACGAAGAAGGAAAGGTTATGAAAGTTCAAGGCAAGAAGCTAGACAAGCGTAGAGAGGAAGTAAGACAGACAGACAGACAGACAGACAGACAGACAGACAGACAGACAGACAGAGAAATATATAAAAGAGAAAAGCAAAACCACAAAAAAAGGTGAAATCAAAGCAAGGTAGCCACACAATCTCACTTTCCCGGACCCCCAAAAAAGTGAAGGAAAAATAAAACGTAGAAGAAAAAGAGGAAACTAGTTTTTATCGGTATATGAGACGACTTTTCTTTGTTTTCTTTTTTCTTCTTTTTCTCTCCACTTACTGCCACGGGTGTCGAGGAAGGTCAGGAGGGGGCGTGCGATGGCATGGGAGGCGTGAAGAGGGCGTGGGTGAGGCTGCGTGGGAGGGAGGGAGAGAGGGAGATGAGATGAGGGAGATAGGATGCGACGCGACGTTATGGAGGATGTTGTGTGTGGGTTGATAGATGAGGTGGAAGTAAGGAGAGTGGATGTAGGGTGTACTGAGGGGATGAGGGATTGTATAGGTGGGTGAAGAGGTAATGACAGTGGATGTTGGATGCAGAGAGGCGGGTGAGGTAGGGAGTGTGTAGCTGTGTGAGGAGGTTAGTAGAGTGGATAATGGGTGTTGTGGATGGGTGAGGAGGTGGTAAGTGGATGTCGGATGTAGAAGGTGGTCGAGGGAGTGGGTGAGTGAGTGAGGAGGTGAGGAAGTAAGGAGAAAGGTATGGATAATTTTGTGTCATGGTGAGTGAGTGCGAAAGTGTTTGGGTTGGGTTAAGAGTTAATGAAAGTGAATGAACTATATAGGATGGATGAGGTACAAGTAAGCTGCACGTGGCCTCGGCTCTCATCTCAGTCTCATTGGCCCTTCAGCATGTGGGCGATAAGAACCCACTACCCGGGACACAAGGCAAGGGCAAGACATCCGGGTCCCAGTTTGGCTTCCCCAGGTTCCCTCAGGTACTCATTAACCGACCATTCCTAAAGGGAGGATGAATAGCTGAGTGAACTGCATCCCGACTGCCCAGGACCGGGATTCGAGCCCCGGTTAGCAGATTCGTAGCTAGGCACGCCAACTACTAGACCACGGAGGCGTCTATGAATAAGGTAGCTACTATAAAACTCGTGCATGGTAAATCTACGCTGCTTTGACCGTAAACCCGAGTGTAGGGGGAGGGATGATAATAGTGAGAACATAGGGATAACAAGAGGACAAAACGCTGTGTGTAGGCAGAGCAGGGCAGTGAGGTGGAATGGATAGAGGGTGCGGCGGCATTGTGCACCAAGCCTTGGAAGTTAAGAGTAAGGGGTGAGGCCGAGACTGCCCCAACCCTTGTACAGTACCGCCCCGCTGCGTGATGTCAGGAAAAGTAGAAAGGGAAGA
>NC_066511.1:15648444-15713444 GCF_024679095.1 Eriocheir sinensis
TAGGAGAGTGAAAGTAGAAAGCTAAACCTCAAACGAAGCCGATTTATTTGCCTTACTTGCCCCGGCGTCGGCGATTTTTTCCGCCACCCTCGTGTTCCGGAGACGTGGCTGCGGCAGGCGTGTGAATGTTCTTGCATCGTCCGTTGTTCTTGCCTCATCCTCCGCTGACCAGCATCACGGGGCGTGGGATGGACGCTTCCTTTTCCGCCTCTCTCCAGCAAGTCGTATAACATTGCTCCACGCCGCGAGGAACTGCAGCATGACGAGCACGATGACGACGCCCGCCCAGCCCACACCCTCCAGCAGGGGATAGAGACAAAAGGCAAAAGGAAAGAGAAAAGAAGGAAGCAAGACGGATTGAGCGAGTCGTCTGTGTGGGTTGTTATTCGCGGTCTTGCTTCACGTGAATTCGTACTCGTTATGATCGTTTTTTTTATATTGATTCTGGGTAGTTTATGACTATTTTATTGCTATTTTATTCGCAGTATATCGCTTTCCGTTACCGTTTACATTTTCCTCAGCAAAAAATAAATAATAAAACTCAAATCGACCTCAATTAAATAACGGACTTTGATGTTATTTGTAAGACTCCTACTTCTTCTTCTCCTCCTTCCCTTCTTCCTCCTCATCCTCATCCTCCTCCTCATCCTCCTCATCCTCCTCTTACACAGTCGTATCGTGCTCAGTGGCGCCTACAAACTCTCTCTCCGAGGAATTCCATTTTTCCGCCGTTCTTGCCGTTCTTGCATCCGCGGCCGAGGCGACACTCGTGCGTGGCCGCCGCCCGTGACGACTCGGAGGTGTTTTGTCGCCGCGGCAACCAACACCTGCTCACAGCTGCTCGACTCTGCTCCCCACCAGACTAATGAACGGGGAGGAAGCTGGGAAGAAGGGGAGGAAGCGGGGAAGAAGAGGAGGGAGTAGGGAAGAAGGGGAGGGAACAGAGAATAAGGGGAGGAAGCGGGGAAGAAGAGGAGGGAGTAGGGAAGAAGGGGAGGAAGCTGGGAAGAAGGGGAGGAAGCGGGGAAGAAGGGGAGGGAGCAGGGAATAAGGGGAGGAAGCGGGGAAGAAGAGGAGGGAGTAGGGAAGAAGGGGAGGAAGCTGGGAAGAAGGGGAAGAAGAGGAGGAGTAGGGAAGAAGGGAGGAAGCTGGGAAGAAGGGGAGGAAGCAGGGAATAAGGGGAGGAAGCAGGGAAGAAGAGGAGGAGTAGGGAAGAAGGGAGGAAGCTGGGAAGAAGGGGAGGAAGCGGGGAAGAAGAGGAGGGAGTAGGGAAGAAGGGGAGGAAGCTGGGAAGAAGGGGAGGAAGCGGGGAAGAAGGGGAGGGAGCAGGGAATAAGGGGAGGAAGCGGGGAAGAAGAGGAGGGAGTAGGGAAGAAGGGGAGGAAGCTGGGAAGAAGGGGAGGAAGCGGGGAAGAAGATGAGGGAGTAGGGAAGAAGGGGAGGAAGCTGGGAAGAAGGGGAGGAAGCGGGGAAGAAGAGGAGGGAGTAGGGAAGAAGGGGAGGAAGCAGGGAAGGAGAAGTAAGGTAACATAGGGCTGGAAACACGATCTAAATGGCAACACGGAGGGATGAAAGACGTCTGGTGGTGTGGATTTTATGATGGCGGATGCGTGACTCCTATTTTATCTGTCTTGTTTGTATATATATTTTTTTTACAACAAAGGAGGCAGCTCAAGGGCACAAACAAAGGAAACAATAATAAAAAAAAAGCCCACAGAATCCCTCCTGCGTGGTTATAATGGATTTTGTGTTTGCACTTGGTTATTACTTTTCATTCATTCTATATTTTTTTCGTTCTTATTTTCGTTTAGTTTCCTTCAAGGTGTGTTACTTTTATTTGTTCATTCCTCCTCCCCCCCCACACACACTCAGACACACAGGCACACACACAAAAAAAATAACTATTGCACATCATAATGATGAGCCACGTTAATCACACCAGTCAATCTGCTACTCCTTCTCCTCTCCTCTTCCTCCTCCTCCTCCTCCTCGTTCAGAATCATAACATATTTGTCACCATCACCCCACTAACACACACGCTACTACTCCTCCTCCTCTTCCTCCTTCTCCTCTCCTCCTCCTCCTCCTCCTCCTCCTCCTCCTCCTCGTTCAGAATCATAACATATTAGTCACCCTCACCCCACTAACACACACACTAGGCAAGACAACAGCAAGCCAAACACCTGACAAAGCACCGAGCTGATCCCCACGTAACCTAACCTCACCTTCGCTCCCTCCGTGCCAGGTGTAAGAGTGACAACCCAGATTACGGCACACATCGACACACACACACGAGTTCCTTTCACCTTCATTGCTCGTAACATTGTTCCTCCTCCTCGGGTTACCTTTCCTTTCACCCCTTTCATCTTCACCTAAACCAATCCACCTGCCTTCCCTTACCTCCCTTCCTTCCTCTCCTTCCCTCCCACCTAAACCAATCCACCTGCCTTCCCTTACCTACCTTCCTTCCTCTCCTTCCCTCCCACCTAAACCAATCCACCTGCCTTCCCTTACCTCCCTTCCTTCCTCTCCTTCCCTCCCACCTAAACCAATTCACCTGCCTTCCCTTACCTACCTTCCTTCCTCTCCTTCCCTCCCACCTAAACCAATTCACCTGCCTTCCCTTACCTCCCTTCCTTCCTTTCCTTCCCTCCCCACCCTTTCTCCTCCCTCCCGTCATGCCTTATTCCTCCTCTCCTTCCCCCAATACACCTGCCTTCCCTTCCTTCCCTCCTTCCTTCCTTCCCTCCCTGTCATGTCCCTTTCCTTCCCCCTCCACCCACCTCCCCATTACATACACACATACACACGCACACACACACTAACTTGTTACGTCTCCGTATCGCCCGTCTCCTGGTTTGATGCCGATGTCAGTAACACAATGGCTTCCCCAAAATTCGGAAAGAAGGCACTTCCTCGTATCGTAATATGTGGGAAGGGGAAGAGGAGTTAAGTGAGTGAGTGAGTGAATTAGTGTGTTTGTGTGAGAATGAGAGGCAGAGACAGAGAGGCAGAGACAGATAGAGAGACAAACAGAGCCAGAGACAGAGAGACAAAGACATAGACAGATACAGACGTAGACATAGAAACAGATAGACAGACAGACGCAGACAGACATACAGACACAGACAGACAGACTTGGGTTGGTTTGTGCGGCAGGCCTAAGGGAAAGCGGAAGGAAGTAAGGACACGGAGGAAAGTTACTTACGAGAGAAACGAAATTTTGTGTTCTAATTGATCATGATGTTAACCAGAAAACAACAACAACAACAGCACTGATAATACTGAAAATAGTTATAACGATAGCCATGAATAAACACTTCAGTTGCTGTTGTTCGTGGATTTACTTAACGCGTTTTTTCTTTGCTTTTCCGAGTTATTATTGCCATTGTTCTTCACTCCGTTAATGTTGTTGCATCTGAAGAATAAAAATGAAAAAAAGAAACCACAGCAGCAGGAAAAAAAAAAAACGAGAAATATGAACACTCAAATATTCAACCTTAATTTTTCCACCGAGACGAGAACCTGATGTGTGCTAACCAAGTGAGTCGTGGCGGCGGCAGGTGCCTGTCAGATTGGCACCGCTGCCGACGCTCAGACCGTGCACCTTGATCGGAGGGGACCGGATTAGTGTTTGTAGCTCCACGTAGCATGACAGATTGGCTCCCTCACGACAACCAATTATGTCAGCTTTTAATGGATACAACTAATTTATGCTGGCTTTTTTTATAGTAGCGGACTTTTTTATACTGTAGCGGTCTTTTTTATTATTGTTTCCTTTTTTTGTGTGCCCTTGAGCTGTCTCCTTTGTTGAAAAAAAAGAGAAAAAAAATATATAGTGTTTAGTGTATATATGTGTGCACTAAAACAATCGCCTTCAGTTCGAATTGGGTGTGATACATAAATTCAGTTGTGGCCAAAGAGCTTAGTTAATGCATGTGTCGTCTGTATGTGTGCGATTCAAGAAGGAGGATGAGGTGCATGTGCTGAGCTGAGAGTGGGAACTGGGAGGCTTAGGCACTGAAATGAAGGTGGGACGTGCTTGTGCCGAGATGATGGTAGGAGATGAGCGTGGTGAGATGGGGATGGGCGGTGAGCTGAGGGTGGGAGATATTGCGATGAGCTGAAGGAGAATGATGAGTGAGTTGAGATGAGGGAGGGGGATGGTTGTGCTGAGATGAGGGTGGAAGATGAGTGCTTTCTTCTGTAGACCTCTGACGCTTTATATCGCTTCTTAGGTCTGTACATCTTGATCTTCCTTCCGTTGTAGCCTTTATATCTTAGCTACTGGCCTTTGTGCCCTTTAGTAATTAGTTATTAGCCTTTAGGTATTAGGCGTGTGGTGAACTGAGAGTAAGAGGTACAGGCGGTGAGCTAAGGGTGGGAGCTGCACACACTAAGCAAGGGAAGTCACACACGCGGGCAAGAGGCGCTCGGTCGGGGGGCTGGCAAGAGGGGCCCACCGCCGGCCGCCCCGCTGCGCCCCAAGGAAGAGCCGCGCGCCTGCCATCGCTCAGCCCACACCCCCGCGCCCTCGCCGGCGGAAGACTCGAGACACACGTGGGAAAGTTTTACACCCGCGCCGCGTTACCTCTGGAGAAGGGGAGCGGAGCAGCAATTTCACGTGACTCTGTATTACACGGGCGGGCTGCAGACTTTCATTGAACTCGGCGGTGTAATGATACAATAAGACATACTCTCATTCAGATTTGCAAGGCGTGAGGTAATTGCACGTGTGGATCGGGTGTTACGGCTTTGGAGAATTGGCGAAAGTTTTTTTTTTTATTATCGGGGGAGAGGGAGAGAGGGGTGGAGGGGAGAGTTGAGTATTATGAGAGTCAGGTGAATATGAAAGAAAAAAGAAATAAAGGAAAAAGTACAAGTTATAGATTGCTCTTCTGTGTGATGTCCGACTTAAATATTGTGTGTTTGAGGGCTGGGGAAGGGTGGGGGAGGTGTGTGTGTGTGTGTGTGTGTGTGTGTGTGTGTGCAAGTGTGCGTGTGCGTATATCACGTGCGTATATCAAGTCTGACGGAAAGGTTAATTCGGATCAGTACTGTTCCCTCAAGCCCTGCAACTCGATACGCTATACTTGGTGCTGGACGTGGTTCGAGCCCTTCCAGCAGCATATAATGAAAAGCTAATACAACGAAAATACCCGTGATAAAGTTAATCAATTTTTTCAGCAATTTAAATTTATGTATGAATCATTATTATTGCAGTATTATTTTTTTATGATTTAAGTTATAACACCAATGATTTTTTATTGCGTATTTTACTTATCATACACACGTGGTCAGTAAACTACAATGTATGTCCATTTGTATGTAAAAGTTTGTATCTCTAATATGTCACTCGTTAACCACTTCCTTCCGTGAAAGAAAAGGAAAAGTAGATGTTTTTTCAGCGTGTCAAAACAAACTATACATGGTCTAAATCCACGCCCTCAGAGATCTTACTAAATCCACAAGAGTAACCACAGTAATAAACAGCTTTCATTTTTATCTTCAAGGAGTCAGCGTAAATAAGAATTCTGTATAGCAAAATTCTGTGTCCCTTAAAACTACGTAATATCTAGGCCTAACAGTATGAGTGGCAAGGAAGTGGGTGACAAAACTACGAACCCAGCCTGAAATGAAACTCGACCACTAATGAGGGTGGGACACCGTGTTTACTGAAGCCATGAAGTGTCTCCTTTGACTCCTCGGTGGTCACAGCGAGGAAAGTGGCTTGTGCAAACTGGTGTGTGTATGTATGTGTGTGTGTGTGTGTGTGTGTGTGTGTGTGTGTGTGTGTGTGTGTGTTACAGAGGCGCCAAGAGAGTGAAAGTGAGGGGAAGGTGTTGGTCGGTCTACCACCACTACGGCAAGTCAGGTTTTAGTGAGGCACACGATCCCATTCATCCCACTCTCCCTCCCTCTCCCTTCTTCCTTCCCTCCACCTCTCCTCCTCCCTCTCTCCTCACCCTCACCTGTGTTACGGTTTAATTTTCAAGACAAAAAAAGGAGCGACAAAAGTGAAGGAGAACAATGAGCGAGGTAAAGGAAGAGAGAGGGAGGAGGAGGAGGAGGAGATCGTGCAGTGTGTATTATTCTCGTTCCTCAGTGACTGGGTGATCTTCTATAATTATTTCCTCATTGGGTTCCATTCGTGCACTCGGTGGCTGGCTGGCTGGGGGTAGGTGGTGCTGCTTGCTTGTGTAATATTACGCCTAATGCTTCCCATCCTGTGCCTCCTCCTCCTCCTCCGTCTCTTCTTCCCTTCTTCTTCTGTAAGTCGGCCTCAAAGTCACACTCATACGTATTTCACATCGTTTTTCTTTTGTTTATACGTGGTACATTTATGCTTCTTGAGGTTGGATAGGAGAGAAGAGGGATGCAGTGTTCAGAGAGGAGAGGAAATAAATGCTGAGAGAGGCTGGATGTGTGTTTGTGAGTGTGTGTGTCTGTGTGTATGGGGGGGGGATATATGTGTTTCTTTACTGGTTTTTGCCGTTATTTCTTCTTTGGTTGTCTGTCTTTCTATCTCTAGCTGTCTCTTTCTGCTTGGTTTCCTGTCTCTCTGTCTTTCTGCCTGTCTGCATCTCCCACTTTGCTTGAGCTTCGCACCTGCCTGTCTCTCTCTCTCACACCTGCACTTCACGCAACAAAGGCTCTGAAGATTGACCAATTTATAACAGCGAGCGTCTGGTCTGGCTTGTGGCTTGGCGAGGTGTTGATGTAACCCTCGCTAACTCGCTGCTTTCCTCTTCTCTCCCTCTCTCCTCTCTCTCCTCGTGCCTCTGATTATGTTTCTATTACGCCTCGTATCTCCAGAGTTAGTTTGTCTCTTCTCGCCTCTGTTTTTCTGTTCTGAGTTTTCCCGTATCGGCGCCAATGCTAAAATGTGTCTCTGTATAGCTTGGTTTCATTTTCATTTATTTTTATTTTTGTAGGGTTTTGTTGTTGTTCTCTCTCATCCTCCCTCCCTCTCTCTCACCCTCTCCCTCTCACCCCCCCTCCCTCTCTCCCTCCCTCTCTCTCTCACTCTTCACCTTCAGAGCCATCGCAAACTCACCGCTAATGCCATAAATAAATCGCGGTTTATTCTTAGTTCACTTATTTCCGGTAGCGGGTGACCTCGATGATAGGTTGCTGAGAGAGAGAGAGAGAGAGAGAGAGAGAGAGAGAGAGAGAGAGAGAGAGAGAGAGAGAGAGAGAGAGAGAGAGAGAGAGAGAGAGAGAGAGAGAGAGAGAGAGAGAGAGAGAGAGAGAGAGAGAGCGAGAGAGAGAGAGAGAGAGAGAGAGAGAGAGAGAGAGAGAGAGAGAGAGAGTTACAGGGAGAAATAGAGAAAGTTTAGTGTATGCATTGTAAGCTAATGAGAGAGATATAGAGAAAGAGGAAGAGAGAGAGAGAGGGAGAGAGAGAGAGAGTCCGCCCATGCTTCATCTCAGCGCCTTCCGTTCCGCAGCGCGCGTCCTGAGCAGCATCTTGATTTAGTACTTCTTGTTATGGTGGCGCTGCTTCCGTCCGAGGAGGGGAGGGGGTGCATTGGTGTAGCCAGGGGGTTCAGCGTTCAGCGTTCTTTAACCTCCGCGTGTCAGGCTTTGCTCCTTTATGTCCCGTTATTAATTTACTTCTTGTTCCTTCTTTCTTTCTTTCTTTCTATTTTCTTTTCTTTTTCTTCTTTTTTTCTATTTTCTTTCTTTCTTTTTCTTTCTTTCTTTCTTTCATTCTTTCTTTCGCTCGTTCATTCGTTCGTTCGTTCGTTCTTTCGTTCGTTCTTTCTTTCGTTCTTTCTTTCGTTCATTCTTTCGTTCATCCTTTCGCTTTTTCTTTCGTTCTTTCTTTCGTTCTTTCTTTCGAACGGTCGTTCGTTCGTTCTTTCGTTCATCCTTTCGTTCTTTCTTTCGTTCGTTCTTTCGTTCATTCTTTCGTTCATTCTTTCGTTCTTTCTTTCGTTCTTTCTTTCGTTCTTTCTTTCGAACGGTCGTTCGTTCGTTCTTTGGTTCATCCTTTCGTTCTTTCGTTCATCCTTTCGTTCTTTCTTTCGTTCTTTCTTTCGTTCTTTCTTTCGTTCGTTCTTTCGTTCGTTCGTTCGTTCGTTCTTTCGTTCATCCTTTCGTTCTTTCTTTCGTTCTTTCTTTCGTTCGTTCGTTCGTTCGTTCTTTCGTTCGTTCGTTCGTTCGTTCGTTCTTTCGTTCATCCTTTCGTTCTTTCTTTCGTTCGTTCTTTCGTTCGTTCGTTCTTTCGTTCGTTCTTTCTTTCGTTCGTTCGTTCGTTCGTTCGTTCGTTCTTTCGTTCTTTCTTTCTTTCGTTCGTTCGTTCGTTCGTTCGTTCGTTCGTTCGTTCGTTCGTTCGTTCTTTCTTTCGTTCTTTCTTTCGCTCTTTCTTTCGAACGTTCGTTCGTTCGTTCTTTCGTTCATCCTTTCGTTCTTTCTTTCGTTCGTTCTTTCGTTCATCCTTTCGTTCTTTCTTTCGTTCGTTCTTTCGTCCGTTCTTTCGTTCATCCTTTCGTTCTTTCTTTCGTTCTTTCTTTCGTTCATCCTTTCTTTCGTTCTTTCTTTCGTTCATCCTTTCGTTCTTTCTTTCGTTCGTTCTTTCGTTCGTTCGTTCGTTCGTTCTTTCGTTCATCCTTTCGTTCTTTCTTTCGTTCTTTCTTTCGTTCGTTCGTTCGTTCGTTCTTTCGTTCTTTCGTTCGTTCTTTCTTTCGTTCTTTCTTTCGTTCGTTCGTTCATTCGTTAGTTGGTTTCATTTTCTTTTTTATACAACGTTTTTTTCTTTTCTTTGGTGCGAGGAAATATGTTTAGGATTCATATTTTAACACTAATACCAAGATACTGTTTGGTCCTATTGAGTTTGACAGGAAGAAAAGAAGTGCAGTTCATTCAGTCAGTGCTAAGTATTTTCTTTTACACATTCTTGAGGCAACGATTAATCTTGTTCTCTCGCCTCTTTTTCATTCATTTTCTATTTATTTCAATTCATTTATTTTTCATTTATTTTAGAGGTAACGAAAGGAATCATAGTAACACTTGCAGGTCTTTGTCATTTGTTGTTCTTTCCACGCTTGGTTTGTAGCCTCCGGTTATTAAAAAGTAAAAATATATGTACCTCACGTTCTTCGTCACCATGACTATTGGGTGCGCTGTCATGGCGACGCCTCAGGGACGCTCAAGCACTTAAACACTGCCTCGACAAACTATTCATTTATCTTCTGGTGGCAGCGTTTCACTCAGCCGCGCACAATACATACAGAGAGAAAGATTGCCATACGAGAGGAGAGAAGGTGCACAGATGGAGGTAGAAGAGAGGAGACGATGCGTGGAGGAAGACGAGAGAAAAGGAACATAAGGAAGGAGGAAAAAATAATATACGAGAGGAGAGAAAGGTGCAGTAGTGGAGGCCAAACGGAGGAGATGGTGTGGAGATAAAGACCTTAGAGAGAACGAACAGCAAGAAGGGGAAAATATTAATATACGAGAGGAGAGAAAGATACCGAGGTGGAGATAAAGACCTTAGAGAGAACAAACAGCAGGAAGGAGGAAAGATTAATATACGAGAGGAGAGAAAGATGCAGAGGTGGAGATAGAAGGGAGGAGACGGTGTGTGGAGAAAGACCTGAGATCGAAAGAACATCAGGAAGGAGGAAAATTTGATATACAAGAGGAGAGAAAGGTGCAGACAACGTATTAAGATTGTCATTCACTGGCTCGTTTGTTCGCTCGACAAGTGTTTCTCATTTCGCAGTGGTGTCACTCGTCTATTTCACTCGACAAACTAACTTTCCCAATCGGGTAATAGAAAGTTCATCGGAGGAGGAGAAGGAGACGTCGCTGCCCCATATTGCCGTGTTTCATCTCCTCTCTGGCCTCGGTTTGTCTTCTCCTGCACAGCTCTCCCTCTCGTGTTTCCTGTCGATTCGTCCTCTGCATTCAGGCATAGGTATTAGCAAACGAAAAAAGGAAGAGAAACCAAAGGAAAAGAAAGACACTATATTTGCTTAGTGATGATGGTGGTGGGGTGGTGATGATGGTGGAGGTTAGAGTGGTGGTGGTTTGGTGGTGATGAAAAGAAAAAAAAAGAAGAGAAATGGAAAGGAGAAATGAAGAGAGGAATAAGATAGCAGAGAAGAGAAGAAAACGACAGAATATGCTTAAATGTATCAAATTTATACAGTCAAGAACACAAGCAAGGCCAAAAAAAAAAAGGACGTTGATTTGCACATACAGACAGTAACTTCTTTTCTTTTACTGGGATTGCCTTGACAAATAAAAATATACAGAAATTGAATGCAAAGACTTACAATCATAATAAAAAAGGAAGTAAATAAAAGAAAGAAAGACGTTTACTTACTCATGCAAACAGTATCTTTTTCTTTTTTTTTACTGCGATTGCCTTGAGAAAAAAATATACAGAAATTGAATGCAACGACTCACAATCATCATGAAAAAAGGAATTAAATACATCTATCTTATGCAGAGGCTTACAAAAAGGTATACAGAAATTAAATACAAAGACTTGGAATTAAGGTAAAAAGGAAATAAATGTATCAATGAAAATAAACATCTCTATCAAATTATAATACATCGAAATAATACATCATCAAATTCGCTTGACTTGTTTTTTATGTTGTTCCGTAATACAAGAAAACTGCAAACAGACAATTATATGACGTAAAGAACAATCAGTCTATGCAAGGAGAAGAAAGAAACGCAGCCAAGCCTACCTCTGTGAAAAGCAAGTGTCAATATAAGCTTCATCAACACACACTTCCCGAGTTAGCACACACACACACACACAACACACAACACAAGCCACTCACCCATCAAACCTTACCTTACCTTTCCTTCTTTCCGCTTCTTCCTGCAACACTATCACCAAACCATTCCTTTCCCTCTCCTCTCCTTCCTGCAACACGCTCATTGACGCTCCTCCTGGCCAGTGGGTGTGTTGTGATGTGTGTTGTGGTGGTGTGGTGACTTGGTGTTGTGGTGACTTGGTGGTGTGGTGGTGTAGTGATGGCGTGTCATTCCGTGTTGGCTAAAGAGGATGTCATCACCACTCCACTCTAACCTCCACCATCATCACCACCCCCACCACCACCACCCTCCATCACCTCCATCATCATCATCACTAAGCAAATATAAGGTGTCTCTTCCTCATTCTTCTTCTCCCCCGCCGGCATCCCCCCCTCCCCTCCTCCTCCTCTCTCCTCCTTCTCTCTCCTCCTACCCATCCCGTCTCTCTCCTCCTCCTTTAGCTCTCTCGGTCTCCTCTTTTATTCTTTTCTTTTCTCTTTAGTTCTTTCCTTTTATTTCCCTTTATTTTCCTTCTTTTCTCTTTTCTTGATTCATCTCTTCATGTCTCTTCTCTTTTCTCTTCTCTTCTCTTGTCTTTTCTTCTTTTTCTTCCCTTTCCTTTCCATTTCTTTTCCTTTCCTTTCTCTTCTCATTTCTTCTCTTCCCTTCCCTTCCCTTCCCTTCCCTTTCCTATCCTTTCCTTTCCTTTCCTTTCCTTTCCATTCCTTCTCTTCTCTTCTCCAATATAGTTCTCTCTCTCTCCCTCTTTTCCTCCTTGCCTCATTCACCCACGAACCACTAATCTCTCTCTCTCCATCCCATCTCCCAACGCCGTTTCTCTCCCACCCTCCTCCTCCTCCCTCCCTTCCCTCTTCCCTCCATGCCCCCCCCCCCATGACACCCTGCCCCCCTCTCTCCTGGGTCGGGTGATAAATTACTCCTTCCGCTCATTAACCGTCTTCTCATTTGTCTGTGCTTGCTTAAATGAGGCTGTAAGTCAGTATGTTCTTTTTTATATTGTCGTTGTTATTATTTTTTATTATTATCATTATTTTTTTCCTCTTCCCCCCCCACCCCCACTCCTTATCTTCCTCTTCCTCCTCCTCATCCTTCCTCCTCTTCTTTCTCTCATATATGTAACTCAGTATGTATTTTTTTTCTTCCTTATTGTCGTTGTTATTATTTTTTTACGATTATTATCATTATCATCTTTTTTTTTCATTCTTCCTCCTCTCTATCTTCTATATCTTCTTCCTCCTCCTCATATTTGTTTATTCTTCCTTCTACTGCCACACTTTTTTGGAGGGTTTGTTTGTTTTTTGCTTCATCTAGTTCTCTCTCTCTCTCTCCCTCTCTCTCTCTCTCTCTCTCTCTCTCTCTCTCTCTCGTGGAGTTCCTAAACGCATGGGACAATTTCTATGGACAAAATGAGCTCTTTCACAGGGACGGATTGCACCTTTCTCCCATCGGGGCAGCCAGACTCGGAAGGCTCCTCAACGAAGCAGTGCGTGTCATCCGAACAAAAAACGAGTCACGGCCACGTCCCTCCACCCCGCCCGTGTAAATAGACGCCGTGCATCACAACAAACCCGTAACCGTGATCCCGCAAGTAACACCACCTCTATTACCAAGCCTCTAGATAACTTAAAAATCCTTAGTTTCAATGCGCGTAGCCTAAGAAACAAATTTGATGAACTGAGATGTCTTGCTTTAACAGAAATTTTTGACATAATTGCTATAACCGAAACATTTATCGACACCACAAATATTGATTTAAGTTCCGAATACAACATAGATGGCTACAGACTCTTCAACAAAGATCGTGTAAACCGTAGAGGCGGTGGCGTCGCCCTTTATGTCAAAGCTATTTGCAACCCACTGACAAAACACCGAAACAGTAACGTTGAACATTTGTGCGTGCGAGTAAACATTGCAAAAGTCAACTTAAATATATCTGTCACCTACAGACCTCCGGCAATCACTCGATGACGACCTTGAAATGTACAGCGTCTTAAGGCAGTCACTTAATAACAGCGACTCACTGATATTAGGAGACTTTAACCTCCCCATATCGACTGGGCGACACTGTCAGGTACAGAAGGCGAGTCACATAGAATGATCAATTTCTAGAAGAAAATTATCTAAGCCAAATGGTTTCTGAGCCAACTCGACAAAATAATATACTCGACCTTGTTATAACAACCCAAGATAACCTAGTCAGTAGTGTCACGGTAGGAGAACACCTCGGTTCTTGCGATCATAAATTAGTGCGCGTCGACATTAAAGCTCAATCATCAGTGACTGAAAATAAAGTAAAGGTGCCCAATTTCAAAAGCTAACTTCGTAGAAATCCGACAAAACTAACAGAAATACAACTATCAGATGACGGCAACGTAGAGGAAGCCTGGCTAAGCCTTAAAATCACTTACTCACTCAGCAGAACACATTCGTCCCCTTGTGCGAGAAGCGAATTAACACTAATAAAAGCCCACCGTGGTTTAATAGCGAAATTAAACAATCAGTCAATGAGAGAAAATTGTTTTACAGGTTAAAGAAAGAACAAAGCACGCCCGAAAACATTAGACTTTATAATGATGCCAGGCGACGAGAAAAAGACTAGTAGGTCAGGCAAAGCGTAGATACGAAGAAAATATTGCAGCCAACTGTAAAAATAATCCGAAATCTTTCTTCAGTTACATAAACAACAGAAAGGCGATCAAAAGTGGTATTGGACCTTTAACAAACAGCGACGGTGCACTAGTGACTGACAGCCAACACATTGCAAACCTCTTAAACAATTACTTTTCCTCGGTGTTTAATACTAACAGTCTTCCTCTCGCTACCACCAACACCAGTACTATTGTAAATCTCGAGCATGCATTGCCTAATTTTGAAATAACAACCGATGAAGTCCTTAAAGCTCTCCATTCACTTAAAACAAATAAAAGTCCTGGACCTGACAAAGTATATCCAACTCTGCTGAAAGAAACAAAGAGCGAAATACTCTCCTCCTCACAACCGTATTCAATATGTCCTTGCGACAAGGCATCGTCCCTTCAGATTGGAAAAAGGCTAACGTGACACCGATTTTCAAGAAAGGAGACAAAAAGTACCAGGTAATTACAGGCCCATTAGTCTAACTTCGGTTGTAGGTAAGCTACTTGAGGGCATAATTAGAGACAAATTGTGAATTACCTTGAAAGCCACTCATTGATTGGGGACTCACAACATGGCTTCCGAAACAAAAGATCCTGCCTATCAAACCTATTAACCTTTTATAACGACCTCTTCACTGTTTATGACGTAACCAAATCACTGGACGTAGTCTATCTTGATTTCCAGAAAGCGTTTGATAAAGTCCCGCATCATAAATTACTTTACAAATTAAAGCAAATAGGTATTGACGGTCAAGTAAACCAATGGATCGCGAATTGGTTGAGCAACAGACAACAAAGAGTAGTGATCGACGGATTTAACTCAGAGTGGGCGCCTGTCACTAGTGGCGTCCCTCAGGGCTCGGTCCTTGGCCCAGTGCTCTTCACTATTTACATCAACGACGTGGATGTTGGACTCAATAACCGCATTAGTAAATTTGCAGACGACACAAAGATTGGCAAATCGGTTCTCACTGACGAAGACAGGCAAAGCCTCCAAGAGGATTTGCACAAAATTTCAGCTTGGTCGGATGGATGGGAGATGCCCTTTAACGTAGACAAGTGCCAGGTCCTTCAAGTTGGAACGAGGAATAAGAAGTTCGAATACGAAATGCGCGGCGTTAAACTCAAAAGCGTTCAATGCGTCAAAGACTTGGGGGTCAAAATCGCGTCAAACCTCAAATTCTCACAGCAATGCATCGATGCAGCAAATAAAGCGAACAGAATGTTGGGCTTCATTAAAAGAAACTTTGTATTCAAGAATAAAGATGTAATACTCCCGCTCAACAACAGTTTAGTCAGACCCCACTTGGAATATGCGGTACAGTTTTGGTCTCCCCACCATGCAAAGGATATTGCTAAATTAGAAGGTGTTCAGCGTCGGGCAACGAAAATGATCCCTTCCTTGCGCAACAAATCCTACGAAGAAAGGCTTTCTACCCTTAACATGTTCTCTCTTGAGAAACGTCGCCTCCGAGGAAAACTGATCGAATGTTTTAAAATACTTAATGGTTTCACGAATGTAGACAGATCAACATTGTTTATGATCGATGACACTTTGCGCACGAGGAACAATGGCATAAAACTCAGATGTAGACAAGTAAATTCAGACTGCACCAAATTTTCTTCACCAACGTTGTAGTGCGAGAATGGAATAAGCTTCCACCGTCAGTGGTCCAGTGTAACACAATTGACTCCTTCAAAATAAGCTCGACCGTCACTTCCTTCAACTTAATATCAACTAGAGTAGAAATGCAACGTTTTGGAGTCTTCTGATTAATGTAAAATCACTTAGGTTTAAGGACAGACCACCAAGTCTGGACCATGGGGTCTGTGTGGTCTGATTTTCTATGTAAATCTATGTAAATCTCTCTCTCTCTCTCTCTCTCTCTCTCTCTCTCTCTCTCTCTCTCTCTCTCTCTCTCTCTCTCTCTCTCTCTCTCTCTCTCTCTCTCTCTCTCTCTCTCTCTCTCTCTCTCTCTCTCTCTCTCTCTCTCTCTCTCTCTCTCTCTCTCTCTCTCTCTCTCTCTCTCTCTCTCTCTCTCTCTCTCTCTCTCTCTCTCTCTCTCTCTCTCTCTCTCTCTCTCGTCTGCTTTTTCTTCCTTTTGATTACTTTTTTCTTCTTTATCTTTTGTTTGTTTTTCCTCCCAATACATTTTTTTCGGCTGCCTGTAGTTCTTCTTTCTTTTGTCTACTTTTTCTTCCTATTATTATTCACTTTTCTCCTTCTTTTTTTCCCCCTCGTCGTCTCCTTTCCTCCACCACACAGGAATCTTCTCTCTTTTTTATCCATCTTTCATATTTACTCAGTTAAAATCGTGTATATGTTACGTGTTTCATCCATGTCATTGTCTCTCCTCCTCTTCCTCCTGCTCCTGATTCTCCTCTTTTTCCTCCTCCTCCTTTTCCTCCTCCTCTTCCTCTTCCTCCTTCTAATCTCTATCATCATTCGGTGCAGTCAAGAAAACTTCCTTTCTTGCTTTTAAATGTGTAATCTTCACGTTTTTCGCAACTAATAAGATAAGTTTTTGTCTTATTGTGTTTTTTTTGTAAGTTGGTTGAACCGTTGGCAGTCTTCTCTTTTTTTTTTTTTTTCCTTCTCGCGATAATCAAATATAATTACTGGGTAGCCAATGTTGACCTTTCTGGTGCCTGCTTTTCCCGTGTTTCTTTGCTTTTTCTTCCGTCGTCTTTATTTTATTTTATTTTATCTTATTTTGTCTGTATTTGATATTGGTCTCTGTTCTTCTTTTTCCTTTTCTTTCTTTCTGTCCTTATTCTTGTCGTTCTTTCTCTCCTTTCTTGTTTTGTTTTCTTCTTTATTTTTTCCTTTCTTCGTCTTCTTCTCCTTTCTCCTTTTCTTTCTTTCTTTCCATCCTTGTCTTTGTTCTTTCTCTCCTTTCCTTTATTCTTTATTTCGTTTTCTTCTTTATTTTATTTTTTTTCGTCGGTTTCTCCTCCTCCTCCTCTTCCTCTTTTCTTTCCCATCCTGTTTTCTCCCTCCCCCTCCCTCCCACGTAACCTCGTTCTGTCTGTCTGTCTACACTGCTCCGTTTTTTCCTCCTCCTCCTCCTCCTCATTCTTGATCTCCGCCTCCTCTTCCTCCTCCTCCTCCTCCTCCTCCTCCTCCTCCTCCTCCTCCTCCTCTTTAACTTTTTTGCATCTCCCTCCTCCTCCTCCTTTTTGCCTCACGTAGTTTCCCACATTCTTTGCTCTTTCATTGCAGCTTGTCTTCCATTTCCACTACCACCACCATCCCCACCTCCACCACCACCACCACCACCACCTTCGCCACCACCACCACCACCACCACCTTCGCCACCATTACGAGGCAGATGCTTGGGTTCAGACTACCACTAGTTTACCTCAAGAATTGCATTACGGGGAAATGAATCCTAAATCAGGGTTATTTGGGGATCTTACACAACTAGCAGGGTGATAACGCCGTCCTCGTTTTCAGCCGTAACTACCACCAGGGCTGTTGAAACATGCGTGGTACCAGTGTTAACTTTAGGCTTTATGCATGTGTACTTGTTCCTTTCATTGTTAGTTATCTCGTATGGTTTCTCTAGGGTCAAAGGGACATATTCTTCATTAAACATTTCGGAGCCCAGAATCACCTATTTGACAAGGCTTTCGTAGGAGTTGTGTGCATTTCCAGGGGTAGTTTTGACAAGGCTCTCGTAGGAGTTGTGGGCATTTCCAGGGGTAGTTTTGACAAGGGTTTCATAGGAGTTGTGGGCATTTCCAGGGGTAGTTTTGACAAGGGTTTCATAGGAGTTGTGGGCATTTCCAGGGTCTGTTTTGACAAGGCTTTCGTAGGAGTTGTGGGCATTTCCAGGGGTAGTTTTGACAAGGCTTTCGTAGGAGTTGTGTGCATTTCCAGGGGTAGTTTTGACAAGGGTTTCATAGGAGTTGTGTGCATTTCCAGGGGTAGTTTTGACAAGGATTTCGTGGAAGTTGTGAGGGGCACTTTCAGGGGTAGTTTTGACAAGGCTTTCATATGAGTTGTGGGCATTTCCAGGGGTAGTTTTAACAAGGCTTTCGTAGGAGTTGTGGGCATTTCCAGGGGTAGTTTTGACAAGGCTTTCATAGGAGTTGTGGGCATTTCCAGGGGTAGTTTTGACAAGGCTTTCGTAGGAGTTGTGATTTTCCAGGGGTAGTTTTGACAAGGCTTTCGTGGAAGTTGTGAGGGGCACTTTCAGGGGTAGTTTTGACAAGGCTTTCATATGAGTTGTGGGCATTTCCAGGGGTAGTTTTAACAAGGCTTTCGTAGGAGTTGTTGGACATTTTCAGGGGTAGTTTTGACAAGGCTTTCGTTGGAGTTGTGGGGGGCATTTCCAGGGGTAGTTTTGACAAGGCTTTCGTAGGAGTTATTGGGCATTTTCAGGGATAATTTTGACGAGGCTTTCGTGGAAGTTGTGGGGGGCATTTTAGGGGTAGTTTTGTGAGCCTGGTGGTGATTTGACCCTTCCTCTGTACCACGAACCTTTAAAAACCGGTCATGAGAACCCAATTGATCTCCTTTTCGGCCTTTTGGGATTAGTTGATGTGAGAGGCAGAAGCGTCTAAGAATATCGACCAAAGCCTTTATTTTTTTTAGGGGTAACCGTTTTCCTTTTTGAATGTATGGAGGCTTTCACTGGATGCTTATACCTTTTCATTTACACTGGGCAACTATTCTCCATTCTTCATCGTTAATTTTTTTTACCAGCAAGGGAGGCAGAACAATGGTCAAAAAACAAGAAAGCAACAAAAAGGTCCTCTAGGCGCTGCTCCAGTAAAGGAAATTATAGAACGAGAGGGCAGAGGAAAAGATCATGGCATAGGCTCGTTCCCCATATAGTCAAAGATCGGTGTTCTCAGACGCTTTAAGGAGCTATTACGGTGGGCAAATTTTCCGTGGATCTTCAGTCAAACCACGATTTCCGCTGGCGTGGTTCTCATATTTCCGTGGTTTTCTGACGTGTCCACGATCTTCCAAAGCTACGGTAGATTTCACCAAAGGAAGACGATATTACTCACCATCATCATCAGCAGCAATAACAAGAAACAAATAAGAATCACGCCAGCGGAAATCATGGTTTGACTGAAGATCCACGGAGAATTTGCCCAGTGTAATAGCCCCTTTAATTTGACTGCCACAACAACTATTTCCCAACGCCGCATAGGAGATTAGTCGGGTTCTCATGACTGTTTTTCACGTTCATGGTGCAGAAACCTTGTCACACTATCAATAGCCTCATAAAACAGCCCATGGAAATACTAACAACATCCTCTACCAAAGCCTTAGCAAATGTGGGTGTGGGGTGGTAGCTGCAGGGATCATGTTTCTTAAAGGCCCCTCTAAGCGAAAAAAATTAGAAAAAAAATCATCACTCACGCAAACCATTTCATAATATATATAAACGCTTTTGTGATCAGTTTATGCATCATCTATTTTGGGGGGTTTATATCATGGCAAAAATGTGGCCCGTCGCTGGTACACGGTAAAGCCACAAATTTGGCCCGTCGCTGCTACTGGATTAAGAGTATGAACCAAAGTCGTTAAGTCATGCCGCCGTCCCTTGCTCTTATCACTCATCTCGCACTCTCGCTCTTGTTTATCCCTCCTTCCCCTTCTTCCTTCCGGTGTCCCCTGTTATGTTTACGCCTCCTCCGCCTCCCTTCTCCGCGGTGCCTCTGCTCGCCTCGGCACCACATGGCCGTGACACAAGCGACGCCGTGGTGGAGAAACAACAGGCCATATCCTCCTCATCCTGTTCCTCCTCGTTCTTTTGTGTTGAAAGAGATCAGACTCCTTCCCTTGTCCTCTTAAACCTTTTCCCTGAGTCTATTTTCACGCTAGTTTGAAAGAGATCAGACTCCTTCCCTTGTCCTCTTAAACCTTTTCCCTGAGTCTATTTTCACGTTAGTTTGAAAAAGATCAGACTCCTTCCCTTGTCCTCTTAAACCTTTTCCCTGAGTCTATTTTCACGTTAGTTTATGAATAATATAACATCGACCTTCTTTTTTCAGTTAGCTTGTTGGCTTTCCTATCTCATCACATACTTTTTTTTCATAGATATAGTAAAGAATAGAGAAATCCCTATCGGCTGAAGATGATGGACTTTTCAACCGTTCGATTTCTGGGCATACAACTGAGGCCCTTATTCTAAAACATTTCGGAGCTTACACAACCACATTTTGATCAGGCTTTCGTAGTGTTTGTTTGTGAGGGGTATTTCCAAAGGTAGTTTTCTGAGTTTAGTGATAGTTTGACAAGGTCTTTGCCCCGTGAACGTGACAAACACTTCTGAGAACCCGACCAATCTCCTTAGTGGCATTTGGAAATATCTGTTGTGGGAGCCCAGAGCGACTGAGAATGCGGAGTTTTGAAAGGAGGTTCATAAATTTGCGAAGGGGGATGACAGATGGTAAATGGTAGGCTAAGAGGAACGGTTTTGCTTGCTAGACTGACCAGCTGTTTGTGTGTGTGTGAGTGTGTGTGTGTGTGTGTGTATGTGTGTGTGTGTGTCCCTTCAAGCTTAGTTTCCGTTAACCTTGCAACGCATTTCATCTCTAACCCATTATCTTTCTTCTATCTTTAATCCATCATTCAACTCCCTTTACATATACACTTTTTTTTTTTTTTTTCTTCATGAATTTTCTTCGCTGCATGTTCTCCTCTGATAGATCGCGCCATTTGTCATACCCCATGCATACCCTGCCCCATCCTTCCCCTGTAATTCCTTGTCCATAACGTACCCACTGAACCCTTGCATGCCCCTTCCTTGCCTCCCCTGCCCTGCCCTCTCCTTCCCCCTGCCAACCAACCAACACCCACACTCCCTTCCTCAACCTTTTCCATGTCCCGTACCCTTCCTTCCCTCCCTTCCTTTGCTACATTCCGCCGCCCGCGATGCCTTCAGAATGCAGATTTTCATTAATTATACTCTATGTGATTGCCATTCCGGTGCTTTGAGTGTTGGGTTCTCTGTTACAAACATTAACATCCGTAGTAGGTATAGATCCATTGCTCTGTTGTTAGTTTTCTTTCCTTACATCTTTCGTTCGTTCGTATACTTATTGCGGCCTCACGTGCATGACCCAGCGGTGTTAGCGAGTCACGAAGATCATAAGCAATCAATCTCTCCTCTTCATCGCTTCCTGCACGAGGCTGGCTGGTTGCGCTGTTGTTGCTCCACTCCTCTCTCTCATCTCCTTGCGGCCCCTTGCATCCTCAGCTTCCCTTCCTTCCTTCCTATATCACTAGCTTCCTTCCTGCCCGGACCGTCGACATTAACCCTCCAAACTCAAATCAAACTCCCTCCCCCCACACAGCTTCCCGTTCTCTCCCTTTTCTTTGTAGACCATCGACTTCAAACCTCCTCTCCCTACACCTTCCCCCTCTCTCCCCCTCCCTGCTTCGCTTCCCTTCCTCTCCTTCGCCTAAAGAGTCAGAATATATGTAGACAAATGAGAAGGTATCGCAGTAGTAGTAGTTGTTTCCGTTTATCACTATGTTTAAACCTTTGAGAGGAAAAAATAAGTGATTGGGTAATGATAGATGAGAGAGATAGAGAGAGAGAAGGGGGATTAGCGAGACCACAGACGGAAGAGGTAAAAGAACTATATATCATTTAAGTCTTCAAAATAACTGATGAAGCGGATGTCTGCCAATTATAGGTCAAGAGAGAGAGAGAGAGAGAGAGAGAGAGAGAGAGAGAGAGAGAGAGAGAGAGAGAGTGAATCATTTCATTTCATTTGTTGCATATAACGGAAGATCATGATTACTAGCAGCCCCCCTCCCCCCACTCTCTCTCTCTCTCTCTCTCTCTCTCTCTCTCTCTCTCTCTCTCTCTCTCTCTCTCTCTCTCCTCTCTCTCTCTCTCTCACTCACAACTAACTGCACCACTGGAAACAAAAACAAACGATCAGAGAGAGAGAGAGAGAGAGAGAGAGAGAGAGAGAGAGAGAGAGAGAGAGATAAAGAGATTAACCGAGCCAAGAAAAGATGCAACAGGAACCATATGGCACAAAGATAAAGGAGGAGGGAGGGAAGTGGTTGCGTGTTAATTCGGGAGCGGAAAACACGCATCCCAAAGAAAGAAAAAAAATATAGGAGAGGAGGAAGAAGATGAATAGTTATGTGCATGGAAGGGAGCGCATTAGAGAAACAGTTCAGTGGAGAAAAAAAAAACGGAGGGAAGGGGAAAGGGTTACCGAAGATGTTAGACTCATGATAAGGAGGAGGAAGAGAGGAGGACGCTTTTTTTTTTAAACTAGTGAGGATAGGAAGGAAAGGATGATTTTTCTATGGCTAGTGAGGAAAGGGGAAACACCCGTAGACACGCAGAGAACAAGTGAATATTAAAGTAACGAAAGGGTATTTATTTTATTGTATGTAAGTAATGCGTAATGTTTGTTGTGGCTGAGGGCCAATTTTTTTTTTTTTTTTTTTTTTTACCTCATGTTTATAAAAAAAAAAGGTGTTGTAGTCCTTTTTATTGTATAGGATACTTTTCAGTGTGTCTCGTTATAAGCAATATGAGAAGTATTTTCGTTATTTGTTTAGTTTTTTCCAGTATCTATCTGTATCTATCTATCTATCTATCTATCCACGCCATAACGGTCCACACAGGTCATGCAGAGAGAACACGGTAGTTTTAAGCTCACAACACACGCTAAGAACGCTAAGAATGACCGTCCATCGCAGGTAAGATTCGTACCTGAGCCGGAGAGGAAGTGGCCGTCGCAGGTGCTAATGACACGTCCCCAGGTGAACTAACATGTGATTGACCGTGAAATTACTCCGGTGGCGGCAATGGCGAAGTGACATGTTGACCCGCGGACAGTAATATACGTAATCATGCCTTGGGGAATTTCTGTGCAAGGTTATCGGTCGGTATCCATCAAATCTTTAGTGGTGCTTATGCTGTTTGGATCTACGGTGTTCTTGAGGGAGTTACAGTGTTTATTAGAGGTCATGGAGGTATAAACTGTGAATCCAACTGTTCTTTTTTTGGGGGGCATATCACTGGAGACTCGTATTCTGCTCCTAATAACTGGAGGACAGGGGTGACTTTAATAATGGCGAAAATATTGTGTCGGTAACGGAATTCCTCCCACATGTCTCTCCCCCTCCAAAGTCCGCAACGTTCTCGCAAATATTCGCCTCCAACGGAATTCTTGGGCGTGTAATTATAACGTCAATTCATGTTTACGAGTGTGTGTGTGTGTTTGTGGGTGTCAGGAGGGCGGAGAGCCAGTCATCAGCCTCCTCCTCAACCTCCTCCTCCTCCTCCTCCTCCTCCTCCACCCACTGTCAACGTCAAAATTAATGGAAAATGGACTGGAGGAAGAAAAATGTTCCCTCTTCAGCCCCAGTCCTCTTCCCCTTCACCCTCCGCCCCCACACGCATTTCTCCCTCCCTCTCTCTCTCCCTCCATCTCTCCCTCCTGTCCCTCACCCACAGACGCCCTTGTTTGTTTGCCTCGTGGACTACTTGCGGCCTGAAGGGAGGAGAAGAGAGAGAGAGAGAAGAGGGAGAAAAGGAGGGAGAGAGAGGGCAGGGAGCTTTCTTAGTAGACTCCCCTCCTCACCTCCTTTCCCCTAGGCACGTGGTCACCGCCTTCCCACTCCCCCGCGGCGCCACCCACCTCCACCCACCACCCAACCAGTGTTTAGAAAGTGACCGCACCGTAATATACTGATGCACAACTAAGTGAGGTAAACCCTAATTAATGGCCTGCTTTCCTTAAGGGGGTCGTCCGTATTTCACTTTTTTTTCTCTCTCCTCCGGTAAATAAACTTTGAGGAGGGTTAGAGGGAAGTTTTTTGCTTGTTTTGTTATTGTTATCATTATTGGTCTTTTCTCTTTTGCCATAAATAATCGTGAGAGGGTTAAGGAAAGATGGATTTTTGCTTGTATTTTTTGTATTATTCTTAGTCTTTTCTCTTTGGCAGTAAATAAACTTAAAGATTGATTGATTGATAGTTTATTGTTGCAAGTAAACAGCAAAGGAGAAGGGAGGAGCATACGAGTGTTAAGGGAAAGATTTATCTGTATTATTATATTTACACCTTTTCTCTTTTTGCATACATGTAGGTGCTTTCCCTCTTTCACCCACGCAAGAGCTGAACACTGTAATTCGTTTTCAGGTGCTAATTTCTCGAGACTTTTGACACCGTGAAACAAAGAGAACAGGCGAAGGTAAAAGATGTTCTAGTGAAGGTTAGGAGTAAGGCATCAACTTTGGCGGATCATATCATGCTTAGAACTGATGACGGATGAAGAACCAAAATAAGCCACAAGGGATTGAGTATTACACTGAAATCAGGCAGAGAAGGATAGAAAACAATAATAAAAGACCTTACCTGCTGTGGATAAGTAATGAGTGATGATGATGATGATGATGATGATGAAATAAAACCATGATTCTACGTATTCATTGAAGCATCCTCTCCCTCATAAAAGAGAACGTGGAGTAATTCTTTTTTATAACATGGGATGATTTTCAGTTTGTCACGTTTCAAGCCTTCTAATAAGCATCTCCGTTATCTGCTCCGTATAGTTATCAAACACATCACAAATCAAAATCGTGACTTAACCAGAAGAAGAAACAGTGGAAAAAGACGAAGGAAATATGTAGCGAATCTCCCCTTAGCGTTAGCCCCCCTCGTGAGACCACATAATACACACACGCTTGTCACTAAAAAATCTAACATGTTCATAAAGCGACCCTTGGATTGAGTCCCACGAGAATAATGTCGTGGTTGTCAATGTGTTGAATGTGAGGATTTAAAGGAGGGCGTCACGGCTGCCAGGTAAAGGGTGCGAAGGTAAAGGGAGTGGACGGAAGGGAAAACATGGGATGGAAGGGAAAATGTTAGGGGAAAGGAAGACAGAAGATAGACAGCAAGGAAGGGAGGTTAGTGGTCTTTTTTTTCCCATGTCCGTCTATCTTTTTCTTTTTTCCTTTTCTTATTCTTATCCGTCTTCTTATCATCTATCTATCTCTATCTATCTTTATCGAACTAGCTATCCATCTATCTTTCTGTAAATTTTTGTTATCTGTCTTTTCTTTTTTTCTCATTCTTATTCTTTTTCTTTTGCCTTTTTGTTTACTCTCTCTCTCTCTCTCTCTCTCTCTCTCTCTCTCTCTCTCTCTCTCTCTCTCTCTCTCTCTCTCTCTCTCCCCTCGT
Source organism: Eriocheir sinensis (assembly GCF_024679095.1). Lineage (NCBI taxonomy): Eukaryota > Metazoa > Arthropoda > Malacostraca > Decapoda > Varunidae > Eriocheir > Eriocheir sinensis. The sequence goes on from NC_066511.1 coordinate 15,673,069, forward strand.
AATGGGTGTCAGTGAGCCTCGTGTTCTCAAAAGTTCCCGCTAATTGGGCTCATTATCCTCTGCTCCGCTTCCTCGGCCTCCGCAGGTGAGGTACCGAGACCACCTGCCGCGCCGCTGATGGGAAAATCCGTCTAATTACACACCGTGAGATTATAATTTAGGAGCGGAGTGCCCAGGGACACCACTAATGTTTGCCGAAGAGCGTCACGTACGTAGCTGCCTCCTGAAGTACCACCCGCCCCTAACTCCACGGCCGGCGCCAGCATATGGACGGGACGTGGTGCGAGGGAAAGGAAGGAAAGAGAGGTTAGGGAAAAGAGGGAAGATCTGAGAGGGGATTGAAGGGACTGATTCAAGCTTGTATTCTTAAACGTTTCGGCACCCCAGTTCGCCTGTTTGAAAAGCCTCTCGTAGTAGAAGTTGTTGCCGGGTTTTTCATGGGCTGTTCTGTGATCCTATAGAGACAGTCGTACACGGCCTCTGCACCCTGAACTGGAAAATCTCCCATGAAAACCTAGTTGATCTTCCCTGTGGGCTTAGAAAATAGACGTAATAGGCTTTTTTTCTGATCCTAGTGACAGTTTTACTCGTCCTCTGCACCCTGAACTAGAAAATCTCCCATGAAAACCTAGTTGATCTTCCCTGTGGGCTTAAAATAAAGACGTAATAGGCTGTTTTGTGATCCTAGTGACAGTTTTACTCGTCCTCTGCACCCTGAACTAGAAAATCTCCCATGAAAACCTAGTTGATCTTTCCTGTGGTCTTAGAAAATAGACGCAATAGGCTGTTTTGTGATCCCAGTGATAGTTGTACACGACCTATGCACATTGAACTAGAAAATCTTATGAAAGCCCGGATGCTCTTCCCTGTGGCTTTAGAAAACAGTCGAAGTGGGAACCAGAGACGTCTAGAATACGGACCTGCCAGCTAAAACCGATGCGGGTGGCGATGCGTGCCTGGCCATGTCTCTGGGTACCTTAGGATGTCGAGAGAGAGCACAGAGAACACAGAACACAATGGAGAAAGTCACGTACATACAGCAGAGGTTAACGTCGAGGTTTGTGTCCAGTCACGGGCCACAGATCTGTCCTCGTCGTGAAACCACAAAACTCATGAGATCAGATCCCCTAATTACGTCCCACAGCCTCATGATTGCGACGACCTATTCCGCCATCACCGTGACGGGATCGCAGAGGGCACAGGGGACGAGATTTCTACGCATTATGTCGAGGAGTAGGCCATGAGCTGCGGCGAGAGAGAGAGAGAGAGAGAGAGAGAGAGAGAGAGAGAGAGAGAGAGAGAGAGAGAGAGAGAGAGAGAGAGAGAGAGAGAGAGAGAGAGAGAGAGAGAGAGAGAGAGAGAGAGAGAGAGAGAGAGAGAGAGAGAGACAGACAGACAGAGACACAGACAGAGACACAAACAGAGACATAGACATAGACATAGACAGAGACACAGACATAGACACAGACAGAGAGAGAGAGAGAGAGAGAGGTTACGTATAGTGATTCAAATGTGAACTCAGATGTGTATATTAATGTGATTTCACCATGTTTTGTTTTAACGATACGAGCAATATAGCTTTGTTGTGCCTATTTCATTGGGTAAAGGATCCCTCGTGGCTCATTCGTCTATGATACAGTACAGCTTAGATAGACAAATAGATAGATAGATAGAAAGATAGATAGATAGATCGATGGATGGACATAAACTAAATTGATATTATTGATTGGCTCCTTGGTCGACTGATTCATTATTTAATCCAGTACCAAGCAGGTGATGATGTAAGAGCATTATAATTAGAGGACAGAAGCACCTGAGGAAGCGTGCTGTTAACGGGGGAAAATACACGTCATCTCCTGGACCGCCAGAACACCCTCGACAAGTAAGGGTTTTTTTATCGTTCTTTCCACCTTTAGTCTGTATGTTTCCTTTTGATTGACAACACATTACTACTTCATGTCTAATGCAACAACTATATACATCAGTAACGTGTTCTCATATCACTTCTGAAAACATAAAACAAGCTTATAGGCAATGCAATAAAATGGAGGAAAAAATTAAAAGAATATATATTAGGAACTAGAAGACGTCTAGTTATTGAACGTGATGGAAACAGGTCGAAGCAATGATACTTGGCATGAACTCAAGGAAGAGCAAATCCGTACAAAGGAAGATCATGAATTTATAGTTAACTTGGATTCACAAAAGTAGAAGTAGACGGAACAAAGCGACATCAATCACAAATCCAGTACAATACAGATAATCAAACACACACACACACACACACACACACACACACACACACACACACACACACACACACACAAATCCCCCCCACACACACACATAATAAGGGTCGTGTCAATTCTGCCAAGACTTTCATATCCGCTGTTTCGACAGACATTTTTTCTACCTTTATGCAGTTCGTTCTTACTCGGCATTTCTGTAACATGAGCTCGGGAACATTTTCTTGGGCCATTCTTGAACATTTCGGCGCCCAAGCAGCGACGCACACACACATGACAAAGCTTTCGTAGGAGTTTTGGGCATTTGCAGAGGTGACTTTATGACCCTTCTGGCATTTTGATCATTCTTGTATGTCATGAACCTACATAAAGCACTAAATAGAACGTGATTGATCTCCTTTCCTTTCGGCCTTTGGAAATCCTTGATGTGTGAGGCGGCAGCGTCTGAAAACACCGATCTTAGCATAGTCAATAGATTTTGTGATGGGAATGGATTCTTTAACATAATAATCATAATTCGAGAGTGGAAATGTAGTGCATGGGAGAACATGTATATTGCATTTCATGGTATTCAAAATGGGTTCCAAAAGCTTAAGCAAATTTAAGCAGAAAATAAAACATGGAGGGAAGAAACTTTAAAAGGAAAACAGAATGAAAGAAAGGACGAACGAGAAGCGAAATAAGAAGGGAGAGGAGAGAGAGAGGAGAGGAGGAGAAGGTAGCAGGGAGAGAGAAGCAACAACATCTGGCCGGCAGAAACATGAAGGGACGAAGGAGAGGCAGGAAGGATGGGTAAAAAAAAGAATGAAAGCAGGACGGGAGAGAGGGAAGGAGGGAGGGAGGAAAGAGGGGTAACATGAAAGAAGGAAGAGCAGGGGGAAGCAAGGGGAAGGGTAACAAGGAGAGGCGTGGCAGCGAGTCGGCTAAAATCACGTGGACCCTCTCGCCGCGGGGTGTTTTAGCTGCAAAGAGGGAATGTTTATCTGGCGCTGACACAAGGGGAGGGAGAGGTGCGTGGGGCAGGGCGAGGGAGGGATGAAGAGGTGCGAGGGGCAGGGCGGGAGGAGGCTGGAGGGCGGGGGATGAGGGGGAGGGAAGGAGCGAGTGCCTCAGGGTAGGAAGACAGGGATTGGACGCAGTCTTTAAAGTAAAACCTGAATGGATAAAAAAGAAAATTATGGTATGAATTATTGTGAGAGAAATGTGGAGTAATAGTATCGTAAAACAGCTTAGAGCAAGGCTTTGTCATGCGCTGGTCATTATTACTGTGTTTGTTTTATTATTGTTGGTGTTATCTATTTTATATTATTTTATGGTCATTATTATTACCTAACAGGCTCGGAGGTAAGGTTAGAAGTGCAGTAGGGTTTATAAGTTTTGTGAGACCGCAGCGACACCGAGCACAAGTACACGGAAAGATCAAACAAAAGTAAAATGCGGAGGAAAAGAATGAAAATTGTCCCCAAGACGAGAACAGGAAGTGGCAGGGACACACGTTAGCGTCCGGTGTACTCAGACGGAGGGCGTTCTCGAGGCGCGCGTGTGTGTGTTCGCGAGACAACGGTGTTCGCGGGGTGGAAAGTGTGTCGTCATCGCGGTTCCTTTTCATTTTCTCTCATAATGAGGGTACGTGGCCTGGGGATCACTGGCCTTCCCTCTGCCTGAGTGCTGGCCTGTCCACGCGAAGGAGAGAAACGCCCCGCACGTGACGCAACACAGGCGTAACGGCGCGCGTGTTGTGTCGGCAGTGTTGACACATCGGGTGGAGTGTTGCGTCTCGTTATGATCGTTATTGACTGCGAGGGCCTTCTCTAAATAGCGTGAGACATTATTTTCGGATTCCTCAGGTTTCGTTCTCAAGGGATTAGGGAATTCGATATGAATAACCTTTGCGGTGAGACGAGGAAATGTATCCACGACGAGGAGTGGTGCGCCGGGTCACTTGCTGAGGCACTGAAAATACCTGTCCGGCGGCGAGGCCCTCCGGCGGATCCTGCATGACTGGAGTGCGGCCATTCAGCCCTGAAGCCCCGCAGCCCCGCAGCCGTGCCACCACTAGTCAGAAAGGCTTCGGCCACACTGTGACGGGAATACTGAGTCGTGCATTCCCACGAGCCTGTTCCTTAGTAATTAAGGCTTCATGTATACCTTTACATTTTGTTAAGGTATCATATTTCCTTGGGAATTTTTTCATCTTTTACAACAGCTTTGAAAGAACATATATTTCTGCCTTCTCAATAAGAAACGAACCTTTAAGCAGTCACTGTATCAATGTTTACAAAGGTATTGGAAAACGTTTGATAAAAATATAACTTTATGGCTCCCAGCAACATTGGTCTTAAGATTAATCATTTAAAGTTAATTTCGAAAGCAAATGTGTACGCATAACTCCATTAATGAATTCAAATTCTTCACTCCAAATTTGCTACTTGGTGAGACAATATCTAAAAGCCTTCTCTCTTGGTTTGAAAGAACTCAAACATTTGTCATGAGTAAACAAACAAGTTCCGCTATAAACGACGGTGATGGAAGTAATATTGCCACGTATAAACATAATTCCTGTGTTCCGCGCCACAGATTTAATTTACGGGAGTTGACAGCGTCACGTAGGCGGATGTGAACTAAATACTGTATCTGCCGACCGGCCAGCGCCATGCACCTGCCAGGGCCTTAGTATGTGCGGTTGGCCGCTGCTGGAAAGTGTGACGGAAGCTGTTCGGTGAATTTATAAACGGCCGCACCTTACTATAGATACCTTTTCTTTATATCAAGTGAATTTACTACGTCTTCATTAGTCTCGGTGAGAACTTGATTGAAGAAAAAATAATTTCCTCACTGGGCAACAAAGACCACATGGCATACGTTAATGCGACTTGTTTCGGTAGAATGCTGTCAAATAAAAGAAGTAATAACATTTTGAACAGGAAGGAAGAAAAAAGAAAGATGAAGAGATAAAGATAAATAAATAAACAGAGAAAAAGATAGGAGATAAATATTGGCAGATAGATCAAAGAAAAACGAAAGATGAACAAATGAAAATGACTAAGTAAAGAAAGAAAAAGAGATAGATCGACAGATATAGACAGATAGACACAGAAAATAAACGGACTTGCAATTTTTCGAAAGATACAACCAAATTCTTTACAAAACCATCAAGAGTCTGTCCAGGAGCGCCGCATCGCCGGAGCTCCTGGCGTGCGGGCAGGCCATAACACCGCATTCCTGCTTTTTGTCCTGTTCTTGGCGGTGTCGAGTTCTTGCCGCGCCGCCGACATGAAGGTTTGTTTGTTCCGCGCGCAGCTGGCGGGTGTTCGCCCTGACTCGAGCTGTCAACACCCTCATTGTTACATCGGCGCCACAAGTGGATCAGACCTTATACGGCGCCGAGCGAGGACTTAGGCCGAGGGCTCAACCTTTCTGGGCGGCTGCCGATTGAGGACCTGCAAGACTGGGCGGGACAGGGCGTTGCAGGGAGGGCGGGGCTGGGCAGGGAGGAACGGGACGGTATCAGGCTTAGGTGACAGAACTGGGCTTGTTGCTGTTGGTTAATGCTGCATGTTGTGTTGCTTGTTGCTGTTGCTTGTTCCTGTCGCTTGTTGCTGTTGGTTATTGCTGCATGTTGTGTTGCTTGTTGCTTGTTCCTGTTGCTTGTTGCTGTTGCTTGTTCCTGTTGCTTGTTGCTGTTGCTTGTTGCTTCTCTTTTCGCTGTTGCTGGCCACGGATGGGGAGCATTAATGACCTCGTGACACCAGGCGTAATGACCGTGTGCATAGTCGAACTAGACACACAAACAAGCCTCAGGGCGCAGCAATGGCCGGGGACAATGACGCAAATTACATAATGTCGGGGAAGAAGCAGGGCGGGCAGGCGAGTCTGACGGTGTGTTTGTTGAGCAGCAACAGCCGGATGTGTGTGTTGTGTGTGTGTGAGGGGGGGGGGAGGGGGGGAGCACCTCTATCCATTCATCCATCCATCACTCATTCAATCCATCCATTATACGAAGCTGGCTGCATACCCAAAAAAGAGAAGAAAAAGGTTCTTATTAAACCGTCTTTTATAAAATGTCAGTCTTAAAAAGAAACTTTGAACCCTATACATAGTCTATTGCAGGGTAGTACTAACGAAAAGGGTAAATTCGCAAACTTCTAGATTTGTTAAGTGTCTTTTCATAACACTAAGATTGATTGATTGATATTTTATTGTTGCAAGTAAACAACAAAGGAGAAGGGAGGAGCATGCCATCCCAACCCCCAGGCAGTACAGAGTGTGATTATACAACTAATGATACATGTGTAAGTAGCACCCGGAAACTAAAAAGTTACAATGGTAGAGGACACTAAGAATGTAACAGTTCATCAGGTCACGCTTCATCTCAAGCCTGCGGGTGCTTTCTCCCTGGTGGTATTTTCACTTACATAAGCCTTTTTCTTAGTTTCCTACCTGAAGACTTGCTCGACATAACGTTATTTTTTTACACGTCCATATTCTTCACACATTTGTTTTTCTCTTAATCTGAATTATCTGCTATTCTCTGTTTGTTTCTTTGTTTCGCTATTCAAGAAGATTTGTTGGCCACCCAGGCACCCACAGGACAAGTTATCATTTCTAACATTCCTTTTGATCTCGGTTTCCTTTTCCAGTGTTCCTCTCGTGAAAAACACCCATTAAAAACCCGACTACTCTCCTTTGTAGCCTTTGTAAATATTCGATGTGAGAGCCAAAAATGTCTGAGAATACGGGCTTATGCCTCTATATTTCTTCTGTGCTTTGTTTCCCCTTTGTCATTGTACGAACGTTACCTTTAAAAGTACTGCGTCTGCCTGGTCTTGGTCTCGGTCTTGGCTGGTGGGGAGGCGCTGCGGCAGTGACTGTTCGGGTGTCGTGATAGCGTCCACGGTGACAGGGGGCACCACACTGTTCGCGCCTGTTTATGGTGGCCCTGTCAGTCCACCGAGATGCCCCCCACAGACCTAGAGACCTCCCTATGTCCTATGTCCTATTGTTGGCATTCTCAGACGCTTCCACCTCTAATGTCAACTATTTCCAAAGGTCGAAAAGGAGATCAGTCGGGTTCTAATGAGTGTTTATTTAGGTTCACGGTACAGAAGAAGGGTTAGCCTACCAGAAGGATCATAAAACTACACTCTGGAAATGCTCGAAACCCCTACGAAAGCCTTGTCGAATGTGTGTGTGTGTGTGTGTGTGTGTGTGTGTGTGTGTGTGTGTTTGGGCGCCGAATATGTTGTTATGTTCCTTCCTTTCTTCTTCCGTCCTTCGTCCTATCCATCATTTATTCTGTCTTTCCCATCTCCCTCCATACCTTTCCCTCCTTTCTTCCCTCCTCTTGCTCGGTCATTACGTATACCTCTCTCTCTCTCTCTCTCTCTCTCTCTCTCTCTCTCTCTCTCTCTCTCTCTCATCCGTTGGTCTCTTTCTTTATTCTCTCTTACTTTCCCGCACACAGCATATTGCGCCATTCATGTCTTTCTTTGTGTCTTTTCCCCTCTCTCCCTCCACCCATCGCCTTTCTTTTCTTTCCTCCATGTCTCCTCTCTCCCTCCCTTTTTTTTTCCTCCCCTCCCTCTCCGTCTCTCCCTCCGTCCCTCCCTCGCCTCTTCATTCTTCGCTCCTTCCCTTCTTATCACTCACTCCGATCCAGCATGTCACTCCTGCGTGTGCGTGGGGGGAGGGGAGAGAGAGAGAGAGAGAGAGAGAGAGAGAGAGAGAGAGAGAGAGAGAGAGAGACGCCTCCTCCTCGCCCTGACAGTACAATGAAGGACGTTTGGACGAGATCATCGCTGATTCGACAGAAAAGGAAGAATGTCCATCACGCCTCCGTCCTTCTACACACACACACACACACACACACACACACACACACACACACATATTAAGCTTGTTATGTAAGTTGTTTATGTATATTAACAAACAAACGCCAGGATTATTACAGCAACAAAGAAATAAAGAAGCCCAGAAAACATTACTGCTACTACTATTGCTACTACTACTACTAATACTACTACTACTACTACCACCAACACCACCATCATCACCACAACCAATTCCACCACAGCCAGAAAAGGAAGAAGACAAATATGACAGCAATAAAGAGATAAACAGAAGTGCGTGGATAAAAGATGATGAACGAGACAGAGATGGAGAGAAGGAACACCAGCAGCAGTAGCAACAGCAGGAGCAGTAGTAGTGGCAGTAGGGCAGGAGGCAGGCTGAAGGGCAGGCAGGCAGGCAGGCAGGCAGCACAGTGAGGAGCAGGCTGGGGTAGATGGAAGCGGTCCGGACAAGTTTTTCGTCCATAAACTTTTTACTATTTTTTTTTTAATCAAGGTCGAGGCAAGGTCTGTCCCCGCCTGCCTTTGATCCCTGTGCAAGAGGAGGAGGAGGAGGAGGAGGAGGAAAGTGGGAGAACAGGTATATATAGGAGAGGTGGAGGAGGGTTAAAGGTACGTGGACGTGTTATAAGTAGGATGGAGAGGAGGAGAAGGAAAAGTGTGTGCTTGCTAGTTACAGCTGACTTGGGGTGTGATAGAGACGAGGTATAGTGGCGAAGGAAGGTGAAGGAGTAATCATATGAGGAACAGGAAGGAGAGGAAGGAGAAAAAGAGAGTGAGGAGAAAAGGAGAAGGAGGATAAAAGGAGAGTGAGGAAAAGGGAGATAGCGTACGGTATGATGAAAGAGAGGAGAGTGAGAGAGCGTATGAGAGAATGAATGAAGGGAATAGCGTTAGAGAAGGAGAGAGATGCAACGTATAAGCGAGGGAATGAGAGGACGCTAGTCTAGTTAATTAAAGAAAAACAGGAAAGAAAAAAAAGTTAAGAGAATGTGGGGAAATAACTTGAGACTGGATAGTTAGAGAACGAGAGAAGAAAGGGAAAAGTAAACCGAAGAGAGAAATAGAAGTAGTAGCAACGTAACAGAAGGGATGAAGCGGAGGAAGAAGAGGAGGAGGAAGAAGAGGAGGAGGTAGATAATCCTTGGGGGCATTGGCAAGGGACGGAAGAGGAGGAGGAGGAGCGCCCTGGGGTATGCAAGTTTTTTTTTCTACCTTCCTCTTCTTCCTCCTTTTCACGGCAACAACATCACCAGGTAGCTACACAAGACCTGCAGAAACGTTATAGTGAGGACCTCCGCTAAATGTCATTCATAAGAGGCCTAAGAGCAGTTGTAGAGAGGGAGAGTGAAGGGGAGAAGGAGGGAGAGAGAGGGGAGGAGGAGGAGGAAGTGGAGGAGGAGGAGAGGGAGGGATGGTGCAAGACTAGAAACGGAAGGGAAGAAGGAAGTATCGGAGCAAGATTCCTCCCTCCCTCCCTCCCTCCCTCCACATGCGGAAGCGATAGAATGTGGAGAGAGAGAGAGAGAGAGAGAGAGAGAGAGAGAGAGAGAGAGAGAGAGAGAGAGAGCATAATACTTTCTAACAGAACAATGGATGCAGACTGAACAATCGTTATGTTACCAAAATCGAGCGTTTGGTTATGAAAATAGTGTCCACGGTAACTCGAGAAGAACTCATTATTAATTCATATATATTCATTCATTCACGCATTCATTCATCTATAAATACAAAAATGATCACACATCACACAATAATAAAAAAAGATATGTAAAGTTAAATTAAGCGCAAACGATCATTGTAAGTATAGACCGTTAGTTATAAATGAATATACGAAAATATTAAAAATTTGAATACACACACACACACACACACACAGTAGTAGTAGTAATAAAAGTAGCAGTAGTAGTAGTAGTAGTAGTAGAAATAGTAGTAGCAGTCACCTCGAAGCTTTCTCACGTCACGCAAGCAAGTCGATGATCCGAGACAAATTAGATGTTAGTCAGTTTATCGAAGCCTCGTGGGAGCAGGAGGCCGGGCAGGCAGCGGGGAGAAGGGGGGGTGAAGAGCCGCCGGAAGACCTCGTACGAACCATGATTAGTTGAGTGTCACGGTGTGTGTGTGTGTCTGTGTGTGTGCGCTCTCAAACACGCACACAAAGGGAAAGGAAGTCCGCCCTGCTTGCTAGATATGTTTGCTAGGCTATTATCTATTATTATTTGTTGTGTCGATGAAGACGAAAAAGAAGAGGAGGAGGAGGGAAGACGAATACAAGTGATAAAAGAATCTAAATCAAATGGAAGGATAAGAAATAGGATATACAAAGACAAAGAATCAAGAAAAAACACCACCAAAACAAGTTAAAGAAGCGGAACAGTTATAATTATGTGCAAACAAGGAAACAAAAAAAATAGAGCGGGGTGTGAATGAAAGAGAAGACGAACAAGAACAAGTAGAACAGGAAGAAGAAGAAGAAGAAGAAGAAGAAAAGGAAGAACAAAAAAAAACAAGAACAAGAAAATTCAAACGCCAAAATCAAGGCAACACGCATCATTTTAACACGAAGAGGAAGAGGAAAAGGAAGAAAAAACATCCGAGTCTGCGATCCTATTTCTTGTACCGTTAGAAATGAGGAGTTATGACACAGGTGGGCTAGAGGCGGGCAGGTAGTACTGGGCAGGTAGTGCGAGAGGAGGATCGGATGCTGCTGCTGTTGCTATCAAATGCTACTGGTGATGCTTCTCGGCGTAACAATGACAGACCCGCTCCGCCGTTTCATCTCGCCGCAACACACTCATTACTCTCTGAAGCCGGTGCTCTCGCTGTCATCCGTGCGGTGTCATAGGCGGCAAGGTCGAGGTTATCATTATTGACACTGATTTCGAGCCGTGACAAGGTGCATTGCGGTGACATTGTGTGAGTCAAACATTTTCCAAGCACGCACATTTTGACTTGGCTTTCGTAGGAGTTTGGGGCGTTTCCATAGGTAGTTTGATCCTTCTTCTGTACCGTGGACCTAGAAAAACACTCATTAGAGCCCGATTAATCTCCTTTTTGGCTTGGAAATAGTTGAGAGTGAGTTAGTACCCGCCTCTCTTTCCCGCCATCCCATCCGTGACACGACGCTTTCGGTTGCATCCTCTTCCTTTTCCTCTCTCAGCCCTTCCTTCTTTCTTCATTTGTGTAGTGGATCTGTGTCTCGTTGTTCCAATCTTCCTCTACATAACTGTCTTCTGCTTCCTCTAGTTATTCTTTCCTTTTGTGGTTCAGTTATGATTTCGTTTCGTTATCCTAGCATTCGGGAATCAATTCATCTGAGCAAGTACTAAGTTTCGTAAGGTATTAAAGGTTAAGTTGTGGGTATACGTTACAGCTACGCGTGACCTCGGTGCTCATCTCCGTCGCATTGACCCTTGAGTCTGTGGTGGGTAAGAATGGAGTGAAGTTGTAATCGGTTTGAAAAAATTTAATGAGCTTGGAATCTTGTCTACGGATATGAAATGGAGCGGATAAAGATAAAGAAAGGGATACGTGAGTCTGGATCCATGTAACTCGCTTGAAGGAGAATCAGAGTGCAATGACAGACCAGAGAAGATTAAAGTATCACCACAGGCTAATCCCATATGTTAAATCTTGGTTTGAATTTTTCTCTATTACATTATATCGGTTTCGAATTAGGGATAATGCAGATATCTTAACCCTTTTCTTTTGCAATGATTGACCTACTAACCCGTTTTTTTCTTCTCTTGTAAGGTACGAAATGATAAACACACACACACACACACACACACACACACACACTCCCCTTGCCCCACTCACACACATACACAGCGCGCGTGCTAGAGGAAAGGAAGTTCACTGTTTTCACATTAGCCTTTCGTCCTGGAGAAAAGGAAGAGAGAAAAGGAGAAAAAAAGAGACGAGAGAGAGAGAGAGAGAGAGAGAGAGAGAGAGAGAGAGAGAGAGAGAGAGAGAGAGAGAGAGAGAGAGAAATCATAGCAGTTTAAGTCTACCCGCTTCAACACTCCGCCTTGAAAATAATATACCTTAGCCTTGACAGGGATGAGGTGACGTCCTATTATTTACTAGTCTACTTACCCATGGAGGTCGAGGGGGGACGGGGGGGGGGGGGCAGGTTAGTAGGTGATAGAGAGGGTAGTAGGTGTTGGTAGTCGGAGTGGGTGGGGGAGAGGGGGGCAAAGTTGAAGAGGGCAAAAGCAAGAAAAACTGTTCCCTTGTAGTTCATTGAAGCTAATCTCGGCAAAGTTTAAACCCCGGAAGTGTTTTTGTAAGTGCGCGCCGAGTGTGATATTAAAACATTTGCTCTCGAGAGGAAGCGAAAGAAAGTCTCAATTTTTTTTTTTTCCGAGAATGCCGCGCGGAGCAGGTGTGAGTCGCCTTGTTAGTTAATATTGCAAAAAAAATGTAAAGAAAAAAAATAAATATGAACCGTTAGAAAACACACACTCGCGTAATACGTTTTTGGGTGTTTGTATGTCTGTCTGTTTCAGTTCCTCCATCTTTTTTCTCTGCCTTTTATTTTTCTTGTTTTGTTTTTTGTTTATTTCCCTTTCCTTCCTTTCTGTTTGTATCTTTGTCTTGTCTGGCACACACACACACACACACACGTAAACACAAAACAGACGAAGTTCCTTTAAATTTTACCCCATCCGGCTCCTCACAATGGAAGCTTTCTGACGACCGAGGACTAAAAACTTCTCTGAGGACGCCCGCAGACTTGATCCAAGCGGTGGGGGCGGGGGCGGGGGCTGGAACGGGGCGGCGGCGGGGCAGGAGAGGAGAGGGAGTGAGTTAGGCGACCGAGGTACACGAGGGGAAGAAAAATGTCCATAAATCCGTAATTACTGCCTCGTTTCTTTGTGATGAACGAGCGCCGCGTGTCTGGGCCACCGATCCGACAGGAAACCGATTATTTCTACGCCTTGAAAAGATAATAGAGGCGTTTGTTCTGTCTGTTAGGCGTGCCTGTGTGGGGAGAGATTTTTGAGGGCCCAGGGCTTGCAGAGACAAGGGGTTGGAGGTGTTGAGAGAGAGGCAGGGAAAGAGAAAGATGGAGGGAGGGGGGCAGGAAAAGGAGGTTGGAAGGAAGGGGCAAGAAAAGGGGGAATTGAGGGAAGAAAGCAGAAGGGGAATGGAAGGAAGGGGAAAGGAAAGGGGGTGATGGAGAGGCAGGGAAGGGAAAGAAAGGAGGGAGGGAAAGGGGGATGAAGGATAGGATGATGGGGAAGGAGGAAAGGGGGGTAGGAAAAAGGGTGATGGAGAGAGGGGCCACTTTGTTCCGGTGTGGTGTCATGAGACAGCCGCTATAATAAGACATCCCATCCTGATCTGCGCATACGCGGGCTTTGTTTACAAACAGAGGGTGGATGGACTATGACATGGTACCGTGTCTTTTGTCGACTACCTATCATGAAACGTCCCATCTAAATTTATTCTTTATCTTTTTGAAAGTGATAAATGAGGATGGGATGTCTTATTATAGCCGGATTTCTCATGACACCACACCGAGAAAGTGCGAGAGGGCAGATTGGGTTGTGAGTTTGCATGATAAGAAATTGATTAGAATATGAATTCTATTTCTCAACTAGAAAAAAAGTGGTGTCACGTAATTAAGACATGAATAATTGCTATTAGGAAGCACATCAATCTAAGGCCCTTAAACTTGGACGTTGTGTAAGTGTGTTTGTGTGTGTTTGTGTGTGTGTGTGTGTGTGAGAGTGTGTGGGTGGGTGTGAAAGTGTGTGTGTGTATATTTATTTCAATAGCACTGACCCACTTATTTTCCTCTCATTATTTTGGCAATTCTTTTCTTAGAGTTTGAATGCCTCTCCCTCACAAAGTACTGTGATTCTAACTATGGTGATGTAACAGCAACTTTGACTCATCAAATACAGTAAAATGTATTCTAGTGTGGTTATCTGCACTGCCAAACCCTACAATACTCAAGAATATTCCTCATATTATGGACCGAAGTGCCTGTAACAAGTGATTAAGACTTTACAGTGTCAGGTTGCCTTATCCTGGTATCCAAAGAATGATTGCCTGGTAGAATTACAAAAAAACATTTCATTCAGTGGTGTTTATTATGTTTCTATCTAGCCCAGATGTCTGAGGCAATTGTTGTTCTTGTCATGTTTTAAGTAAAGTACATATAAAATAACAAAATAATTTTCTAGATTATCGTTATTTCATTGAAACACATCCTATGTGTATCATGAGGTGGCATAAACAGCATTACCATGTTAAGTGAATAACTTCAGTATGCTTCTCAATTTTCAGAGTAAACTGTATAAAGCTGTACTTGGAGGTGAAGTTATATCCACTCATACTTTATCTATAAATATGTTTACTAGTTGTCATCAAAAAGGAAAGAAAGGTAAGTAAAATATCTTTATTGGAATTCTTTTATTATTTCAAAATTTTGACAAAATACTACAACAAATCTGATCTCATCATGCCTTGTCCTGGTTCTGCCTTGCCAACATAGCGAGCACTTCTTCAACATTGTCTTCATTTTCACCATCATCCTCTTCATCGTCCTCCTCCTTCATGAAGGTGTCACGAGGCACCCCAAGGCGGTCGTGTTCCCACTCGGCTCCCACAGCACAGGACAACAGCCGCTGGATGTTACGCTCCTCACCGCTGCCATATATGTACCCATTCGCCTTGTCTATTGCCTGCATAACATGAAATAAAAAATAAATTAAATACAGTTGAAAAAACAATAAATCAAACATAATTCTGCACTCATCTGCAGCTACACATAAACCAAGAATGTTTTTTAAATGGGAAAAGTCAAAAACTAACCTTCATTGCATTGAGAAGTGTTGAGTGGCTTTCCACACTGACAGGTATGTAGGAGACCAAAGAATAGTCCGTAACAACCTCAGCCATGGCCTTGTTGAGCTTCTGGTACTTCCGGGTGCCAGGAGCATCCCCCAAGTACTCCAACAGGTAGTCCAGATCCATCACCTCTGTGTAGAAGTCCAGACCCATATCTAGAGCACCATATTTCTCCACTGCATCCACCTGAAAAATGGATAAGATCACTACATAAATGCATCATCACCCTCCACCCCATGAAGCTTATTTTTCTTTTAATGGCTGTTAATCTAATTGGAAGATATAAGAGTATTCTAAGGAAGTTATATTTGATTGTTCCCTCAGCTTCCATCCATTTGATTCATATACAATTTTATTTCCTCTTTTTAGGAAGAAAATTTATTAAGTTAAAATAAATATCAGTATATAAACTACAGGAGGATATTAAGATCTAGATGGGATATGATACAGAGCACAGCATTTACCTTTGATAATATGTTGACAGTTGGCATCTCCATCATCAGCATGCTGCTCAGGGTCAGCATGACGGCCGAGACATACTTCCCTGCAGTGATGGGACACATGCAACAGAGTTGGATTATTATTAAACTTAGTGCTTCCTCTGTAATGTACACATGTTCTTGCATCATACAGAAAGCATTGCATCTTACACACAGACAAATAATGGAAATCAATTTCAGAAGAATAACCCAGATCTTTGCTGTGAAAGAAAAAGTACCTTACCCGGGTCATTAGCATAGTGAGAGTCTACCAAGTTGACTGCGCAGAGACGTGCTCCTTCCTTCTCTAAGGCGGAGAGGATGCTACGCACCATCGTGTGGTGGGAGTACAGCTCAGCCTGAGGAAAGAAACAATCTTCATTAAGGAAACAACAACAAATATGTCCACCCACTTTGTAAAGTAGTGATTGCTGTAAATGTTCCAAAAATTGTAACTGTATTGTAATTGTAAAGAGTAACACTTTTACCAGGGGCTGTATTAGAAAAGACTTTGAAAGTGAAATTTGGCTTTCATAGGAGAGATTCCTTCAAAGTTTCCTTTTAACTTTTAGAAACTGAGAGTTACTTTTAGAATTCCTCAAAAGCCAACAAACTGTAAAAGTTCTTGGGTAAGAAGAGCTTTTAGTACCCCATTTAGATGGAAAGCCAGAGGTCCATATTGATAAAGCCCCAGGTTTCCTCTTGAGGAGAAGTTCCAGAACAAGGCATTAGTACATTATGTGCATTGACAGTGGGTCCAACACAGAGTTGCAGCATATTTCATCCTCAATGCAAGACACTAAAAAAATAAAATAAAATCAGCTATTGCAACAACTGATGTCCAACAGCAGTTGCTTTCCCATGAAAGAATGTGAAAAGTCTTTGACAGTATACAGACAAATGTTTTTGTTGTTATAAATGGTATTTTTAATCACATTTTTTGTCATTTTCCAATAGATAGTTTATGCAGTTCAAATTTGGTTTTGATGGTAAATCTCATAGCCCCCTGATGCCCTGTAGGGTTTGCCACTTCTCGTTCAGGCAAAGGCTAGGGCCACCACTTAAAATAGGTGGTTGGGTTTGTAAGGGCATGCACCTGGAAAATCTTGCGCCAGAAACTGAAAATGGCTCGATTTACGAGCCATAAAACGTCCAACCGCTCAGGAAGTGAAAGTGGACACTGAACGAAATGATAATGATGATGAAATTTGGTTTGATACAATGTAATTTTTAATGACAATACTGCACTGTATGTGTTGTTACTGTAGACAGAGATAAGGAACTATAGTGATCAAAGCAAATGTCTGAACAACTCCTCTTAAGATTTTTCATTTCATTATGTCTCTTTCTTTTTTACTGATGCTTCAAATAAGAAGAGCTGGTGCAGGTAATGTATGCATAATTTTATGACTGATAGCAGATGGACAACCCAAGTTGCAAGAGTGACAACCCCAAAGTTGTAGGAGTCAGGACAGACAAAGAATCAGGTGGAGAGATGAAACTAGAGCACATGCCAAAAAGTACACTAACATCAGACAGAGGTGGAGGATGTTGGGAAAGGATTTTACCTGCAGTCGACGAGAAAGGGCTGGTAATGATGATGATTAGACATGAGTTTTCACCCAATATAAGTTATGAGGATGATACCAATATATCAAAGAAATACATGGACATACCTGGCCTGGCAAGTCGAAAATTAAGTAGTGTTTATGAAGTTTTTTTAGCTTATTGATGAGCCAGGTGATGTTGGCTTCGAGGAGTTCCATGCAGAACACAAGAGCTCCGTTGGGTCCCACTCCTTGCATGGCCATCACCTCCTCCACCTGCACCAGCTCCTGGATGTCCACGGCAGCATCGTACGGCACGGTATCATTAGCTGGATCTGAGGACCCAACATTATTTGTGAAGGATAATGCTTAACCCCTTCACTCCGGCGACGCAGACGTCGGCGTCCGACGGCGTCACCGTTAGTCCTCTTCTAAACCTCTTAATCCTCTACTAAACCTCTTAAGAGGAAATGTAAGAGGATTAAGAGGAATTTAGAGGAGGATTGAAAGGTTTAGAAGAGGATTACTCCTCTTCCATTTCCTCTTGACCCTTTCCATACTGTGACGCCGACGTCTGCATCACGGATGGAAAGGGTTAAGCCTTTCAAAACATAATTCTTTACAATAAGCATGTTTGTTCAAATTCATATCATGAGTGAATGTGTTTCTTGCATAAAAGGTGGACTACAATAAGGCCATGTGACCATTTTGAGAAAATATTCAAGTCAAAAACAAAAGAATCCAAGGTGGAGAGGATGATATTCATCCTCACCTCCTGCAACCTATGAGTTATGTCCTTCTAGACACCTCTTACAATTCACCGTGGAGTAAAGAGAAATGTTTCCATGATCCTCATGTTCCTGCTGAAAGTCTAACAATTAAGTCAGCTCTTATATAATAGCTTTTTTCATGAGTCCTACATTTGGCTAACTACAACACTGCTAGGTATTCACTTTCAACCCCTTCTGGACTGAATTCATAAAACAAAAATAAGGTGATTAGTTTTCAGAAATGCAGCAAACAATAAGAACTCACCAAGATTTATTACAGCCACCTTGCGACCCAAATTCTGCAGCAGCCTGGCCATTGCCTTGCAGTAGGTGGTCTTCCCGCTGCCCGGCGGCCCCAGTACAACTTGGCCAAACTGAGTCCCCATTGTGTGGCCAAATATTATAGAGCTCTGCAGAAAAGAAAAATAAAGAATTTTCTTGCTTTTGCACAAAGCTCAACTTAATAAATCTGAAATAGTGTGTTCTGAAGAATTGGTTGAATTGTTGTATATTGCTGAGGCTAGCAAGAGCAGAGTGAGATGACAGTTGTTTAGTTTGGCCTTCTGGCTCATATTTGTGATGGCCCAACACAACTGTAGTACAAAACTAACTCAATCACCTATCACCATCACATTGCTGAATCTTACTAATGGCTTAAGATTGGGTATCACCAAGCAGTATTGGTGCTCAGTGCATTCCGTCCTTATACGTAAACTGGAAATGCAATAAATTTTATGGGTTGCAGAACACTGGCTGCCTGGCAGCAATGGACTCAACCAGCAAAGCAAAAAAAAATTATTCATGTCCAGTTAGGTCTACTAATGCCTGTGGCCACACATGTGCTTCATGGCTGCAACTGGTTTCTAGAAATAGATTAATATGTCACTTTTTGAAAAGGAAATGAATGTGCTGAGAGGAACTGTTGGAACAGCAAAAATATGAGACATTTCTGCCTTGGCCAGCCCCCCATTGGGGACATTCCCTCAAGGAAACATGGCGTCGGAGATACAGATAGATAGATTATTTTTGTAACTTACGGTACTTTTTGCCCACAAGACAATGTTATCCGCAAACCTTTACTACCAGGAACTGGTCAATTCTACGGACACTCAATTTTTCACCCCTGCCCTCTACTCTTGCTTCATCTCTCAACAGTGCTCCATGTAAATATCTAAGATGGGAGGTGACATCAAACTCCTGCCTTGTTTCTACACCAGTCCAAAATTCTTTGCAAATGTTGCCAATTAATCACAAAGACATTATTTTTTATTGGATAAGGCCTTTATTTCTTCTAATATTACTAACCCATACCATATATTTTAAGAATATCCTTAATAGATACTTTCTTAAAATCTATAAATGCAGCATACGGCTTTCTACCCTTCCGATAGATACTTTCGTCACTGAAAAGGCAAACATACATTCTACTTGCAGTAGTGGACACTCACCAGACTACCAGCACCTTTTCTCCAGAAGGGCTTCAGCAACTTCAAGGGTTGTTGAGCGATCCAGAGTAGGCAGGGTGAAGGAGATCAGCAGCGGCTGAGGCAAATCAAGTTTCTCTGCCAACAATCGGATTGACTGTTCTGTCTCCTCTGAGTCCACTCCAAGGAGACACCTGTCAGAGTGAAGGTAGTGAATATGCAAACATGCATGCCTTCAGTTCATGAATAAGATAAAAAGTACATATATAGACCAATTTGTTATTCAGGTACTGTAATCTCTGATCATATTTGATTGTTGTTGTTGTTCCCTTGAGCCTTTAGATAGTTAGGTAATTAGTATGATAAGTTTTCCATCCTACAGATCATGACATTGCCCACTACCACAACCTGGTCAAAAAATAAAAGGAAGGGAAAAGACAGGAAAAAAAAAATGAAAAGAGAATACTTACTCAACAGATACTTACTCCTCTAGGAGTAAGGAATCCAGCTCAAGTGCATTGTGCTGAGTGCTGAGTATACCATTATTTTGACAAGTATTTATAATTATAAGAAAAAGCTGAAGTAGTGATTTACCTGATGTTAAAGACGCTTAGTGGGGTAGTAGAAAGTGACTCCCTATCTTGTGCAGACTCCCGATGTACGCTGAAGAGGTTCCCAATTTTCCCACACTGGGTGACCGTCACAAAGACTCGATTGCTGTAAAAGAATAGGAAATAAGACTTCATATCACCCACAATGATTATTTTATTCCATACTTTGCTGATATGGGAAACAGTATCACTAATGATGATGCTGATGTTAAGAATGTCATGACTTTATTACCATACTAGTTTATTTGGAAGTATTTTTTCAAAGGAAGAGGCAGCAAGTAAAGTAAAGTAAGTAAGTAAGTAAGTAAGTAAGTAAGTAAGTAAGTCAGTCAGTCAGTCAGTCAGTCAGTCAGTCAGTCAGTCAGTCAGTCAGTCAGTCAGTCAGTCAGTCAGTCAGTCAGTCAGTCAGTCAGTCAGTCAGTCAGTCAGTCAGTCAGTCAGTCAGTCAGTCAGTCAGTCAGTCAGTCAGTCAGTCAGTCAGTCAGTCAGTCAGTCAGTCAGTCAGTCAGTCAGTCAGTCAGTCAGTCAGTCAGTCAGTCAGTCAGTCAGTCAGTCTCTCTCTCTCTCTCTCTCTCTCTCTCTCTCTCTCTCTCTCTCTCTCTCATGTCTAAACTGTAATAAAACAGAACTCTCATATGGAAATTCTGCATACATGTGAAAGTGTCAGCTTTAGGTACACTGGCGGTTTTGGTATCATGAACAAACATGAGAGGGGAGATTTAGTCTATCAACTACAGTTTCAAACTAGACAATGATGTCTAACCAAAATATAGGCAAGAATGATCCCTCATATGATCCTTGTCATAATGAAGCACCCAAAAAGAGCACATCCTTCTCACCTGTAAACAAGGACAGCAAACTCAGTGTGAACACCATTGATTAGCTTAGCAAACACCTGAGAACGCACAGAGCTTGGTCGATCTGGGTTTTCTTTGAAAAGTGATGCCATACCAGTCTGAAGGAAAAATATTAATTAAAAATCAGATCAGTATACCAGTACCACATATTACACTGAGTTTGACATAATACTGAGTAGAAACATGTTAATATACATTTGTCATGCTTAAAAAATGAAACATCTACAACAGGGGCTTCATGTTTCCACCTTTCCACCCTTGGTGAATATTTATAATAGTCTTACACCAACAGATTTTCAGGAAAAGAAGGAAGAAGATATATCAGAAATATCAAATTCCTGTCCAATGAGTTTTGTAATGGCCTGAGACACAGATAAAATTAAAAAAAGGCCAAGCCACAGGGTACCCTACCCTTGGGCTAATGCTACAGTGTCTGCCTTCCATTTTGGGGGCCTGAGTTTGAATATTGGGCAGATTGTTGGGAATTTTTTTTCTTGAATAGATCAATTTCTCATGTGTTTGGAGAAGTGAAAATACCCACATTAACACTGATGGCTAGCAATGGATCCATTCCTGTGTTACTTCTCCAAACAGTAGCAGGAAATCATATAGGTTGTGTCTCTCAAAAGAGTTGTGATCTCGCTGCCATAGAAAATGTGATTTGAAGTGACTCGAGAAAAAATAAAATTAAAACCCCAAAAGACTGATTGAATTTGGAGAAGGGAAGCTAGGTATTGACCCAAGAAATATAATAAAATTTCAAAAAGGCCTTGAGCCACAGGGCACCCTTTGGCTGGCCACTGGAGTATCCGTCTCTCGTCTAGCGGACCAGTGTTTGAATACAGGGCGGAATGTTGGGAAAAAAAATAGGTAAAGATTCGTATTAGGTCCATGCCAGTATCTCATAATCTACTTTATGAAACATCAGTATCTCTTCATATATAATCTTTTCTACAAACCTTCAACAGTCATGGAAACGCTTTGAAAATCCAATTCAAGGACTTTTTTTTTACTCTTGTAAATAGGGGATAATGTTTACGGAAGCGCGTCGCCTCCTCTGGCAGCGGCCGCAACGACACTGCAGCCGCTGCAGCCGTAAAATAGCTCGCAGAGGGTTTAGGGTCGGGGAGCATATTTAAACTACTCCAACCGAACTTTACGACCTACTAACGGGGGGGCTGCGCCCCCCTCAACTCCCCCTTCTAACCCGGGGGGGGCTAAGCCCCCCCTGGACCCCCCCCCACATGTATATGTGACTTATTTCAGCGAGGAGGTATTTCTCGCAACACCGGCTGCAGCGTCGCCAGAGGAGGTGACGCTTTCGTAAACATTATCCCCTATTTTCAGGAGTAAAAAAAAAGTCCTTGAATTGGATTTTCAAAGTGTTTCCATGACTGTTGAAGGTTTGTAGAAAAGATATATGAAGAGATACTGATGTTTCATAAGGTAGGTAATGAGATACTGGCACGGACCTAAAACGAATCTTAACCAAAAAATATTTGCTTGAATAGATCAATTTTTTAAGTGCTTCCATAAGTGCAAATGCCTCTCTCATCACTTTGATATCAGTTGAAGGAAAGTTCTTTGTGTCTATTATAGCTAGAATTATCCATGACCACCAAGATAAGCGTACTCTGATCGTTAGTTTCTCGTATGGGGTCATTAAGGGTAAATCATGTCTAATAACTTTTGTCATTTTACCAAAAGGTGTACAACAAGCAGCACAGGCAGCAGACTAAGACATTAATTATGATAATATATATCTGAATCTGAGAAAGGAATTTAATAAGACCAAATGCAGAGTCAACATAACAAGGATAAATTGCATTTGGGTCAGTTATTAGAGGTAACCCACAAGTATCAGTCTTAGATCTATTAGCATATAACATCTACATCAACAGCCCTGACTGCAGCCTAACCAGTGACATCAGACAATTTACTAATGACACAAACATAGGATAACTAATCAACTCAAGACTAGAATGTGTAACCTCTCCTCCCCCACCATTGCCTCGTAAACAGCAGGAAAACCCACCTTTGTTACAGTGATGCCCCCTTTGGTTTAGTTTTTCTTGGAGATTTAATAATGGACTTCTTTATGGCCCATTAGGATGACTGCGGGAATTTGAGGTCTTCTTCTTCTTCTTCAATGCCCATGAGGAGTCACGAGTGTTTGTTTACCTCGCCGACGATGACTGTGATGACCCCGGTGAGGCGCTCCAACGGTGATCCTGCTGATGTCTTGTTATAGATTGATTGAAAGTTTATTGTTGCAGGTAAACAACAAGGGAGAAGAGAGGAACATGCCATCCCAACCCCCAGGCAGGACAGAGTGTGATTATACAACTATTAATACATGTGTAGGTAGCTTAATACCTTTCACAAGTATAGTTATAGTTAATACCTTTCACAAGTTTTAGTTATTACCTTTCACACGTTATAGTTATAGTTAATACCTTTTACAAGTTTTAGTTATTACCTTTCACACGTTACAGTTATAGTTAATACCTTTCACAAATAAAATTCTTGGCGTGTTACAAAACGACATAGAAAAGCAAAGTCAGGGGAAGAAAAGAGCAGAAAAATTAACAGCAGAATTATAGTGTGTGCTGTGAAGTATAGGAGTGTTGATAAGGACCTACGAAGCGATACAAAGCGGAACAGGTCAAAAGAAGGTCAGGGTCAAGCAGAGTAATGCAAGTGACACTGACCGGGTTCAGGCCCAGCGAGAAGCCCAACAAAAGTACATATTAATTCAAAGATTCTATACTGTCTTTCCAAAACAGAGGTCAGAAAGAGTCACGGCTGTAATGCTGCATAAAAAAAATTGCATTCATTTCTATTACATGAAAAATGGAAAAGAAACAGTAACCTTGATCCCTATATAGCTCCTCAGTATGTAACATGTAATTATCAAGCACTGAGAGCTTAAAAGAAGAAGAAGAAGAAGCCGAAAACACCAAAGAAGAAGAAGAAGAAGCCGAGAACACCAAAGAAGAAGAAGAAGAAGCCGAAAACACCAAAGAAGAAGAAGAAGAGGAAGACACACAAACAGATCCCCCGGTAAACGATTTTGCCCAAGGAGACTATTTGATTTTGCCCCATCTAGCGAGCCGACGCCAGCTACTCACAGGGTTCCGTTCAGCTTTCTTGGTTTTCTTTTATAGTCTTTCATTTTAGGCGGGAGGTCGTTCTCTCAACACCGGCGTGCACCATGGCAGGGCCGCTGTGTCTTGCCCGCCGCCTCCATGTCTCTGCCCCGGTCATCCTGCGGCAGGCCCTGAGGGTGAGTGTGGCCCGGCATCATTGTGGATGTAATGCTAAATTTAGGTTAAGATTTACTCCGTGCGCCCTAACGTATCTCCTAACTTGCCAGGTAGTATAATCTGATCCCGCTAGGTTAGTACAGGTTTTTTTATCTAGTTTTACACCCGTCACTGTATTAGCCTCTTGTTACTACTTGGTTCAGAACTGGTTAACTTAAAAGGTCCCTAACTTAAGCGGTAGTGTTGTAGATCATTCAAAAACTTAACATAAAATAAGCAGTTTCGGTAAAGGTCCAGTATAACTCCGGCGCCTTCATTTTGGTCTATTTTCGGCAATTCTTTACAAGAAGTCCGCCTCCCCCTCCGCCACTCCAGCCCCCCCCTACCCCCCAACACAAGCCTGGGGACCTGTGCAGAACCATTTTTTTGGGAGGGGGTAAGACAAAATCACCGAAAAATTGGTTTCTAAAGTTTCCCTAGAAAAATCCCTAAAATTAGGAAAATTCCTAACCACCCTAAAACAGGTGGCGGTATTTGTCCGCCACTTTTTACTAATGTATATGTATACAAAGGGTTTTGTGAAGGCTTGGAAGAAAATATATCAAAATTAAGGCGCCGGAGTTATACCGGACCTTGACCGCAGTTTCATATGCAGTATCATTATGAAACTTGACAGGTAATATAATCTGTAGCCGTTAGGTTAGTACTGGTATTTATCTAGTTTTACACCCGTCACTTAGTTTAAAACTGCATAAATTAAAAGGTCCCTAACTTAACATATAGTAACAAGTTGACTGTACAAGCAGGTGCAGGTCATGTTAGTTAAGTACTTGCTTTGTCTGAGTACCATTTCTCAGCCTTTTTGGTTTACTCTTACATCTCAGAGCTACCTCAAGAATTTGCCATACCAGAACTTATTGTTAAGTAAAACATCACCCCTTTGTATTTTCCACCATCCCTCTTAAAAGTTCTCTCCTAACATTGCCCTCCTTATATCAAAGGATTGGCCATGCACAAATACATGTACACCTTTCACTTTATTGACTCCTATTTTGATGTTTCAGAGTTTTAGTGTCACAGCAGCAAGACCCAGAGAAACAGCAGCAGCAGAGACAGCAATAAGAAGTGAAAGCAGAAATTCTCCTGCCATATTTGATGAGGAATTTGATGACAGGTAAGAATCATGCAGCAGTTTGTATGCTAGAATGGTACACATACATAAAGACATAAAGTAGATGTATAGATGTCATTGAAGAAGCAAAGAACACCTCTCCTTTAGCTGTTCAATGATTTGAAACTTAAGCTAAATGTGTGGTACAAAATCATTACTGTACAAACTTCTTGGAGTTTTCCTTTTTCCATAATAAATCTAATGGACTGGCTGTTTGGGATGGCAAGAATTTTGAATGATTTATGACTGTGGGCCATATTTCAAGTCAAAGCCAAGAAGTTTCGGGTCCTTACAGAGGTCGGTCTAGGGGCCGTACTACAAGTCCAATCCGAGAAGTTTCAGGCCCCTACAGAGTTCGGGATGAATAACTCTGTAGGGACCCGAAACATCTTGGACTGGACTTGTAATACAGCCCCTAGACTGAACTCTGATGAGACCCGAAACTTCTCGGATTCGACTTGAAATACAGCCCTGTGTGCCATCAGTTTCAAGAGTAGAAGTGTAGTTTATGTCAGTCAATGAGCACATAATTCAATCTGATATTAATAACAGAATGAAAAGCAACCATATACAGGAATAGGGTTGTAAAATTCCCAGGAATTTTGAACTGGAAAACCCCAAACAGTTAATATAGGTCTTAACTCAGAAAACTCATCTATGCTTTCCTACTAATGAGACTATATAACACAGTGAATCCATTCTTTGTTAATTTATGCTTTAGGTTTCTGGATATCATGTGTTTGAAAATTCCCTACTTAACCCAACCTAACCTAACAAAACCCCAAACACTTACCATACGTCTTGACTCAGAAAAAATCTTTTGTTCTTCCTTACTTAATGAGACTTTCTATATAACACAAGGAAGGCTTTCTTTGTTAATTTATGCTATGTGTGTCTGGATATCATGTGTTTGAAAGTTTCTTAAGCTTAATCTAACCTATTGGAAATTCAATTTTTGTTGCTCAAATTTTTTTAATTAATAATTATATTGACCAGTATTGGTTTGTTTATTACTACAAATACACATGTAGGAAAGATTTGAAAATTCCTGTAATCCCACCCTTTGCAACCCTATACTTGAACACTCAGTTTGGGATGTTAGTAAATATATTTCCTGTGGACACACTTATTTTTGTCAATTTTTCAAATGAATTGCTAATTTTGATGTTAGCTAAATCAGTTTTCAATATATAATTACTTCTTTTACCACCCATACAGTGATGTCGTCGTGCCACGGGAAGCCTGGATTGAAACTCTGGACACCAGCGTTGCATCACCCCTGACAGGCCTGATACACCTTCACCCCCGGGTGTTTGGTGCTTACCCAAGGCTTGACCTTATTCATGAGAATGTAGTCTGGCAGCAGAAATATCGTGCAGTAGTAAGTTATTTGATATGCTTCTATTGTTACAGAAAAGGAGAACTTGCAAAAGCAACCAGGATTTATCTAAATCTATATCTCTTATGCCTTATCCCTCACAGGAACGTCTCTCAAGGGTCAAGTCTCTTTGTCACTCTTTAAGAAAATCTTAATGTTACAGTATGCATTTGCTGTGTAAAAAGTGATTGTGTGTCGTTTATGCTCTCCTGTTAGATTAATAAGTTCCTTCTGTTTTCCTGCCACAGAATACGGCCCACACCAAATTACGATCAGAGGTGCGAGGTGGCGGGAAGAAACCGTGGCCTCAGAAGGGACTGGGTCGGGCAAGACATGGCTCCATACGGTAAGTGACCCTCTGAACCTTCGGGTGTAAAGGGAGTTGTTGAAGGCATGAATGGAGGAGAGCTGTTGTTGTGCTCTATTCAGGTAGCAGTTACTCAAGAGTCTGGTGTTGTAAGGAGAGGTGTGATGTTGATGCAAGTTTTGAAAACATGAACAGTTTGCTGTTAGGTGATTAATATTAGTATTATCTACCCAGCCTTTCTCAATATGTAGTATGTAGATAGGTATGGAGGAACATTCTCTGGTGAGAGATTTAAATGGAGGATTAATGAAAGGAGACATTTTCTTTTCATTCATGTCAGTGATCATTCCCAGTATTAGATTATATGCGTGCTGTTAATACTTACAGGGAGATGTAAATTAGCTTTTCCAAGGTCCAGACTGACTTTCAAGTGCAAGTCCAAAGATAAGGAGAGAATACAAAGGATGAGATAACAGCTGACCACTACATAATTGTTCTGAACGGCAAGAAAGTTTTGAGAACTTTGGAAACGTTCTTTCAACATATTTGATTTATTTTTCTTTCCTGAGTTAGTGTGACCTTGATGACAAATTAATCAAAACACACCATACCACTTGTTTCAAATTCTCTTCCAAGGTCTATGGACACAAAGCAGCATATCACATTTCATTATCTCTGAATATTCAATTTCACCGGGCTTTTTGTTCACAGGTCTCCTTTATGGCGTGGTGGAGGGTCGGTGCCGGCCCAGGCGAATACCACACAGTTCTACATGTTGCCCTTTTTTAAACGAGTGCGGGGACTCACCTCAACACTTTCTGCTAAGTTTGCACAGGTAAGCTTGGGAAAGGAACTTCACAATATCCCATTTCATACCTTTGTTTCATGCTTATGTCATCATGATTCAGAATAATTTTCCATGTAGCTAATCAGTGCACATTGTGATTATTGTAAGACATCCTTTAATGTGGATACAGTATGAAGGAACTATATTGTGCATGTTACAATCGAAAAGAAAAATTGTAGGCTCTTCCTTCCTCTAGTCAAAACTGACTGGGGGTTCTATCTGCCACTAATGTGGTGGACAGTGGACACCTAATGCAGTAACAAAATTAACAGTAAGATGATTTCCTTTTAAGAAATTTATTTAGATTTGCCAGCATGTACGCATAAAAGAGGCATTCTTCTGTTACCTAGCGTATGTAGTCCACGTCCACTTCAAAATGTGCCTTTACTCCAACAGGATGACCTAAAGGTTGTGGAAAACCTTGATATACCATCCGATGAGTCGGGGTACCTGCAGAAGCTGTGTGAGGACCGTGCCTGGGGAATATCTGTTCTCTTTGTGGATGAGTAGGTCTTCCTGTCACCCCATTATGTTCCTCTTTATTGGTTCTCCTAGTAAAGTTTTTAATTGAAAATCTGAAGATTTGGACCACTTAGTTGCACAGAAAAACTTATGAGGACTGCTAGGATCAAAATACTGGATCCTATTTTTCAGTCCTGCTGTGAGCATAGTTTAGATCCTATGGTAATTCAGGAGTTTACATTTTTCATGGCCTACTGCTTGGATTCATGACTAAAAACAGTGAAAGAGAATCCCCTGGTTCCTGCCACAAAATACTGTTCATGACTGCAGTGCATATTTTTAGTGTTAATTGGCCACACATACTAAAGTGTGATGACAGCTACTGTTGACACAAGACTAAGAATATTGCTACTAAACACATTAGTTAAAAACATGTTTGAAATCACCAATTACCTAGTTTACAAAAGCAGTCTTGGCTCAAATTGCAAGCTACAAATAAACAGAGTATAAATTCATTACAAAATACTATATTACAACTAAATATCCCCAACTCAGTACAGTGCAACATTGTCTTACATAAATAATTACAACCTTGCAACACAGCAATAATAGCTACTATACAACTTATCCTATACAACATACACAACTGTCAGGTGCTATGAAGATCTACAGATACTTACTATCACCACTTCAGCTGTAAAATGACCAGTATTTGAGGAATATTGCATGCATCACAGGGTAGTGCAATGCTGTGAAGAATAATGCCTTACCCTTCTTTTATTGCAGTACTGACCTCATGCCACGCAACATCACCCTTGCCTCGGACACCCTCATGCACATGAACCTGATGCCTGTGTATGGTGAGTTGTATTATAATAATAATAATAATAATAATAATAATAATAAAAAAGTTTATTAATCTTTGATAGCTATTAGGCTGAAAATTCACAGATGATAAGTCTTATGGCTAATATAAAGATAGATACAAAGAAGAGTTGGGTGAGGTTCAGGGAGGATAGGTGAATACTAAAATAGGAACAAAATGAGTTGGGGGATGGTGTAGTTTGGCAGAGAAGATAGAGGTTAGGTGCTCAGCCTCGCCATGGACCTTTGGGTTGACAAAAGGTTGGGTTTGTGTGTGTGTGTATTTTGTCCTCTCACCATCCAATTCCTTCTCCCAGGCCTCAACGTACACAGTATGCTGAAGCATGAAACTTTAGTGCTTACGGTGGCGGCGGTGAGGCGCATCGAGGAGAGGCTCCTGTACCACATGAACAGACCGGACTTGACAATGGCCCACAAAAAGTTTAAAAAGTAGCCCAGTAGAGACAAGATATTGTGGTTCTGTGGGCAGTTAGTGGCCAGGTGAGGTGGAAGTCTGTAGTCCTTCTCAACCTAACATAGAATGCTAGCATTTCTCTATTCCTCTAGCGAAGAGTTACGAAACTGCCTACAACAGCAGAAATAACCTTCTGCACTTACTCTAATATATCCAACATTTACTTAGCCCTCATAGTACATGAATACTTATTTACAACTTGGTATCTAATTTCTATGTATTATTCCTCTATTTTCATTAAGACAGCATGTGCTAGCCTGTTTTTTTGCTTGTAATGCTGTAGTTGGGAATGTTAATTTAGGAGCATTGTTGATTTCTGTTCAGCGATTCATTATATGAGTTTATTGTGTTGTTTGACCAGTGTTGGTCTGTGATAATGCTCTTGCTGATAGTTATTCTTGACCCGCTCTTTAATCCTCTTCTTACAATGAGTGACAGATCACCAAGGGAAATAAACATTGCCACAACTGTACCTCTTTGCAAGCCAACTGCATAATTTGTTCCTTTTTTTAAGCTGTTCTCCACTTCTATTTTGTATTTTTGTTTTTTCAGTTTCCTTTTTTTCCTATTACACTCCCTTTATTTCTCCAGTCCTCTTTCATTATATATTATTATTTTTCCTTCTCAGGGTAGTCTATACACTTTATCAGCGAAATATTTGAAAGGTGAATAGATAAAGACGAGCCAGGCAGCACACACCTGGCTCAATAATCAGAGTTTCTTTAATGTTTCAGGTTGCGTTGAAAAATGTATGTTGATGCATCTTTACTGAAAATCTTGCTGAATGGTTCTCATGCTGCATTAAAATTGTAGAGCTTCAAAATGTAGCATTCATTATTATGTTTATGAGATCTAAATGTACATAAAACATCTATGAAAGTTTGAACAATTTATATAATAAACATGTAGATATATTTGTGTGAAGGTTTTCTCCTTTTAAATATCTAGAAAAGAGAATTTAATGGACCTTGAATTCATAGAATTTAAGAATAAATAAGGGGTCATAATGTACAGACAATCAGAACAATCATCATCATCATTTTCAGCCATTGCTAGTCCATGGCAAGACAAAGGCATCTCCCAACCTCTTCCACCTCTTTGATGGCAGCACACTCCATCCAGGTCTAGGCAATGCTCTAACAGTCTAACCATTACCTGGTTCTCTGTCTACCCACACTTCTACAGTAGGCTATCTGGGTTGTCACTATTACATATGTTGTCTCTGTTGGCAGTTCTATGTATGATATTACCTGCCCAAGTGCATTTATTGTTTGGAATCAAAAAAATCTTCAAATTTTGTATGTACCTTAACCCAGTAGCAGCGGGTAGTATGTTTCTTAATTAATGGTCCCTCCAAGCGAGAAAGGAGAAAAAATCACCCCTCACACAAACCATTTCATAATATATATCAAAACATTTGTGAACAAATTATGTATCATTTATTTTCGGGGGTTTATATCATGGAACAAAGTTGGCCCGTCGCTGCTACCGGGTTAATCCATGATCCTCAATTCCTGTCTCTACGTTATAACCAGCATTATTCTCTCCTCTCTTTGGACATTTCTTAACTTCGTGGCAACTCTGAACAGAACCTCTCCACCTGAATTTGACCTCTTGACCTCTGGTTCTGTGTCTTAACGGACTTTTTCGTTGCTATTTTTATTTCTTGCCCACGAGCTAAAAAAAAAAGTTAGGATTGACAGGATACGCTTGATTCACAAGGATTGACAGGATACGCTTGATTCACAACGATCACTTCAGGGGGATTGGCAGGTTGCTCTTCATGATATTGTAGCGGGGAAAGAAAATAAATAACAGCTACATCCCTTTTTGACAACCACTATGGTTGTGATTGTATGTGGTAGCATGGTAGTTGTCGAGCGCTGGTCCTGGATGTTAAGGCCTCAGGACAAGTGAACACTCGTTCCGAGGTTTGTGACCAGAAGGGCGTTACTTGTGCGATTAATTATGGAAGGTGGGAGGATTTCCGTGGGAACCACTTTTGAGACAGCATTAAGAAACTGGATGGTGATAATGTACTATGGGGGGGGCGGGGGATGTGTGTATGGTTCAGTAATCTCAAATGAGCAGCAAAACAGGCTCCAAATGATAACACTCACTGTAAGGTTGTATATAAATATGTATTTGGTTTTCTTTTGCAAAGGTTAGCGGAGTACTAATAAAAATAAAAATAAATGAATGACTGACTGACTAATTTAACTAGCTACCGGCAAAAGGGAGATTTGGGGAATACACAGAATGCTTAGCTCTGGTTGCTGGAGGAGGAGAAGCAGGAGCTGGCGTGAGTGTCGGGCTCGGAAGGGGACGTCCACGATGGGAATGGGCGGTCCTGGTGATGGACAGACGGGCGCCGCTTGATGTGGAGATGGAGCGGCTCGGGGTGGTGTGAAGAGGCGGGCGCCCTTTGATGCAGGGAGCAGCTTGGGCAGTGGTATTTCGGCCCCCAGGGCAGTCGAGGGGCAGGTTACCCCGCCATACAAGTTCCCATCCTGTAGTCCGTCTCACACAGCAGGCCGTGGGTGGTGTGTAGGTCGGGGGCTGAGTAGAGAGATGGACACCTCTCTGACCAGCCCGCTTCTCGGTGTTTTCTCGCTGCCGCTCCTTGCTGTTGGGGTGTTCGTCTCCTCGCGTCTCTCAAGCTTGTCTCTTGCTGCAGTGGTGCTTGTCTCCTCACGTCTCTCAAGCTTGTCTCTTGCTGCTGTGGTGCTTGTCTCCTCACTGACCCGTGGGTCTCCTTGCCCTCGCCTTCTCGCCTCTGCTCCTCGCTAAGCTCCTCCCCCTTCTTCACGTGACTCCCTCTCGGCATTACAATCAAACCCTACCTACCTAACTAGTTATTGGTTTCTTGGGGGGGGAGGTTCGAGGCTTTGAGATGAGGGATTTCAGTAACTCTCGTTCACGATATTTACTCATTCGCTCGCCGTGTTATCTTCTCATAACCTTTTACGCACTTACATTCCTCAGCCACCCATTCACTCTTTCACTCATTCACTCCCACTCATTCACGCTCCCACTCGCTCACACTTACTCACTGTCACTCACCGACTTACTCACATTCTCTCGTTCATTCATGCACTCGCTTACACTTACTCACTCTGTTACTCACTGACTTACATTCTCGTTCACTCACATTCGGACCGTTACAATATTACTGTGTTTACTAAAAGCGTCCATCTTATTTCGTTTCTCATCCTGATTTCTGCTAGCTGCCTGCGCACCGTTTGTTCTAGATAGGTGAATTATTTTACTCCTGTATCACTTTCCATCTTCACTTGTTGTCCTTTCAGCTCATTACTAAACATCTTTTCTTTTTCAGCCTCATTGAGTAGATAGAATCATATATTGTAACTTAAATAGATGTCGAATGTGGCACCCTTTACGTCATCACCTCTCAGCCAATCATGAGCAGGTTATGACTTACCAGCCAATCACGTGAACAGGCTATGACATCACTTTCTTAGGACGGGATTTAAATGTTAGTGTGCGGCCAGACTTTGTGGGTGGTGCGTTTGTTCCTTTTTTTTCCGGATCCATGGCCTCAACACTACCTATGGCCGGTAAGTAGATGAAACCGACACATTATACAGATGAATAGCTTTACTAAACGTTGATATAGGTATCATTTACGTAAGGTTTATAGAAATGAGGTGAGGGCCCCGTACTATGACCACTTAATCATCCTTCATTTTCAGCATAAATATCGTATCATATAATCTCAAGGAGTAAAAATGTTTTAGAATTTGGCGTATTTATATATAGCGGTTAAAATAATGAGTTCCAAAGTATTTCTGTGAGTGCCAGGTAAAGGGTTATGTTCATCACTCCGTTCACACTACTGTTTTTTCTTAGTGGTTATTTGCGTTCGCCATAAAAAAGACCTATTCATGTGTTCAATTTCCGGGTGCTCTGGCCGCCGCCCACTTCCCAGTTACAACTACCTACTAATCACATCGTTGACTAACCACTCGGATTTTCTTTTTAATCTCACAGGAGTAATTCTATTTTTTTTTCCATCTCCAGCAACCACCTGTAAACCAGTAACCACTCATGTTGTTTACTTAATCTCAAAGGAATATTACTGCTACCTTTTCATCTTCAGTTACCACCTTTTATCTACTAACCACTAGTATTGGTTATTTAATCTCAAAGGAATATTTCTACTACCTTTTCATCTTAATTAACCACCTATATTTCCTTCTAAGCCCTCCTATACACTTATTTCGCCATGATTACTCCTAAATATACAGTAATAATGTTCCATGAAAATTACTATCGAAACAAAAGAAGGGGGACTTTTGAAAATATATTTGCACGGATTCTCCCGCTAGGTGGCGTTCATGTCCCTGGACGTTAGATGCTCCGTCTGGTTCATCGTTTATTTTACTATCTTGGTAATTACTTGTTATTAGCAATGTATTTTCTTAGTTTTAGTTGTCTATTAGTAAGGGAAGTTATATGGAACTGTAAGAGAATGAAAGAACGGAATGAAAAACAGCATTTAGCGGGCTTTTGTTTTTGTGAGCTACTTCCGTTACTGTAAAAAAAAGTGCAATGATATACCGTAGAGTAGTTGTAGTCCCGTGTAGCAATCCCAGACTACTACTACTACTACTACTACTATTACTACTATTACTACTACTAGCTATTACTACTACTACTGCTACCACCACCTCACCCTCACCACCCCCGTAACTACCAATATCGTCTTTTCGTGGTGGGAGGAGAAGGCGTCCAGTAACTTTACTCTAGACTGACGACCTTAACTGCCATATCTCCTGCCCGTCCATTCCATCACTTCTCTTATCACCATACCAGCAGCAGGAGCCTATAGGGGACTCTTACTACCACCCCTGCTACTTCGGTCTTCTATTGTGCTTCACTTGTTAAGTTTTAAAGTGTTTGTGTTGAGAATAGACTTTTTTTTTTCGTACTAATGTTGGCTGCTGTGCTCTATTAATGGTTGGGTAGGTTGATAATAATTGGCATTACTACTGCTACTGTTACTTATACTAATGTTAATGTTATGGTAATAGAAGTAGTAATTGTTGTTGTTTCTCTTGATGACATTGATAAATATAAACCAATAGTCAACATCTACCTGTTAACTCATTAGGCATTTTTTTTCTTTTTATCCTTCTTACTAAGTCTTTACTGTCACTGTCTTTTTTATTTCCATGTCTGCTCAACGAGGGGACTGTTTTAGTCTATCATTTTCTTTATTTCCCCTTCATGCCCTTGGTTCTCAATAGTGATAATATATAACAGTAATAGTAATAAAAACAGCAGTGGTGGTAGTAATGGTAGCAGTGTAGTAGCTTTTATCATTCATGTTGTAACTCCTGGTATTGTTGTTGGGCCCTGACTGGTCATATTTATAATCATTTCCATTATCGTCTCTACCCTTGGGATGAAGTGATTATAATTTCACTCAAAACAGCCTGGAGGAAAGGGGGAGGGGCAATGCGTGATGTGCTCATTAATTACTGTGGAAGATAGCATGTAGATCGTCTTCACCTTTGACGGTTAAACCTGGAGGCCAACATAGAAATAAAGCCTCTCTCTCTCTCTCTCTCTCTCTCTCTCTCTCTCTCTCTCTCTCTCTCTCTCTCTGTTACTAATTTTCTCCCTTTACTTTCAATACTCCGCGAACGTAAATAAAAGCAAGTATCAACACATGTAGTACGTATCGTGAGCACACTCGCTAAGGTCACAGAGGAAACGAATAATGCAATCTGCCTCCCCTACCCTTGAAGTAAAGCTATATAAAGTTAGTTGGTGCACTCGTTATTATCATTATCAATATTTACATTTGTGGATTAATTTCAAGGTCTACTTTCTTTTTCCGTATAATTATCGTGGTCCCAATTCAAAATCGTAGCCAACAAGTATAAATAAGAAAGCATCCCCATGAAGTAAAGCATTTGTGGATTAATTTCTTGGTCTACTTTCTTTTTGGGCATAATTACCGTGGTCCCAATTCAATTTCCCGGCCTGACCCAGTAAGAGTGTGTGTTCCGGAGAGGCAGGTGACCACGGTTGCCAGATTATCTTACTCAAAGCCGCGTATTTACCGGTTTCTGGCCTATTACGGTTCCCAAGGAGCACCAATAATTAACCATTTAAACGATAACCATATATGAAGGCAGTTATTTGGGTGATGAAAGTAGTTTTTGGGTCGGAAATCAGAAAACATAAGAGGCAGAGTACGAGAATCTGGCAACGTTGCTGAGGTCATCATGTCCGTCACCTTCCATTCTCTCGGCGCTGGACGGCACACACAAGCGCGCACAATTCCAGGGGTCACTTCGTTACTCGGGAAAGATCAGCACGCAAATGTTCTGTAATTTGGGCCAAGGCGGCGTATGGAGGGGCAGACTGCATTATTCGCTTCCTCTGTGACCTTGGCGAGTGTGCCCACGATACGTACTACAAATGCTGATACTCGCTTTTATTTGCGTTCGCGGAGTATTGAAAGTAAAGGGAGAAAATTAGAAACAGAGAGAGAGAGAGAGAGAGAGAGAGAGAGAGAGCGCACTCGTCTCCTCGCAATAGCTCTCCTTTCTCCATCTCTCTCCTACCTTCCTCGTAATTTTCCGTCCTCCTCGTATTCCTTCCTTCTCACGTCCCTGTTTCAAGTCCTCCTCCTCCTCCTCTCTCCCACTCTCCCATTCCTTTCCTCTCCAGCCTCTTTCTCCCTTTTCCCTGTCTCCTATTTTTCCTTTCATTCCTTTCTCCTGTTTCCTGGTTTTGCCTTCCTCTTTTCTCTGTCTTTCATTCCTTTCTCCTTGTGTTTCTTTTCTTCTTGTTCTCTTTTTTCCCTGTTCTTTTATTCAATTACTCTCTCCTTTTAATTTCCTGTCTCATTTCCTCACCCCTTTTGCACTATTTTCTTTTTCTCCGTACTCCAATTTTCTCCTCTCCCAAGAAGTCTAGTATATGTTAAACTCTAGAATCCTTGGTCTCTCTCTCTCTCTCTCTCTCTCTCTCTCTCTCTCTCTCTCTCTCTCTGTCTCTCTCTCTCTTTCATTTCGTCTCCCATGTTGTCTCTGGCTAACGCGGTTTACCTCTCGGGTGAGTCACCTTGTCCAACACCTCTGTTAATTGGAACTTTATCTTTTTCGTGGAGTTAAATGGTTCTTCTCTCTCTCTCTCTCTCTCTCTCTCTCTCTCTCTCTCTCTCTCTCTCTCTCTCTCTCTCTCTGTACGGTTTATCTACGTCTTGTTGTGTCACGCTTAATATGGAGGTGATAATTAGGGTTGTGGGAAAATACTACCGAATCCTACACTAATCACGGTGGGCAGGAGGATAGCCTAGTCGTGAGGTGGTGAGGTGGAAGGTCTCAGAGTAGCCGTGGATGAAGTAAGGAAAATTTTGACGGGAGTGAGTGCGAGGGGCAAAGGAGCGTATTTTTAAACATTTCCTCGTCCAAGTACACACATTTGACAAGGCTTTCGTAGGAGCTTTGGGCATTTTCAGGGGTAGTTTTATGACCCTGGTGATAGTTTGACCCTTTTCCTTTACCGTGAACCTAAAGAAACACTCATTAGACCCCGATTGTCTCCCTCTTTGACCTTTATAAATAGTTGATATGAGAACCCAAAGTGTCTTATAATACCGACCAAAGGATATGGCCTAACTTTAGACCTATTTATAGTTACAGACGATTTCTTACCAGGTCAAATATAGGAAAACCGCTTATAGAGTGTTTCCTTATATTAAGCCTTGAAAATGCCACCATCTAAAAAGTAAAATAAAAGACGAAGAACTATCGACAGAAGACCAGTGAATAAATTGAATTAATGCATTTGCTGGCACAGGATGAAGTCCACTAACATCATAATACAACAGAGAAAAAGATAGAGAGTTGGTCAACACAATCGTCATGCACTGGACTGGTTGAAACGGCTGCTGCTGCTGATGATGATTATGAGTCACTTCACAAACATCGTATATTTGTGTGTTCTCTCTGTCCACTTGATTACCTCTCTCTCTCTCTCTCTCTCTCTCTCTCTCTCTCTCTCTCTCTCTCTCTCTCTCTCTCTCTCTCGTGTGTGTGTGTGTGTGTGTGTGTGTGTGTGTGTGTGTGTGTGTGTGTGTCGTTTATTTAGCCATGCATGAATTTAGGTCGGTGGTGTTGGCGTTCTGGGGAAGATACGGTGGTGACATGCTCTCTCTCTCTCTCTCTCTCTCTCTCTCTCTCAAAAAAAAAAATACTGGTGGTGCCGACGAGGATGGTGACAGCGGTGATGGAGGTGGTGGTGATGGTGGTGACGTTGGTGGTGGTGGTGATTGTGATTGAGGTGGTGGTGGTGGTGAGGCATAAATTGAGGGTTAGTATGTTGACGGTTGCTCTCTCTCTCTCTCTCTCTCGACTCAGTGAAAGCAAGTCAACAAAATAACAAAATAATAAATATAATTGAAAGTACATGAACTAATGATATACTTGACATAACTTTTTTTTTTTTTCATAATTGTGAGATAGTGAATGGAAGTGTAAATATGTGTGGTCTCGTGTGTGTGTGTGTGTGTGTGTGTGTGTGTGTGTGTGTGTGTGTGTGTGTGTGTGTGTGCGGTCGAAATTTGCATATTTAACCAAACAAACAAGGACGTATCTCGTTGCTAGTCTCCATGTGATGAATAATACTCCTGTGTGCGTCTGTGTGTGTGTGTGTGTGTGTGTGTGTGTGTGTGTGTGTGTGTGTGTGTGTGTGTGTGTGTGCGAGCGTTTGTGATTCTGAGTGTGTGTCTCTTATCTCTCTCTCTCTCTCTCTCTCTCTCTCTCTCTCTCTCTCTCTCTCTCTCTCTCTCTCTCTCTCTCTCTCTCTCTCAGTCATCATCATCAGCAGCAGCAACAACAACAAAAACAAAACCACTCCTGTAATTAATCCGTTAACATGGATAAATGGATTATAGGAGGAGGAGAAGAAGGAGGAGGGAGAAAGAAGGAAGGTGAGGGTAGAGTGAGAATGAGGACGAAAGATTAAAAAAAAAAAATGTCCTGGTGAGTATGTGGATGATGAGTGACATGCCCACCACCACCACCACCACACTCATGGACCACATCACTTCAAAGATACCGCAAAATGAAACTAACTCGTGATACGTTTCCTCTCTCTCTCTCTCTCTCTCTCTCTCTCTCTCTCTCTCTCTCTCTCTGTGTGTGTGTGTGTGTGTGTGTGTGTGTGTCAGATAGAAAGAGTCCTTTATGATTAAGTTCTGAAGAAAAAAATACATCTAAATGATTTATCAGTTATCTTTTTTATCCTTTTCCTCATTCTCTTCCTCTTCCCTCACCATTTCCTTGTACCCGAAGTAAAAAAAAAAAAATACACACGGTTCCTCTGGCGTATGGACAGGACACATGAAACAAAACAAAACAAAAAATAAAACATGCACTTTTTTTTAGTTCACAAACCCGGATATCTGTTGCAACTTTGATGAACATGCCATAGTCTGGTATTCGGTTTCATTCTTTCCCTCCCTCTTTTTTGTCCCACTCGTCCACAAACCATTTTAAAACGATCCATTATTAACTGCCTGCGACCAATGTTTTTTTCATGAGTCTAGTCTTGTTCTAAGGAATGTGTATATTTTTTCATCGAGTTCACGTTCTGGTGAAAAACTTGATCCTGTTGTATATTTTCCTTCGCTCATTCAAAACTTTCTAAACCAATTTCCAGTGTTCGTATAATTAGTTTCAGAGGCATCCCAGTCAAGCTGTGATTCTCGAGAGCATATTATCGTACATTTCAGGCCCTACACACTCACATTTTGATAAGGCTTTCGTAGAGGTAGGGGGGGGGGGGGTATTATTTCCATGAGTAGGTATAATTATGAGCCTTGTGATAGTTTGACAAGGCTTCTGCACCATGAATGTGAAAAACACTCACGGAAACTCGACTCATTTGCCTTTTGGCCTCAGGGGTGTGGAGTCGGAATCGGAGTCGGAGTCGGTAAAAATACTCCCGCCTCCGACTCCTTAACGTAATTATTTATCGTGTAATGTAACCTAGTTGTGAAGTTTTTTTTTCATTTACATTATCTAGATGTTGTCTATATAGAGTACACGTAATTTGGATGTAAATACATGTAAGAAAAAGGACCTCAAACGAATCTACTGGCGCTACGGGCAGCATCTGAAAAGAAAAAAAAAATGCAATAGAGAGGAGGGCATGGGGGTCGGAGTCAGGTCGCAACTTTAAAATTTCCTGAGTCAGAGTCGGAGTAGCAACTTTAAAATTTCCTGGAGTCAGAGTCGGAGTTGCAACTTTAAAATTTCCTGAGTCAGAGTCGAGTCGCAACTTGAAAATTTCCCGAGTCAGAGTCGGAGTCGCAACTTTAAAATTTCACTGAGTCGGAGTCGGAGTCGGAGTCGGAAAATTTTAACTCCGACTCCTCACCCCTGTAAATTGGCCTTTTGAGATACATATTGTGAGAACCGAAAGCGTCTGAGAATACGGGTCTTGGGAACAATGACCAGTGAGTCCTCTTCCCTTATATCCATCCCGTTTACCGTTAAGTTCGGGAGCAGACATTAGCTCCTTCCCTTATATATATTTTTTCTCTCTCCTACGACTTGGATACTTTAAAGGAAGAAATTCAGCATCGTTACCGAGGAAGAGGGTAATGATGAACTGACTTTACTGATTAACTGAACGCTGCTAGATTGACTTGGTTGACCACTTGTAGGAATTACTTACTGTGATCAACTGTCTGAGCGCGTGTCTGCCTGACTGAACTAGCCTACTGATTAAATGGCTGACTGATAGAATGCAGTGTTGCCAAATTAGCGGTTTTCCCGCTAAATCTAGAGGTTTTGTTTGAAATCTAGCGGGAAAAATCTTAAAATTGACAGGAGTAACTGGCGGATTTTTAACTCCAATCTAGCGGCAAATTTTTATGGTTTCACCTATAATCTGGCGGATTTTTCATGCCAT
>NC_066511.1:15718444-15723444 GCF_024679095.1 Eriocheir sinensis
GCTCGGATACGCTTTAATTATGGCATACCTTCAAACATCATACATACCCATTATACCTTTTGACACCTTTTTCTTTAAAATGCTTAAATACTTCCTCTTTTTTGGACCGTAGTGGAGATAGAGAATACAGCGGAATAGGAACCAAGTATATGAACAGTTACACACACACACACACACACACACACACACACACACACACAAGTCGCCACACAACCTTTGTAGCTTTCTGATATTCTAGGTCAATGAAGACAAGTTTAAGGTATAAAGACCGGTTTGGGATCGGCTGAGAGAGAGAGAGAGAGAGAGAGAGAGAGAGAGAGAAAACAAGTAACAACAATGAAGACCGTTGCCAGGTTCTGCTTTTCCTGCCTCTTTTTCTTCCATTCTTGCTTTCTCTTCCTTCCTTTTTTTTCTTGCTTAGGCACTCCTTCC
Organism: Eriocheir sinensis; assembly: GCF_024679095.1. Classification (NCBI taxonomy): domain Eukaryota; kingdom Metazoa; phylum Arthropoda; class Malacostraca; order Decapoda; family Varunidae; genus Eriocheir; species Eriocheir sinensis. The sequence goes on from NC_066511.1 coordinate 15,718,877, forward strand.
ATCTTTCTCTCTCGGTTTTGATTTTATTTTTATTTTTCCCAACCACCGCCTTTCTGGTCTGGGTAAACATGCTCTCTCACCCCCTCTCTCTCTCTCTCTCTCTCTCTCTCTCTCTCTCTGTCTTTTTTCTTTCTTTTTCTCCTCGCTTCTCCTTTCTCTCTTTTCTTTTTCTTTCTTTTCCTCTCCGTTCTCTTCCTTCCTTTCTTTCTATCTCATTTCCTTTCTTTTTGTTTTTTTCTCTTCCTATATTTTCTTCCACTTCCTTTTTCTTTCTCCTTTTCTATCTTTCTTTTCTTTCTTAGTTTTTCTTTCTTAGTCTTTCTCTTGTTTCTTTTCTTATTTCTCTTTTCATTTCCTCTCCCCCCCCTCTCTCTCTCGCTCTCTCTCTCTCTCTCTCTCTCTCTCTCTCTCTCTCTCTCTCTCTCTCTCGGCCGCTGAGTGATATACGGAGACTAATTTACCATAAACAGCCGCGGCGTCTTGGCGGAGGATTTTGTCCAGACAGATTTTATTAGGCTTTGTGTTCTTTGCTTGTGAAGGGAGAGGTGATCGGGTAAAAGGGTGTTGTTGTTGGTGGTGGTGGTCTTCTTTTTCTTCTCTTCTGCTTCTGCTACTGCTGCTTTCTTCTTCTTCTTCTTCTTCTTCTTCTTCTTCTTCTTCTTCTTCTTCTTCTTCTTCTTCTTCTTGCTTTTCTATTTCTTCTTCTTGCTCTTCGTTTTCTTCTTTCTTCTCTTTTTCTTCATCTAATTTTTTATTCTTCTACCACCACCACCACCACTACTACTACTACTACTACTACTACTACTACTACTACTACTACTACTACTACTACTACTACTATTTCTACTACTACTGTTTCTACTACTACTACTACTACTACTACTACTACTACTACTACTACTACTACTACAACAACTATTTATACACACCTTACCTCCACAACTACCGCCTCCACCTAAGTTACCACCACTATTACCTCGCAACCACCACCACCACTTATACCACTACTACTACTACTACTACTGCTTCGCGCTATCACGGGGGAACTTTACCGGGAACGAAGTACTTTACAGGCGGTTTGTGTTCACTCGGTTTAGTTTGCGTGGAACTTTGGACCATAATCTCTGCGTTATCCAGAGTTACGCCACAGCAAATTTCCTCACGCATATACGCACGCAAAGTTTCGGATCGTCGTTTTCTACCCCTACACCGTCTGGCTGAATGTTCCGTTTGTTTCCCTCCCTCCTCCCTCACTCGCACCTTTCCGAATCTTCTTGTGCGACGTCCAACGAGCGAGGAAATGGTCATTGATTTATTTATTGCGTATGTATTTTGTGTGTGTTTAACTGTGTATACCGCTTGTGTCATTTGTATTTTTTGTTTAGAGCTTTTTTTTATTGTTGCTGTTATTGATTTATATTTTGCGTGTACCGCGTCATTTGTATTTGTTTTGAGTTTTTGTTATTGGAATAGTTATTGATTTTCATAATTACCGTATTTTGTGATTTTTTGATGTTTTTTTCCGAATTTTGTGTGTACCATTTGTTATATGTATATTCCGTTGTATTTTTTTATTGATGGATTCTTATTTTTTTTAACCCTTGTGATATATCGAAATGTGGAAGCAATATAGGAAATTACACATGGTTGACCGTTTGGGGAATAGGTAATAGCAACCGGAAAAAATAATAAAAAAAATGTATTCATGAATATCGCCATCACTGTAATATAATTTGTTTAGCCATCAGCGTAGATGGTGCAACACAAAACAGTTTTAATTTCAATTAGTCTGATTGGCAAGCAAGCATGAAAAGAGTAACATTTCGGGAAAGTTTGAATTTCATGATGTTTAAAGTTCGCGTTTGCTGTTCGTTTCCATGCAATCAATTCTCGCTCGTGTGTGTTTTTTTTCTGCCTCACAAGCCTCGTTTTTAATAATAAGGACGACTGGAAACTTCCGATTGGCTGAAAACTGTCCGATATTCATACTGGAAGTTATAATGGAATGCTGCTTATGGCCGTGGGAGACGCTGTGTGTGTGTGTGTGTGTGTGTGTGTGTGTGTGTGTGTGTGTGTGTGTGTGTGTGTGTGTGTGTGTGTGTGTGTTGTGGACCTGTTAAGCTTACCTTCGACACATGAAAATCGGTTAGCTTTCTTCAACACCTTTACCTTCTAATTAGCAAGTTACCCTCCCTTAATTAATATCACCTGCCTTTACCCTCTAGCATAGTGTCCACAAACCCCTTTATTAGTGCTACATCCTTCCACCCATGTATCTTTTCTACTTTTGTTCTTTTTAGGTGTTTCATATAGCACTGGCAGGCTTTCTTGAGGGGCCTCTCAGACCGTTAGTGGCGCAAGCGAATTTTATTTATAGTGGTTGCCGTGATAGATGACTTGCTTTGCTAGGCCTACCATTGGTGTGGGTAGTGGTATGATTAAGCACTCCCCCTTCCCAAATAAGGTGAATGAGCACCCAGTGAGCACTCCTACGACTTAACATTTACTGTAAAAAAAAAAAAAAATCCACTAACTTGCCTACACCCACTACCACCGCCATACATGGACACACACACACACCCACCCACACACAAGCACACGCACATGCACACATCCTTCTGACTTACGCAGCATCATACCCTCCCCCCTTTCTCTCTCTCTCTCTCTCTCTCTCTCTCTCTCTCTTTTTCTTTCTCTCTCTCTCTCTCTCTCTCTCTCTCTCTCTCTCTCTCTCTCTCTCTCGCTCTCCGAAGTGGTTTAGAGGGGAAAAATACTTATAAATAAAGAAATAAAAAATGCTCCCTTGCCTTCAGGTCATACAGACACTCGCATGCAGGAACGTGGTGTCATGTTGCACTTTTATTTTCATCATATCTTTATTTTTTTCCACAACGCAACAGGAGAGAAAATAAAGGCAAAGGCGTAACACTGCTGGCCAGGCTGACGCTGTATAGGACGCAGCCTTTTAAATAGGGGCGTGAGGGCACTGGAAAAACGGCGCTAACCTGGTATGAGAGTATGAGATCATCGGGTATTGGCTCTCCCCCTCCTTGTCCTTCCCTTCTCTTACCTCCCTCTATCAGTCCCTTCCTCCCCTCCCTCCTTCCCTTCCCTCTCTTCCCGCTTTTCCCGTCCGCCCACTATCTCTCCTTCCGCCCTTCCCTTCCTCGATCCCTTCATTCTTTCTTCTCAATCTTTTGCCCACTGACCTTCCTTCCCTTCTTTCCTTCCCTTCTCTTACCTCCTTCTCTCATTCCCTCCCTCCCTTCCCTCCTTCCCTTCCCTCTCTTCCCGCTTTTCCGTCCGCCCACTATCTCTCCTGCCCTTCCCTTCCTCCCTTCATTCTTCCTTCTCAACCTTTGCCCACTGTCCTTCCTTACCTTCCTTCTTTTCTTTCTTTCCTTCCTTCCTTCCTTCCTTCCTTCCTTCCCTCCCTCTCTTCCACTTTCCTCCTCCCCCACTATTCTTCCCTCTCCCCTTTTTTCCTTCTTTCTCTTGCAACTTCCTTTTATCTTTTTTTTTCTTTTCCTCTGCTCCTGCCCCTTCCTCCTACCCTCTTCTTCCTCTCCTTCCTCCCTCCCTCCCTTCTTCCCTCCTTTCTTCGCGCTCTTCCTCCTGCTTATGTTAATGATATCGATTATGGGCTCACTTGCAAAATATCAAAATTTGCTGAAGACACAAAAATTGCTAGTAAAGTAACTGCGACACTCGACGAAGAAGCTTTACAATCAGATCTAGATCGACTTGCACGTTGGGCCAATCAATTTGACGTTGACAAATGTAAAGTGTTGCACATCGGAAAAAATAACAATCGCGTTCAGTACGTAATGAATGGCCAATAACTTCCTCCAGTAAGTATAGAAAAGGATCTTGGAATCACTGTATCAAGCGATTTAAAGCCCGGTCAGCATTGTTCAGAGGTAGTTAAAACTGCAAACAAATTGGTTGGCTTCATCGAACGAGTCTTTAATAATAAACCGGAAAAAGTAATATTAAAACTGTATAATTTGTTGGTTCGACCCCATATAGAGTACTGTGTACAGTTTTGGTCTCCCTATTACAGAAAAGACTTAGAAAAGTTGGAACGGGTTCAACGAAGAGTAACAAAGATGATTCCTAGGTTGAGAAATTTATCATGAACAAAGGCTTAAAGAAGTAAATTTATTCAGCCTATCAAAACGAAGAATGCGAGGCGATCTAATAGAAGTGTTTAAAATGTTTAAAGGATTCAGTGATATTAATGTGGAAGATTACTTTACAATTGATCGATCAAATAGAACAAGAAGAAATCACAATTTGAAGATAAGTGGTAAAAGATTCTCGACGCAGAAAGCTAAACACTTCTTCTTCAGTCGAGTTGTTAATGTTTGGAACTCTCTACCCTGTGATGTCGTTGATAGTACAACAGTTACGGCCTTCAAGAATAGATTAGACAAGTATTTTGAATCCAACCAGCAACTAAGATATTACTCATTTTCGTAATAACGTTAAGTTCTTTCGAATACTAGTGTCCTTGTCCGCTTTTATCGCCCGGTTAGTGGTAGCAGTAATGGTAGTTCTTTCCTCTT